>NC_041386.1:724787778-724795896 GCF_002162155.2 Triticum dicoccoides
TCTCTCCTTCCTCCTCCCTTCCCCTCCTCACTCCATCTCTTATTTTCTGTTTTTCTTATAGTTTTTTACTATTGCATAATGTAGTTATTTTACTATTTTTAGTAAGTTTTTAAAATAATTTGTAAGTAAATTAATAAACTAGTTGAACTAGTTTATTTTTAGTAAGAACTAGTTGAATTAATAGAACTAATGTATTTTTAGTAAGAAAGTTAATATAACTAATTGAACTAGTTTATTTTTAGAAAGAACTAGATTATTTTTATTTATAGTAAGTTTATTTTTAAAAAGAACTAGTTTATTTTTATTTATAGTAAGTTTGTTTTTAGTAAGAAGTAGTTGAATTAATAGAAGTAGTTGAACATGTCACATTTGTTGTTATTTTTTAGTTTAAGCAATTATTCCCGCATCGATGTCGACGATGCCTATCCCGCATCCTCGTCGTCGATACCCGTCGTTCGCTAGGGGTTTTGTTGTATTATTGAGGTTATATGTATGATACTATTCATGATGTATTAGTGATAACTTATAGGGTTTTTGTTTTTGCATAAATCAAGGAGCCCGTCCATCATCCCCGCCGTCGTCCTCGTCACTGACTCCTTCCGACCTCGAGGTGATACCAGCGAAACCTTCATGTCAATATGAGTCCTATAAGGTATGATGTAGATAAAAACATGTATATCTTGTGTTGCTCAAATAGGATATGTTGTTGCCCAAGTGGCCGGTCATGTTTGCAGGTTACACCTCCGAGTGGCCTATATTTTGCCGGAGTGTTGATTAATTTCCGTTCCGGCAAATTTCAGGCGCTCGATATGTCCTGTTTTAGCAAAGGTAATGCCGGAATTTTCCGTGAATTTTGGCATGACTTGTTCTAGAATATGTAGGAAATATCGAGTGGCCTGGATTTTCTAGAAACACAATTAAATGATATTTCAGGTTCATTTTAAGTCTGTCGAGGTCGAAGAATCCCGACTGTTGTCGTGGGTGTCGTTTCTCCTTCTTCTCCCGGTGCTAGACCTTTGTTATGCACTTGGGGAAGGAGGAGTAACGACCATCACCGACGGTCGCAAATGTCAGAGAGAAATCAGTGAGGGAGAGTCTCCACCATATATGAGAGGACGAAGAATCCCGACTGTTGTCCTGCGGGTAGCTTCTCCTTCGTTCCCATGTGCTAGACAATTTGGTGCAATGCACACGGGAACGAAAGGAGGAGCTACCATCACCGATGGTCGAATATATACACCACGTGAACTGAGAGTTTTCAAGAAAAGACTCGACAGACCGATAGTCAATCCGTGATGAATAATAATGATCTAATTTAGGTTTTGTAGTACATATATTTAATTGTACAAGTTTAATATTTGAATTATGAACATAGGAAATGCCGTCGGACGAAGAAGGTCCCGGGGAGTGCTCCTGGTGCGGCGACAACCGGGGTTTCTGCGACAGGCCTCACCTGCACGAAGGTTGGCGCTTCAACATTAAGCTCGACCAGGCCTTTGATTGTGAAACGGTACGCTATGACGCAAAGTGTTTTTTCGTAATTAAGCTCAACTTCTACTACTTCAACATGTAATTTTCGTCTTTTATAATTCGACTAGCTTATCCCATGCCATGCAAGATGCTATGTCTTGGAGAGGATGGGTTTTGAAGATCGTGAGAGGAATGAAACAAAGAAAATTAACCTAAGGACCCATCATGGTATGGATTGTGAGGTAAATGTATACAATTCTGAGAGTGTATCCCATTTTGGTTGCTCGGGTTGGGAAGCACTTTGCAAGATGTATGATTTTCAAGAGGGTATGTTTATCACCATGGATCTTGGTGATCCTGACATCGACCAAGACAATTTGGACATATGGGTCCTTGTTGATACGCTTCCAATTCTACCGCTATGTGAGTTCCTCAAACATAGTTATTAAGTAATTTATATTGTTTATTTCAAAATAGTTGACAGCTTATTTCCATTGATAGCTTATTTTCATTCTTCAAAGAATATGCAGAAGATGGTAGACAGAACCAACTAAACCGATGTCTCTGAGTTAACTTATCAGGAGAAAAATCATCTGGTCGCATATTGTACTGAAATTGAGAATTACAATGCCTTTTATCGAACTCCTCCAAATTATTGTCAATACGTGCCACTAGTGCACGTGTTGAACCACGATAACTTTCATGGAGATATACTGGTAAGATTTTTTACTATTACGACATATGTGCATCTTTTGCATACTTCTAAAACTGAACTACATTGCTAACTACGAGTTATTACTATGTTTTTCAACAGAAAATCCCGATGGATTGTGTGCCTCATTTGATGTATCAGAATGGTCGCCTTGATGTTTTGAACATACAGTCAGGTCGTCCTACGAATCTCACCTGTCCATACTGGATTTCTAAAACCGGTGAACACATGATAGTTAAAGAATGGAAAAAATGTATGGACAGTGGTAAGGAGGTTCTTGGAACCAACAATGTGCGAAAGTCAAGAATTGGAGACAGGATAATCTTCAGTCTCCATAATGGAGAGTCTGGGGCTATCTTGTTTTATGCTATTTTACCTAAGATAATATAGTAGGTCCTAAGAGAATGTAGTAGGTTCTATGAGGTACAATATGTTTATGACAGTTGATGGTGAGGACTAGTTGTGATTATGTCTAGTGACCAACTTGTATGTGATGTCTAATTGATGAAAACGATGATCATGAGGAGGTGTTATATGACAATGATGTATTATGATGATAAGTTGTTAATTATATGATGATGATGATATTTATTATGTCATTGGGTGAAAGAACCACAGATTAGTTTCAAGTGGATGTCCATCCACTTGAAACTAGTCCACGGTTCTTTCTCGCAGTGATGTAATAACTAATTATGATGTAAAAACATTCTCTAAATTTCTGCGGTGTGAAAACTTGTATAAAGGTGTATGAATACAACATGAAAAAAAATAAGTACGAAATAATAGTAGTAGCGCGTGATGGGAGAAGCGCTACTACTAATTAACAGTAGCGCTCGTAGTGGAAAGCGCTGCTACTAAGTCGATATAGCAGTAGCGTGGTCCAACACATGCTACTGCTAACCTTTAATTAGCTGTAGCGCCTTACTAGTAACGTTGTACCCCGCGCTACTGATATGCTTTAAACACGCGCTACTGCTAGGGTTTTCTCTATAGTGACACTTTGACCAAAGTGATATAGAAAATTAAATTACACCTTGTGTGGAAAAGAGTTTTTTTGAACAATCATCCAGGGAGAGGGTCCCACCTAAATCATTACTCTAAATGCTATGAGGCAAAGTAAAAAGAGAGTGGTAGCATGCGAGACAAGGTATTGGCGCCAAGACATGGCCGCCAACTTTTGAGAAGAACCGTTCCAAAGAAACGCCCAAAAAGTGAAGTCCCGAATAATGTTCCTAATCGTTACATCGACATGGTGTGTCTCATTGCGAAGAATACAAGCAGTTGGCAAGTCTCAAATCTTCCCCGGGATGGTGAGAGCCCCCAAGGGAAAAAAGTTGTGGTAAAGATCAGGGACAAAGGGGATGTACCAAATGAGGTCGATGGAGGCCAGGTGGAAAAGGATTTCACAAAACCATACACTCTCCATAATTTTCCGCTCTCTGTATATTCTTATGTTCCTTCATATTTATAAATCATTGATGGGTATAAAGACGATGGACCTAGATAACCATTGATGGTTTGATATATCAACCAACATATTAAAGGCGTGAAAGGATTATGATATGACTCCAGGCATTTGATGGTTTTTCATTATGTGGAGAAATGTGATGATTGGTGATTAATAGAAAAGATTATCTCAAGTTTTTCACGAGCATGCAATAAGATGCATACAAGAATTTACGTGACAATAAGCATAACACTTCGGTATGACGGCACATTAAGCAACGTCTATCTCCTTCCAAACATATCTTGTTCTATGGCTCTGGCAATGTTGTAATGTTGTAGATAAAAAGAAGATTTATGATCTTTTCCTGGCTATGTTCATGTATATAAATTTTTTGTGCTCCATTTCTACACTGCAGCAACAAAAGAAACAGGGGAACATGGTTGGAAGCAGCTTCAGGTCTGAGCTAAGTTACCGAGTGCTTTACGTCCAAACATGGGTGGCGGTATAACAATAGTTTGAAATACTACAACTATTCCTGTGCAAATAATGAGATACCTAAGTTATTATCGTACTGGTTGCTTTTTATTACTTTAAGTTTTGAGATTTGTATATTTTATAATAACTAGGTGTCTACATCCTCGAGAATAGAGCTCAGAAGATTTGTTCTTCCATTAACTTGATGACTTACATGGTCCGGACAGCTGCGGGCGTTTTGAGGGTCAGCGTTGGAGATGCCCTAAAAGTTCGCTCGAGAGTCATCATTACCATCTCCTCCTTATAGGAGATGAGTGCCAATCTCGTTGCCACACCTTTCGCCATCGGACATCCATTTACGACTCCAACCAATCTGTGTTGTTTTGGAGCAATGGGGCGTGGCCTCTATGTCACTTTGTCACCACCGCCCATGGCCTCTTCTCGTGCTCATCTTGTGGTTGACGGACCATAGATAGTTGCTTATATTTACGAAAGCAATTTTTTCTTTGAGAGGGGCGGCATGCATCCCATGCCACGTTGATAAGCTTATCTGTGTGTGCGTGCATGCAGCCAGTGTGTGTGCGCGTGTGCATGGCCGGGTGGAAGGACATGGACACGCTCCATTGCGAGTAGAGATGCCTTGAGGCAAGTCAAGAGTGTTTTCAAATTCGGTTTAAGAGCGTAGGAGTGTCTTGTTAGACTTAATCTTGATTCATGTATCTGCATAGTTAGTTTTCGTATTGCATGCAACTAAGTGTAGTCAGTGCCGGCAAGATGTACGTGTGAGAAGTACAAAGACGGCGAGTGGTTGGCATAGCTGCAGAGGATGCACGGAGAGATGTAGTGCCGTGACACGCAGCGTACACGTGAGATGCCGGAGGGCCGTGAGAAGCGGCCACTAGTAGAAAAACACCTAATAGTCCCGATTTGTAAAGGCAATGGGTCGTTAATAATACCTCCACCCATTAGCCCCGGTTTAAATACAAACCGGGACCAATGTGCCTCCACGTGGCCTATGCGCCGAGCCCAGTCAGGGGGCCTTTGGTCCCGTTGGTGGCACCAACCGGGACCAAAAGTCCATGTTTTTTTAGAAAAGTGGCTGCTTTAGGGGTTTTGGGGGTTATTTTTAGGTTGTTATTAGTTAGCTAATAGAGAGAAGTGTCCTCTCTTATATCTTCGTCCTTGGTTTAGCAACGCTGCTGTTATATTCATTTAACCCGCTGATATAATAACTCATGCATGCTCACATCATACATCATCACATATAATAACAAGTCCTACTAATCATGCATCATCATACAACTTCTACTTGTTATTAATAATAAGTCATACGATCATCATTCTCATAGTCATCGAACCCAACCCTACATAATTGTTCTTAGCATATGATCATCAGTATCAGATAGGACGTAAACATCCTTAAGGTAAAATAGCGTAAAACAATATAGACCCTGACTCTCCATTATGAAGAATGGCGATCATCATGTCTCCAATTCTTGCCCTTCGCTGCTTTTTGCTTCCAAGAAGCTCCTTACGACTGTCCTTACATTTTTTCCATTCTTTGATTGTCATGTCTCCACTTCTTTTAGAAACCCGGTATGGACAGTTGAGATTCGTAGGAAGACCTAGTTGTATGTTCAAAACATGAAGGGTACCGTGCGTATACATCAGATGAGGCACACAATCATTCGGGATTATCTATTGAAAAACATAGTAATAACTTCGTAGTTAGCAATGATGTACTAGTTTTAGATGTGTGCAAAAAGATGCACGGATGTCGTAATAGTAAAAAATCTTACCAGGGTATCTCCATGGTAGTTACCGTAGTTCAACACGTGCACTAGTGGCACGTATTGACCATAATGTTGAGGAGTTTGATTGTAGATATTGTAATTCTCAAGATCAGTACAAAATGCGACCAGATGATTTTTCTCCTGATAAGTTAATTCGGAGCCTTCGGTGTAGTAGGTTCTGTCTACCATCTTCCGCACATTCTTTGAAGAATGGAAATAAGCTGTCAATGGAAATACGTTGTCAACTATTTTGAAATAAACAATATACATTACTTAATAACTATGTTAAGCTCACATGGGGGAAGAATTGATGGTGTATCCACAAGAACGCAAATCGAAGGTCTCTCTTGCTCGATTGTAGGATCACCAAGATCCATGATGACAAGCATACCCTCATCAAAACCATACATCTTTCAAAGTGCTTCCCAATTTTTGCAAGCAAAATGGGTTACACTCTTAGCATTGTACATCTTTACTTGAAAATCCACACCATGATGGGTAATTAGGATATTTTTTTTGGTTTTCATACTTTCATGGTCTTCAAAACCCATCCTCTCCAAGACATAGCGTCTTGCAAAGCATGTGATAAGCTAGTCGAATTGGAAAAGATGAAAAATACATGTTAAAATAGTTGAAGTCGTGCTTAATTACGAAAAAAAAATTGTCGTCGTTGCGTACCGTATGAACATCGAAGGTCTCCTCGAGCTTAATGCTGAAGCACCGATCTTCGTCCAGCTCAATGAACCTGTCGCACATACCTCGGTCGTCGTGGCAACAGTCGCACTCCCCCGGGCGGTTTTTGTCGTCTGAGTACGACATTTCCGGCATATGTTCATTATTCAAATATTAAACTAGATCATTATTATTAATCACGGTTTGACTATCGGTGATGTACGTAGCTCCTCCTTTCATTCCCGAGTGCATTATTACACCAAATTGTCTAGCACACGGGAATGAAGGAGAACTTATCCAATATAAGCATTCAATAAGCAAAACCAAATCATAAAATAAGCAAAACCAAATCATAAAATAAAGTAGTATTCAAATTAGCATGCATTCAATAATTATAAGCAAAAGTACATCATCTCTTGGTGTCCGTACATCGTCGAATATTATCACTAACATAGCATCACTAATACCACTAGAACTGTAGCGCCCGACGGGTACCGGCGGTGGACACCCAAAGATAAGGAACCATCACAGGATCATAGCTCCAGTGAGATCCCTGAAGAACCTGCCAGGTATTATCGAACCTACCCTCCAATGCAACCATGCAGGGACGGATGTGCTCGTCCTCCTCGCTGACACGGTGACGTACCACCTCCGCGGTGTACGGAAGCCTCAGCACCGTCACTGGCCCACGCGACCGCCACCAAACAAGGATTGGGTCAACAATGGGTTGTCTCCTCACCAACCTACGTCCCCCGGAAGGTAGCACCTCCCAATACCAGCCTGGCGGAGCCCAGTCCCGAACAAAGCCCTGATCAAGCAGGCCTCCACCGCCGAGTCGACGACGACGAGGATGCGGGATAGGCATCGCCGACGTCGATGCGGGAACTACTTCTATATATAGTTAAATAAAGTAGCTTTATTAATTCAATCAACTATCTAGTTCAACTATTAAGCACTTACTATAAATAAATAAAGTAGTACTTACTAAAAACAAAGTAGCAGTTACTATAAATAAATAAAGTAGCACTTACTACAAACTACTTCTATATATAGTAAAATAAATTAGTTTATTAAATCAACTAGCTAGTTCAACTATATATGAAGCACTTACTATAAATAAAATAAAATAGTACTTACTAAAAATAAACTGGTATTTTTCTAACTAATTATATTAAACACTTTCACTTCTTATTTTTTCGTTTTTCTAAATACTATGAACAAAAAAATCATTAAAATTCTATGAACAAAATTAACTACACAATCTAAATATCACCAAAAATATATATTCACAATAATATCACCAAACATGCATATTCAACAATAATATCACCAAAAAAATCTATTAACAGAAAAAAAATCTAACACAATATGAACAAATTAATTACACAATCTAAATTAAAATATTATGAACTACATATCTAAATTACTACACATCTAATCTAACAAAAAAATTTATGAACTACAAAAAAATCTAACAAAAATCATAAAAAGTTGCTCACGGCGACGGCGACGGCGACGGCGAGGTGCGGCGCGGGGCGGCGACGGCGTCC
>NC_041386.1:724796463-724797392 GCF_002162155.2 Triticum dicoccoides
GGCAGGGCGGGGCGGGGCGGCGATGGCGTCGGGGCGGGGCGGCGACGGCGAGGTGGCGGCAGGGGACGGCGCGCGGCATCGGGAGAGGAGGAGGAGAGATCGAAGTGGGGATGCGGTTCTGAAATTTTCCTAAGTGCTAGTTATATAGCAAAGGCTTTGGTCCCGGTTCTTGGCACAAACAGGGACCAATGCCCCCTTTAGTCCCGGCTGGTGGCACCAACCGGGACCAAAGGCCTCTTTTCAGCAGCCCAAAGGGTGGGAAACAAAGACCTTTGGTTGCGGTTGGTGCCACCACCCGGGACTAAAGAGGGGCATTGGTCCCAGTTGGAGCCACCAACCGGGACTAAAGAGGGGCATTGGTCTCGGTTGGAGCCACCAACTGGTACCAATGGACCTGTCTAATTACTTATTTATTTTCTGTAGCTATTTTTTAGTTGATTCTTTCTGCAGCTATTTTTTTAGTCCCACCTTGCTAAGCGAGAGGCACTCGCAGCTGTTTATAAGCCCTGAGTGCAGAGACGATGAAGAAGAGGCTCAATGCTCACCTGCATCTTGGTTCGCTTCAAGCCTTGAGGAATAGGGTAGACTGCACGGAGCTATGTGCAGTGCAGTTTACACTATTCCGAAAGGCTTGAAGCGAATTAACGAGGATTGCGCCTCTTTTTTATTTTTAATGACTTACTACCACTCAGAAATAAATATAAAAAAATAAATATAGCAGAAAAGAAAAAAAACTATATAAAAAACTACTCAGAAATAAATGGAAGAAAAAATAGTTGTGATTAACTTTACTAAAAAAGTGAGCATAGATGCTTATTTTTAATGACTTATTACCACTCCGAAATAAATAGAAATAAATAAATATAGCAGAAAAGAAAAAAAACTATAGAAAAAACTACTCAAAAATAAATAGAAGAAAAAATAGTTGT
>NC_041386.1:724797657-724803056 GCF_002162155.2 Triticum dicoccoides
TAACTTTACTAAAAAATGAGCATAGATGCTTATTTTTAATGACTTATTACCACACAGAAATAAATAGAAAAAAAATAAATATAGCAGAAAAGAAAAAAACTATATAAAAAACTACTCAGAAATAAATAGAAGAAAAAATAGTTGTGATTAACTTTACTAAAAAAATGAGCACAAATGCTTATTTTTAATGACTTATTACCACTCAGAAAAAAATAGAAAAAAATAAATATAGCAGAAAAAAACCATATAAAAAACTATTTAGAAATAAATAGAAGAAAAAATAGTTGTGATTAACTTTACTAAAAAAATGAGCATAGATGCGCTTATAGTGAAAATTCAACCTAAATTCACAATAAATTTCTACTAACTTTAGAGAAATTCAGTAAGAATTTAGGTCAAATTCCCTGTGTAAGGGCATCTATTTTCATTTTGAGAGGAGCTCAACAAGGCAGAGAGGGAGGGGCTTATAAACCGGTTTGAGCCCCCTTCGGTTGGCGAGGTGGGACTTTACTCTGTCTACAACGAAGACCAACCCTTTGGCCGCAACGAAGACCAACCCTTTAGTCCCGGTTGGTGGTATAAACCGGGACTAATGGGAAGCCTTTGGTGCCGATTGATGCCTCCAACTGGGACCAATAGTGGTGGGCCAGGAGCGAGGACCATTGGTCCCGATTCGTCCCACCAACCGGGACCAAAAGGTCCAGACGAACCGGGAACAATGGCCCACGTGGCCCGGCCGGCCCCCGGGGCTCACGAACCGGGTCCAGTGCCCCCATTGGTCCTGGTTCTAGATTGAACCGGGACTAATGGGCTGACCTGGCCTGGACAATTGCCCCCTTTTCTACTAGTGGGCTGCACCACTCATTGGACGTAGAGGATGTTTAGTTTGTTGCTGCATGCATCAAGTGGTTAGCTAGCTTCATGGGTGAGTCTGTTAGTGCATGGCTTAGGATAAGTGAGTAGTTGGCCGAGTCATCCATCTCGTGGAGTGATTTCAGGAAGTGGATGTAGTGGTGTGAGTTGGTGGCACAAGGTGCCTTAGCCCTGTATATATGCACTGCTTTCAGTCAATGAAAAGAAGAGGACCGTGAGGGCTAGAGCAGAAACATGTAGCCACTGTATTGACCAAGGACGGAGCCTCTCGCCAAAGCTAGCGGATGGTCTGTTCCTTGGTGTATGTGTGTGTATAGTGTGCGTTCAAGTGTCCTTGTGGGAAACCATGAGAGAGTGATGAGAGAGTAGAGTAAGCTGTGAGACTCAGACGAGAGGTAGAAGAAGAAGCGGCGCTGCGACGAAAGGCGGCGCCAACATTTCTGACAGGAATTCTCAAGTGTGTCATGTATCTGAGCAATAAATGGCTATATTTTAGCTACCACATTGCGCAACAAAGATTTTAATATTTACTAATTGGAGGCACCATTTGAGCCTCCACATTAATCCTACAAAACTAGCAATAATAACCGTTGGATATTAATTCTATGGCTAAGATTAAGAAAAAAAATAGACTTGGGAAAAGTTTAGAGTTACCCTTTTTCAAAAGATCTCTTCCGTATGGCCCGAATAGTTGGAATTCTTGACAGCTACGAGTCATATAGTATAGTTTCCCTTTTGTATAGACATCTTCTGTTCAACAATTCTAGACTTTCCATTCCGTATTATATTTCTTAAAGAAAATATGATCACCCCATCAGCCTTGGAGGCTTGGACTGCCTTGGGGACCCAACGTGCATCCTTCTAACCAAATGGAAAAAAATATGTACATAAATCTTATATTCCCCTAAGCACACCAAGAGAAAAAAAAAAGAATATGTAGCTCTCCGCCATCCATGGCGATTCTGTAGCGCGACCTTCGACCCGTTCGCTAACGCCAGTCTAGATCAATATCAACCGTGTGTGCATGGATTTCAAGCTCAGCAGACATGTACATGTATGTCAATTAAAAAAACCATGTACCTGTGTATGCACTCTCGGCATCCCTAAACCTTGGAGCCAGTAGAACTGAAAAACGGATGGACATCCTTCAGACCGTTATTGGATATAGATACGTGATAGTTTCAGATGGCCACAACTTCAGTCATGCAAGATGCATTAAGTAGAAAAAAATAACAAAATAATATTTAAGTTGAAAATACAAGTTCGTGAAGTTGGAATAACTTAAATCATGATGAACTTTCCACATGTGTTTTTCAACCTTCTAAAGTGGGGGACACTATTTTAAGCCACAAAAAAGTGGTAAATTACTATTGATGAAATAAATATATATGATCGCTATGTGTATAGGATAGTTATCTACAATATGATACAGAAGAATTACGTGCAATATGATCGTTATGTATAACTTTGGCTATTACAAGAATTAGTGTATGTTATACCGTCCTATCAATTTTCATCATATTTGTTCAACCTACACCCATGCGCCGTACCAGCCATCAGGCTCTCCTTCAAAGGAAGATTAACAACAGGTTTTACGCGGTACGTACACACCCAGATCCATCTATCAATCAAGGCTCTATGGCACATGTTAGCCATTGCCGTGCCATCTTGCAGCACGCTCAATCGGCGAGTTCCTGATGGACATAGTTTGTTGCACCTGTGCAGCTAAGCCAGCAAAAAGTCAGATCCATCCAAGGACGTGACCATGAAGTGCTAAGAAAAAGCCTCGGCTGGCAGCAACTGCGTAGGGCGGACATGCAAGGTATTGTCCGCTATGTTTGGTCTGTAAATTCTCCCATATTCCACTTTAGTTCTGTCTTTATCTGTACAAATAAAATAATTCATGCATGAGTTTTAATTTCTTATTTTTAATTCAGATGCATCGCGTACAATGGTGGAGCGTAATTATAATACATATACAAATAAATCATTGGTTTACTTTTGTCTCACTGGGTTGATAGGTGTACGCTTTAGATTGCTCTAGGAAAATCACATTGCTCGGCAAACTGAGTGTTGTTTCCAGTTAGTATCTACTGACTGTGGCTCCACTTTAGCATTATTACCTCACTTTTTACTAGCTTTGTCATCTCTTATGCAGATGGTCCACCCGATCCGCACAGCTTATTAATAATATTAGGCCGAAATATATGGTGAAATAGACACAGATTTCTTAAAAATCAGATAAAGCAAGGATTGCATGGCTCATGTTGACATATGATGCTCACTGTCAGAATATGTGATTTAGAGTAGGTCCAAAGTCACAGTTTTTTTCCTGAATTTAGTTTTCGATTTACTTATGTACTTCCTTGAATATGATAAATCTATGCAAATGGTCAACCAATATCTCAAACATTTGATGTGGTAAGAAAAGTTCTAATATTTTCACTAATATTTGATTGGTCGATTTCTTAATTTTTCTATGTTAAATATGTAAATATTTGTGTATTAAATGAATATACGAATAAAATTTTATCTTGGCCTGCCATACGAATAACTAGCCCGTGCAGATGCACGGGTTGATGACTAGTAATAATAACGTGTATATGTTCAGTTTTTTTTTCTGCGAGAATATATGTTCGGATTTCAAGAACATGGTGTGGCCACCATCATCAAGCGAACCTTAGTTGCTCTTGTTGGATTCTGCTGCATGAGTAGACCATGAACTTGTTTCAGCCATTGTGGCCCCGTAGTTCAGGGAGTGTCCAATATAGTGGATGCCATCCTATCGCAATAAATCACTAATAGTCGCTCCGTTCCATATCAAATATCGCTGATTTAGTACTAAAACATCGACACTTGATAAGGAACGGAGGGAGTGCTAAAGAAAATAACAGCATAGAACCAAAATTTCATGTATTATTCACTCATTCCAGTAACCACACATCAAATGTCACTTCCAACACTAAACTTGTAAACAACGAAACCGGTTAACTAGTTCTGTCTCAACTGGGTCACTTGACTCTTTGACTGAGACGGGATGGGCATTTGATTCAAGAGCCATACTTGTCACCCCATTCTCACATCATGTTTTCACCTTCCGACACGTTTACTTTTTAAGAAGGTGTTTTCGTTTCACCAGCAGGTACCTCTCGTCGCCCCGTCGCCGGCGGCCACCGGCGGCCCTTCAGCGACTCCGTCACGTGGACGGCACAGCTCGGCCCTCGGACGCCTCCGGGCTTCGGCGGTCCTCACGTCGTGGGACGAGCTGTGCCTCGCGCCCCCACGTCGGCGCCCTCCTCTTCGGCGTCCTCGGCGGGCCCCGACGCCTCGGCCAGCACTCCCTCTTCACCCGCCGCCCCCGCCTCGGGCGACGCGGACTTGGGTGCCGCGGCCTCGCCGGCTACCACGCCGGGCGCCTCGCCGGCTGCATCGCCGGCCGCCTCGCTGGTTGCTTCGACGGCCGTCTCACTGCCCGCCTTGTCGGACGTCCCGGCGTTGCCGTCTCGCCCCGTCACACGAGCTCGAGCCGGAGTTCACAGTCCGGGTCTGCGGTACTCGAGCGACGAGTACCTCCTCGCCGCTTCCACCGCGGAGCCGTCCCCTATTCCCGCGTCCGCTCGCGCAGCCCTCCGTGATCCTCACCGGCTTGCCGCGATGCAGGAAGAGTTCGACGCTCTCCAGCAGAACCGCACCTGGACACTGGATCCACAGCCTTCCCGCGCCAAAGTCATCAGCGGCAAGTGGGTCTTTCAACACAAGACCCGCTCGGATGGTACACTTGAGTGCTACAAGGATCGTTCGGTGGTCCGTGGTTTTCGGCAGCGCGCTGGAGTTGACTTCACCGAGACGTTTGCACCGGTTGTCAGACCGTGCATGATCCGCACCGTCCTCCAGCTTGCGGTGCCCCGAGGCTGACCAGTTCATCAGATGGATGTCTCCAACACTTTCCTCCACGCCCACCTTGAAGAGCAGGTTTATTGTGAGCAGCCCACCGGTTTTGTCGATGCACCTCTTCCTGGGCATGTGTGTTTGCTGTCCCGGTCTCCCTACGGGCTCAAACAAGCACTTCGTGCCTGGAACCAGTGGATCACCGGGTTTCTTCAAACACTGGGCTTCAGCGTCACTCGCTCGGATGCCTCACTATTTGTCTATCACCGCGGTGACACGACTGCATATTTGCTCCTCTACGTCGACGACATCATCATGGCAGCCTCCTCCGCAACTCTTCTTCAACAGATTACTCTTCGGTTGCGTGACGAGTTCGCAATCAAGGACTTGGGCGCTCTACATTATTTCCCTGGCAATGAGGTTGTTCGGTGACCGGACGACTTGTTTCTTCATAGCAGAAGTTGCGCACGAGCTCCTTGAGTGTGTTGGCATGCTCAATTGTCACCCTGTTGCTACTCCTGTTTATCAAAGGCCAAGGTTTCTGCTCTTGAGGGCTCGCCAGCGTCGGATGCTCCCTTCTACCGGTCAATTGTCGGTGCTCTTCAGTATCTGACTATCACCCAACCGGATCTACAGTA
>NC_041386.1:725051026-725055215 GCF_002162155.2 Triticum dicoccoides
GAAAACAACGTGATCAACAAGGGCAGTGTGCCGTGATAGCTCAAGGAACTTCCAAGGATAATCGCACGTGATTCCCTGTGCACCAAAGTTGTCAAAATCGAGATTTTCAATTGGATCAAAGCTCCGTTGGTAGGACCGTGAGTTGTAGAATCATTATTACCAGATCGTATAAACTTTGATTCTATGCGCAAAATCTTAGAATCGAAGGGGCTTGTTTGGATCGTAAGGTCGTAAGATTCTAAGACTTCAGTCCCGATTCTGACAACCTTGCTGGGCCCTATAGACCCAACAACACTAGATTCCGTACCATGTTGTGAGGCTCCGGAATTGACATGATCTGCAGAGGCCATCAGTTCCCTGAAGCTTCGTATTCGATAACACAATCGAACATCTTGATAGCATGTTCCTCAGCCATGCATAGAAAGCCATTTATTTATTTTTTTGGTCAGTGCCTTTTCCATACAAATGACAGATTGCATAGAAAACCGTTGACTACTTCACTAGGCCAAACAACGAACTATTCTTGCTTTTTTTGTCGGCATTAGTGTGTTTTTTCATATCTCTCTCTCTCTCCATCCTCTTCTTTCGAATCCGCCTGGTACCCTCACTACTAGGAAAAGGGCTATAGATGGAATGGACACTAATGGCGCACTGTACATGTGGTGCACCATTACTAAATACTAATGGTGCACCATGTGTTGGTGCGCCATTAGTGTGCAAATACTAATGGCGCACCACATCTCACGGTGCGCCATTAGTAATTTTTTTAATTTTTACAAAACTAGTAATGGCGCACCGTGGGTGTGGTGCGTCATTACTAGTTGACATAGAAATGGCTCACCACACCCACCGTGCGCCATTAGTAGTTTTGAAAAAAATAACTAAAAAAATTAAAAAAAATTGTTAGTAATGGCGCACCTGAGTTAGTAATGACGCAACTAAGTTATTTTCAAAAAAAAAATCATTTTTTTTCTTTTTTTCTTTTCAAAACTAGTAATGGCGCACCGTGGGCATGGTGCGCCATTACTAGTTTAACTAGTAATGGCGCACCACCCCACGGTGCGCCATTACTAACTTAGCCCAAAAGTTCCCGAATGCACCCTCCCCCGGTGGACCGCCTTTTCAGTTTTTAAAAAATAAAAGAAATTGATAAAAATGTCAAAAAAATAAAAGAAAATAAGTTTCCCATGTGATATGTGGTCTAGTTGTTGGGAAAATTTACAAACATGAATTTCGACTTTTTTTGACAAATATTTCTGGAAATTTGTAAAATGGCCATAACTTTTGCGTACGAACTCGGATTAAAAATTTTTTTATATGAAAAATCATTTACTCGAAAAGTTACATCCAAATTTAACTGGGGGGGAACCGCGTTAAACATTTTCAAAATTCCCAAAAACCTAACAGAAAAAAGGTTACGGGGCTTTCAAGATCTAGAGGCAAAAAAATTCAAAAAAATTCAAACTTACTAGTGGCGCACCATGGATGTGGTGCGCCACTAGTAATAGAAAAAAATTGGTTTTGAATTTTTTTTCAATTGTTTCTCAAAAAATGATACGTAATATGACCGGAAAGTTTGAAATATTTTTCAAAATTTCATCATAGTCATGAACATGAACAAAGTCCTAGACATCAACAAGGTATAATAGGATTGATATGCTAGATATATAACCAAGTGCCTGTGAAGTGAGTTGTTGCTGGGATTGGATAGAACTCTGAAGTTAAGCGTGCTTGGGCTAGAGTAGTGTGATGATGGGTGACCTTTTGAGAAGTTTGACCATGGAGTGTGATTCGACTGAAGATTAAGCATATTGACCCAAGATTAAGCTATAGTGACTTGAGATTAAGAAAAAAACGAAAGAAAACTGAAAAAAAATTAAAAAAAAATTGAATTTTTTTAAAAAAATAATCTGAATTTTTTTTGAAAAAAAATATATTAATAATGGTGCACTTCTATGTGGTGCGCTATTAGTATACCGGATACTAATGGCACATCGTGGGCTATACTAATGGTGCACTGCATGGTGGCGCACCAGTGATGCGCCATTAGTAAAAAAATACTAGTGGCGTGCTAGTAATGGCGCACCGGTAGTGCGCCATTAGTAGGCAAACCGGTGCGCCATTAGTAGGCCTTTTCCTAGTAGTGTCTCGTTGACTCAATCGGATTGGGCCACATGCATTCACAAACACACGTAGGTTAATGAAAACTTTACGGGAACGAGGGCACAAAACTCCTTTTCATTCCGGAATATTTTGTTTTCGATTCCGGCATTCTTTAGATCGGCAAGTTTTTACTATTCACCCATCATGTCTGATGTTCCCATGCTAATTAGGAGTACTAAACATTGATTAACGACAAAACCCATTTCATAATCCCGAAAAAATTCGCGAGACGGCTCTTTTGAGCCTAATGGCTATGATTAGACAATGTGGTGCTACCTAAACATCTTCTAATTAGAGTGAAATGCCCAGTGGGCCCACGAACTTGGCAGGGTGTGCCATCTAGGTCCTCAAACTCCTAAAATGCACACTGAGCTCCCTAAACTTGCTAATCCATTCGCGTGAGGTCCAAATCAACATAACCTTGCGTGGCATGATTACTGTATGAATTAGCAAGCTTGGGGAGCTCAATGTGCATTTTAGGAGTTCGGCGACCTAGATGGCACACCCTGCCATGTTCGTGGACCGACTATGCATTTTACTCTTCTAATTATGTCTTAATTAGGATTAATAGATTTGTCTCGTGTTTTCCAGTCCATTGGGTAATTAGTTTTATAACTAGATCATGTTTAGTCCTCCTAATTAGCATCAGTAAACTTGATGTGACATTTCCGGCAAGTTTCTTTACCGCCTCAGGCTGTGTTCTGGGCGCGTAGCCTCCGATACATTATTACAACACAGCATCATTATTGTCATCAAAGAAAGGCAGGAGGTAGACTACTTGTGATGCCCATATGTTTTACAACAGCTAGACGGTATATTTGAAAGCAAGTTCATCGTGTATATTGTTGCAGGCAGGGCGTACTACAGAAGCCGTTTTGTATTTGCATACAGTACGTGCGTGTGCATGTGTGGGCCGTGTCAAGCAAGTGTGAGAGATACTATACTATACTGTACGTAGCCACCAGAAAGAAAGACTGAAAGAAACGAGTAGCAAGCAGTGTGTAGTCCACAATAACATAGCATGTAATTAAACAAATAAACCACCTTGCTTGTCACGTACATGATCGACACAAGCTAGGTAGAGCACACATATAAGTAGTAGCAATAAGCTTGCACTTTAATTTACATAAAGAAGCAGGAAGATGGGACTCATTGGCAACAAGCAGAGAAACTACCTGCACATTACTAATACTGTTCACTGTTAGTAGTGTATCACTATAATCACTAGATAGCGCATATATGTACGACCTCATAATTCGCATGCAGTCAAGGGCTAGCTAGTTGTCTACATTTTATTTTTCTTCCTTCTACCTAGCTAGACACGTTCGTTCGCGCACATCATTATCATATTATATATCCTATCCTAACCGACAAAGAATAGCGATAAACCGACGCTCGTAACATGCCGAGCGGCATCAGTACTTGCATGGACGTAAAGCATTCCAGCAACATTGATCAAGCAGTCGTCATCACCACCGATCCAGAAAAGATTGTGTACGAGTACCGTCGTAGATCAAAAAAACTCATTGAAAGGATCTTCACATATGACACTTTGGCCACGGTCTTGCCTGTCACCATCTGGCCAATCAACGCAGGGCTCAAAATCTGCAATAATGTGTGTGTTCATCAGCACGGAGTACAGTTTAATAAGGTAGCATCAGTGGCGGAGCTAGCATAGAATGGCAAGGGGCAGACCAGAAATTATAATTGTTTGGGGGTCTAATGACTTTTGGGATACATTCTATGCTACATGATCTACCAGAAAATATGTCGAGGTAGTAGATCACAACAAGTACTCACAAGGCAAACATTCCAATTCTCCAGAAGTCAAGTTCGTCGAAATTCCTCCATCAGCAGTAAAATCAGTAGGGTACAAGGGGTGCAATCAGAATCGCCATTAAGACGGTGCCGCATAGGGCCACATGATCTGCAGCAAGTACGGCACTTTGTTTAGACAGGTAGTACACCTAGAAACCCATGCATGCATGCTAGTACATCTATGTGGGGGTTGCTACTCTTATGTGGG
>NC_041386.1:725057146-725062805 GCF_002162155.2 Triticum dicoccoides
CGCCCGTGCCTGTTAAGCCCGCTCCAGTGGCTTTTGTGCCACTGGCAGCTGGGTCCCTCTTCCCTGTTTTGTTTTATAAATAAAACAAAAAAATGATTTAATAAAAGTAATTAACTAAGTTAAATTGGTTTAATTAGAATTAATTAGCTTAATCATCTAGTTTAGTTAACTAAACTGTTAGACTAGCCTAATGAGTCTATGAGAGGGGGACCCCTAGCTTAGGTTTAGACCGGCGTGTTGACCTCTCTGTTGTGCCTAGGTGGGGCTGCGACGTGTTGATCTTCCGAGGCCGGGCATGACCTAGGAAAGTGTGTCTGGCCAAATGGGATCAAGCGTGTTGGGTTATGTGGTGCACCCCTGCAGGGAAGTTCATCTATTCGAATAGCCGTGATCTTCAGTAACAGGACGACTTGGAGTTGTACCTTGACCTTATGACAACTAGAATCGGATACTTAATAAAACACACCCTTCCAAGTGCCACAGACAACCCGGTGATCGCTTTTCCACAGGGCGACGAGGGGAGGATCGCCGGGGTAGGATTATGCTATGCGATGCTACTGGAGATGCTACTTGGAGATGCCACTTGGATATGCTACTTGGAGGACTTCAATCTACTCTCTTCTACATGCTGCAAGACGGAGGCTGCCAGAAGCGTAGTCTTCGACATGATTAGCTATCCCCCTCTTATTCTGGCATTCTGTAGTTCAGTCCACCGATATGGCCCTTTACACATATACCCATGCATATGTAGTGTAGCTCCTTGCTTGCGAGTATTTTGGATGAGTACTCACAGTTGCTTTTCTCCCTCTTTTCCCCTTTCCCTTCTACCTGGTTGTCCCAACCAGATGTTGGAGCCCTGGAGCCAGACGCCACCGTCGACGATGATTCCTACTATACTGGAGGTGCCTACTACTACGTGCAGGCCGCTGACGACGACCAAGAGTACTTAGGAGGATCCCAGGCAGGAGGCCTGCGCCTCTTTCGATCTGTATCCCAGTTTGTGCTAGCCATCTTATGCCAACTTGTTTAACTTATGTCTGTACTCAGATATTGTTGCTTCCACTGACTCGTCTATGATCGAGCACTTGTATTCGAGCCCTCGAGGCCCCTGACTTGTATTATGATGCTTGTATGACTTATTTATGTTTTAGAGTTGTGTTGTGATATCTTCCTGTGAGTCCCTGATCTTGATCGTACACGTTTGTGTGTATGATTAGTGTACGATTGAATCGGTGGCGTCACAAGTTGGTATCAGAGCCAACTGCCTGTAGGAATCCCCCTTTGCAACTCCTTGGGCGAAGTTGAGTCTAGTCGTTGAAAAACTTTTACGAACATGGCTGTGTGGCTTACGGGCCCACATCGCCATTGGGTGGTATTAGGATCTTTTACTCCTTGACCTTTACTCTGGGACTCTGATCTCTCCTCTATTTGGGTTAAATGAATTTTACTAAATCTAACATTAGGATCTCATTATCACGTTCACCCGGAGAGCCCCTTATTACTGATGATCGTCTGTTGCACCAGAAGACCCTGAAGATGCTCTCCGCTGTTAACTCGAGAACTTGTGTTCATCGCGTTTGCAATTCCCCTTCCACCGTAAACCCTTATGGATAACTACTTGCAGTTGTTATTCTTACATTCATCCCCAGTTGGTCTTGTTATTACAAGATACCTCAAAACACTCGTCGTTGTTTGATAATCCTTTGAGCTTAATGCCCTGCTGTTCTTTGTCACCTGAATACCCCTACGGTTAATTCTCGCACTTATCGAGTATCCGCTCATCCCCCAGTTGTTCATGTGTTACACAAAAGTCTTCGAAATACCATTCGATATTCCATAAATCCTCAGCAACATATTGCTCTGGAATTTATTGTTTGTTTTCATTATGATTAATCCCATAAGTATAGTAATCATATTGGCATCCTTTGTCACCATCATTTTCGAGTCCGTTGATACAATACGTTGTGAATATTCACAATCATCAGTCGAGTCCTAGGATTATCTTTCTGGCTCAGACGTCATTTTGATACTGAGCTGGTTCTCGACCAATCTATCTGTCGTCGATTGTGCCTCTGGTATATTCAAGTGATCCATCCTTGATCAGAACATCTTCTTCCGATCCCTTGTGTTGGAAATCATAATTCCTTTGCATTTAAGCTTTGAATTATTCAGATGAATCCATAATCTATTGCATTTGCATTCTTTCTTCCTCTGATTGGGTATCGATACTCACCTCAGCTCCACTGTGGATCGCCATATCCACTGTTGGATTATTATATCCGACAGTGTCCTTAATAATTAATCACCTTGTGAGTCCTTCTCCGATACATAATGCCTTTGTTAAATTGTATCCTTTCCTTTTGTCAACCATGCTCTACTTTTGAGCTGGTGATATTTACTCTTGAAGCTTATGGTATATGTTCGTAAGAAGCCCCGATGGGATTGAACCAACGCCTTCCCTCATCGGTGTGAACCCGAAAGATTTCACGAGTCATACTTATCTGGTATTGCACCAGGTAAAACTTTCAACAACTAATGCCATTATCGAAACGAGAAGTGAATGTAAGGTTATGCTTTGGAGAAGTGGGAGTCGACCTTGAACTTTGTGTTCATGCCCATGGACCCGAGGTGGAACTTATCATGGAAGCTTCTCGTAGTAATAATAATCCCCTTGTTATATCTTCTTCTCTTATCTATGCTTGGTCTTTTGCAACCGTGGTTTCGACCATATTGTTCTTCTTTCCCATTTCTTGGACAAGTTTAAGTGCTTGCCTTCTGCAAATGACTTCACTTGTCCAACCTCTATCCCGCTCTACCCTTGAGTATACCCTCTGGTACCGCGAGAATGTCAGGGAACTACATAACTTCTTATGGGTTCTTCATCAATTGTTATCTCTCACCGATTCCAATTTTCCTGGGTTCTGGGTTGTCGTCAACCGAGAACACCGATAAGTGAATCGATTCCGCACTCCGATTCAATAAATCTAAGTAATTCTGGTTGCTTACGAGTTTAATAATCCTTCAAGTCATTCCTAGCCTTATCGGCTATATCATTATCGTGCAAACTTCTAACTGTGCTACCTGGTCCTTCTTCCCGGAGCACAAAATTTTCGACGATGAGCTAAGCTTACGTCGATCTTCCTCGTCATATCAGTTCGCCTTGAACAACAAGCTTGATTTCAAGTTTGTGTCCTACCCATGGTTCCAATAACCTTCCGCTACCTCATTCCTTTGACTTGCTGTCGTCGCTGGTTGATTACATCTTCGTGAAATCTCTCGACAAATGTGTCGTGATCATCATCGACCTTATGAGCTCTTCCAGGATATCAATTGAGTTCATGATGAGAAATACCATCCTTGCCCTTGATGATCTGTGTTATCATCGACCACTTTATTGCCTTCCCACCAACACAAGCTTGTTCGTGTTTGGTGTTATACCTTGAGTTCCTTGTTATCCAGTAATTGTTCTTCTTTACCTTGGAACATTAACATCTCTTATGTCCTCAATGTTGTGAGAATTTCACCACCTCTGGAGAATTCTTGATACAAGTGATACTTATCACCATCACCATTCTTCTCCTGGTCACCGTGTTATTTCTAACCACCGACAAATGGACTGTGATGTGTAATCCCAAAACTTCTAGCAACCCTATTGCTTTGAAGTTAATGGTCGGTCGTTCATTCTTAGACTGTTGATTATTGAATCACCATTCTGACATTGGTCGTGCAACCCAACCCATATTTCGGGTGCACCTTTCGACCAATGTTTAATTGTGTATGTTTTCCTCGAGCATACTTCCTTATACCATTTGATCTGACAAATGTTATCTCCTTGTTCACTTAATTGTGGAAATCCATCTTTTGGAAATCTCGAAGAATTGTCGTTGAGTTCATCATCCACCTCCTTGTCCTCTTCTTGGGATAACGATGAACTCTTGTTAACGGAAATCACTTCATAGTTCATTTCCTGAGAATCTTACAGTGTTATCCCGTCAATTTGTGTTGCACCTTTCCTCTCAGGCATCCTGAGCCTGAGGTATCCTGACACCAATCATACCTGAACCTCGGTCAGATGTGATGGTTTGAACATATTTCCAAGGGTTATAACATTGGTCTTTAACCCGATAAGGTGATGTCATCCTAACACACCTGCCCGGAGGGCCTATTGTTATAGTTCTTCCTTTTAGCAGTGTTAGTCATTCTTCCGTGAGGAAATTGGAAGACTTATTCTATAAGTTGTTCCTGGTGGATCCTTTGTGTTTCCAAAGTCTGATCTTCACCTGATGACCATGTCAATGCTATCTCGAAATATGCCTGTGGTACTCCGATTTTCAATAAGAACATTTGAAGCCCAATGCTAAATGTTTCCTGCTCAATTATCCAAACACCACTGTATCGGTAATGTCATGAAATTTCTCTCCCCTTGCCTAAAAGGGTTTTCTACTTTATATCCTGTCATGGATATCATGCTCTATTTGCCCTTGGAAAGGATATACCCCTGAATTATGTATTTAAACACATTTTCCTTTCCATTGTTTTGTTTAAACCTTCTTGTGATCTATATGAGCGGTAATAATTCCCTGCTTATGTAAACACCTCGGTGTACCATCTTGTCTGGTGTAACCCTGTTACTATTGTTGATGACATTCCGGTAGCCACCGATGGACGAGAACTTGGCCTATTGGTCCGCCTCGTTCAACGAGCAGGAATTAGTTCTCTTCGTCCCTCGCCCTTGGTACCGATATTGTTGCCAACATAACTGATAGGCTATCCTCTGACATGCCTTGCTTACACGATCGTGCAAGACATTACTGCCCTTCCTACTTAACCCACATGGTGGGCCCATCACCCACAGTTTCACAGGATCGAAACCTGACTCACCTGTACAACCCTGTTTCTAATGGTTATTCCCCATGCTTGGCTTTGTATTTAATTCACGGGCCACCTTCCGAGTGTTCTTTTCTGGTATCAGACGCTATACTTACTCTCGCTACTCTGAACCCCTTTCTCACTCTGGTTCAGACTTCGAGCCACTATCTATCTGCTTGGAACCTCTTATTGTACCTTCGAACCTCACTCTCGATGTGTTTTATTTGTTCAACTCGAGAGGTACTCTTATACTCATTCATGGGTTAATCCCAGATTATTACCCTTATAGCATTCTGTCGTTGCCGATCTACCCTGTTACCTATTCGTAAGTACGATGAAGATCCCGAAGAGAGGATGTCGACTTCATCATGATGACTGGAAGCAAAGGAATGAAGACATCAACGTATTGGACCGGTCTCTTCGAGAAGAGCAAGCCAGAATGAGAAGACCCGCTAGACTCGTTACCAAACCTTCCCCCCTTTCACTACCTCTTAAATCTCGGGATGAGATTTCTTGTAGTGGAGGAGAATTGTGACTCCCGGATAGTTACGCTACAGTAATCCTCCGCTAATGATGCCACGTCACCTCGATTACTGTGGTTAATCTTGCATTAGTTCGAAACCGATTCAAATTCAATTTAAAAATTTGGCAACCAACAAAAGTTTTCAAAAATTAAACTAAAATGTTCAGAGTGCGCAGTTAAATGTCAGGGTAATTATAAAAAAGCAAACACATTTTTATAAAATGCCTAAATGATTTAAAATGAAATAAAATAGAAAAGAAAATAAAT
>NC_041386.1:725063770-725086047 GCF_002162155.2 Triticum dicoccoides
GGTCGTCTTTGCCGCTCTGATTCATCGCGTCCAAGCCGTCCCCGGCCCCCTCGACCTCACCATCGAGCTCGTGGGGAGCCTCTCGTCCGATTCCCGCTGTTCCCGGTCTCGATCCATGCCCCTTTGTACCGTTGCTCGCCATGGCCGAAGCTCGCCATAGCCGCGCCGTTCACCACCTCCGCCGGTGCCTCGCTGCTGCGACGGCCCCGTGCTCCCCCCGCCTTTCCGCCGGCCGCCCCGGCCACCACCGCACCTGGCCTCGCCCCCGCTTCCCCTTGCCGGCGCCGCGCCGCCGCCCCGGTGGCCATCGCCGGCCACGGCCTTGCCCACGCCCCGTTCGGGCGGGCGCCCGCTCCCCTCGCCCGCGCCTGTTAAGCCTGCTCCAGTGGCTTTTGTTCCACTGGCAGCTGGGGCCCTCTTCCCTGTTTTGTTTTATAAATAAAAGAAAAAAATGATTTAATAAAAGTAATTAACTAAATTAAATTGGTTTAATTAGAATTAATTAGCTTAATCATCTAGTTTAGTTAACTAAACTGTTAGACTAGCCTAATGAGTCTATGACAGGGGGACCCCACCCCCTGTTGACCGGTCAAACGTTGACTGGTCAATTGGGACCGCCTGGACCCACATGTCACCCTCTGGTACACTTATGTGTACACAGATCTGGGTGCACCTAGCATTTACTCATTATTTTCGAATTAATTAAATTGCAAAATATCATTAAAACTTTAGAAAATCATAGAAAATAATCCGTACCTCGGATGAAAATGTTTTCTACATGAAAGTTGCTCAGAACGACGAGACTAATCCGAATACGTGGCCCGTTCGGCCGCCACACGTCCCTAGCATAGCAAACATGGAACTTTTCCCCTCCCTTTTAATTGTCCGAAAATGCTAAACCTGGGGAAACATCGTCGGATGTTATCCCCCTTCGCCGGTAACGTGTAGCACCGCGTTAGAACACGTCTAGCTCTGCATGTTGTCCTGTTATGCTCTTGCTTGCTATGTATTTACTGTTTCTTCCCCTCTTCTCTCCGGTAGACCCCGAGACCGATGCTGATGCCCCTGTGATCGACTACGTCACCGACGACCCCTCCCTCTTGCAGAACAACCAGGCAAGCTCCCCCTTTGATCACCAGATATCGCCTACTCTTCTCTATACTACTTGCATTAGAGTAGTGTAGCATGTGACTGCTTTCAGTTAATCCTATACTGCTGCATAGCTTGTCCTTGCTACTACTGTTGTTACCTTTACCTGCTATCCTACTGCTTAGTATAGGATGCTAGTGTTCCATCAGTGGCCCTACACTCTTGTCCGTCTGCCATGCTATACTACTGGGCTGTGATCACTTCGGGAGGTGACCACGGGCAAATACTACATATACTTTACACTATTACATTACCTGTGATACTGTTCGGAGATGGGGGCTGGAAGGACAGGTGCCTCCATCCCGGTAGAGGTGGGCCTGGGTTCCCGACGGCCCCCGACTGTTACTTTGTGGCGGAGCGACAGGGCAGGTTGAGACCACCTAGGAGACAGGTGGGCCTGGCCCTGTTCGGCGTTTGCGGATACTTAATACGCTTAACGAGATCTTAGTATTTGATCTGAGTCTGGCCATTTGGTCTATACGCACTAACCATCTACGCGGGAGTAGTTATGGGTATCCCAGCGTTGTGGTATCAGCCGAAGCACTTCGTGACGTCAGCGACTGACCGGCGCGCGCCGGATTGGACTGGAACGCCACTAGGCTAGGTCTGCTTCCGGCCGCCCACGCAACGTGCAGGTGTGCTCAGGGCGATGGGCCCAGACCCCTGTGCACTTAGGTTTAGACCGGCGTGTTGACCTCTCTGTTGTGCCTAGGTGGGGCTGCGACGTGTTGATCTTCCGAGGCCGGGCATGACCCAGGAAAGTGTGTCCGGCCAAATGGGATCAAGCGTGTTGGGTTATGTGGTGCACCCCTGCAGGGAAGTTAATTTATTCGAATAGATGTGATCTTTGGTAATAGGACGACTTGGAGTTGTACCTTAACCTTATGACAACTAGAATCGGATACTTAATAAAACACAACCTTCCAAGTTCCACAGACAACCCGGTGATCGCTTTTCCACAGGGCGACGAGGGGAGGATCGTCGGGTAGGATTATGCTATGCGATGCTACTGGAGATGCTACTTGGAGATGCTACTTGGAGGACTTCAATCTACTCTCTTCTACATGCTGCAAGACGGAGGCTGCCAGAAGCGTAGTCTTCGACAGGATTAGCTATCCCCCTCTTATTCTGGCATTCTGCAGTTCAGTCCACCGATATGGCCCTTTACACATATACCCATGCATATGTAGTGTAGCTTCTTGCTTGCGAGTACTTTGGATGAGTACTCACGGTTGCTTTTCTTCCTCTTTTCCCATTTCCCTTCTACCTGGTTGTCGCAACCAGATGCTGGAGCCCTGGAGCCAGCGCCACCGTCGACGATGATTCCTACTACACTGGAGGTGCCTACTACTACGTGCAGGCCGCTGACGATGACCAAGAGTAGTTAGGAGGATCCCAGGCAGGAGGCCTACGCCTCTTTCGATCTGTATCCCTATTTGTGCTAGCCATCTTTGGGCAACTTGTTTAACTTATGTCTGTACTCAGATATTGTTGCTTCCGCTGACTCGTCTATGATCGAGCACTTGTATTCGAGCCCTCGAGGCCCCTGGCTTGTATTATGATGCTTGTATGACTTATTTATGTTTTAGAGTTGTGTTGTGATATCTTCCCGTGAGTCACTGATCTTGATCGTACACGTTTGCATGTATGATTAGTGTACGATTGAATCGGGGGCGTCACAGGTGCCTTCAAATCTTCACAAATTATGGGGAAAATGGAGGATGAGCTCGAGCAAAGGAGAAGAACAGAGGAGAGGAACGAAAAGGGAAAACAGAGAGAATGGGCTCGAGCTGGACGAAGGGTTTATATAGGGGCATCTTTAGACCCGGTTGGTTAAACAAACCGGGAGTAAAGGTGTACCTTTAGTCCCAGTTTGTGTCACAAACTGCGACTAAAGGGGCTCGCGGGGGCCCCAACCTGACGCCAGCCTGCCACCATCCCTTTAGTCTTGGTCTATGACACAAACCAAGACTACAGGTACTCCACGAACCGGGACTAATGATGTTCGCGCCCTAGCCGTTGGAACCGGGACTAATGGCCACATTAGTCATAGGCCGTAATCGAACCGGGACTAATGATGCGAACGCAAGGTCATTTTTCTACTAGTGCTACTAGGCCTACCACTTCAACAGGACATCCTTAGTGAATCTTCAATGACGTTTGAAGGAGAACCAACCAAGACAAAAAAAGATGAAGCCGAAGAAAAGGCTGCTCAAGTTACTCTGGAATGCATTTGTGCAGATTACAACATCCCCATCAGTGAACACAACTACTATGCACTTCAAGTCACAAAGGAAAGAGCTCATAAGACAAACAATGATTTTTGCAAAAATATGCAACAACTTCTCAGATGTGTTTCCACTACACATGTTTCCTCAGTGTGCACATAGCGAAGATCCGATTATCACATACACAAAAGAAAAACCACCTGTCGGGTGCGTCCAAGAATTTGCAAAAGCTTTGTACCACTTTATTACGGGCATTAATCTCACATGAGATTATAGCAGGATTATCTAATCTAGCAAAAAACGTTTGCGACTTCTTAATACAGTACATTTGTATCTCCCTATGCCCACTATGTAGCATGAGTTTATATGGTTTTAATAAGTAGTTCTTATTAGAGGTGTGCCAATGTTAATCGTTTTGTTTGTGCCCATGCATTTGCGTGGTTGTAATAAATCTACTTCTTTGTCATCTTCAACTTTTTTTGTGAGAAACTTCCAATCTATTTATCTTCAATCATGATAGTACAAAGAACAACAGAGGTAATAAAAATTAAAACCATGTCCATGGGCTACGTAGCGAATAATTATTTATTATTCTATGCTTGGACCATATTCTACATAGCCACGACTTACAAATAGGCGCGGCATGTCGCCGTGCGGGCTATGCTAGTTATTACTCTAGAGCAGAAATAACATGGTGTTGAACTCTACAAATAAATAAATATTAACTATAACATGGTGCACACAGGGTCTCTCTTGTGCCAAATGGCTAGGCATACGGTGTGTATCATGAAAAAGGAGAAGCTTCGTCTTTGATGACAAGTTTAGTGACGCGGGCATGGAAACTCCAAACATTTTTTATGACAAGTTTAGTGATGCAAGGATGGCAACATTTGTTGTCAAGCATGGCAACTTTCTTTTCTGATGGCAAGTTTCGGTTTTTTGGGTTTGTTTTTTTACTTTCGGATGGCATATTTAGTTGTAAAAACTGTAAGGACTGGGTTGCTTCATGCCACATGGAATTTTATCATTTGGGTTGACTAATCAGATGCTAGATAAAGCACCAAAGAGTTGCACCTATGCAGCCCATCAGATGCAACCCCTATGTCGGCCAACGATTGCACCTACACCTGGAACCTTGGCTAATCATCCAGACTCTGGCATGCACATTGTGGAAGGGAGGTGTGCTTCAGCGTGGCCTTATTGGTAGCCCAACACCTGGGTAGCTCGCGGAAATGTTTCCCCTTGGCAAGACACCCATGCAAGGCCACCACAAACTACATAGCAGAGGTTGATAAGAGGAATTCTGCTAGCACTGAGTGTATTAACATCAGAACAACATCATTGACCATATTACATGGTGTTTTTTTCTTTCGAAAAGGAGAATTACCCCCAGCCTCTGCATCAAGCAATGCACAAATACTCGGTGCTAACTTTGTTCCAAGCCTATCATTCCCATGTCTTCTGTTCTCAAGCTTAATGCCGGTTTGCATCATGCATTATCTTTCTTTAAGAGTTGGTCATCTGGCAAAGAAGAGAAAGTTGCTAAAGTAACCCATGAAAAAAATAAGGATGGAACAGAATCGACTGCTGCTGCTCTAAATAAGGAGTTAGGCACGCATGGTGTGGTGTGGTGGCTGAGAAAATTTACCTCGTATGAATCTCGTACGTGAGATATTTTTGGACAGAAGAGTCCTTCATAGTCATTCCAATATACGGGCCAACTAATTTGCTTTATCTCGGTTAATTTATCACTACGAATGTTGCAATATAAACTTGTTCTGAATGGAAATATTATTGTGCACATATCATTACATCCCAGCAACAAAGAGGAACATTGTTTTCTATGTTCTTTGCTCGAGCAGATTTTAGTCGAGCAAAACTAACTAACATCGATTGACGTTAATCCATTTGGCTACAGATAGGCCATTCGTTCATGTAAAGAGGCCATTCTTTCATGACAAATTTGGTGTGCACATACTTGGGGACAGAAAATATAAACTAATTAAGGTCGATTGTTCTTAATTCATTTTGCTACAGATCCTTTTGTTGTTTTAGAATTAACTCATGCCTGCAAGATTATGCTGTATAAATCATTTCTTTAGCAAATATATTAACTGCGGCTTGCAAGGAGCAACCATCATTCCGTCATTGGCAATGTACTTCCTTATGTCATCTTTTATAAACACATGCCGGTTCCCCCATTTTTGTCTTGAGAACACCTCATTAGAATTGTACTTCCTTATTTGTGTTCCGTCCCACATATAAGTATAAGTATACATTTTTATGTGTCTTGGAAGATTGCTAATCCCGCATGTATTAGGAGATGCGTTTTTTATGTGTCTTGGAAGATAAGCTAGGTTCTGTTGCCTTGGACCAAACCCCAACTTCGTTTGTTCTACCTTGTAGACTTCTCTGAGCTGAAGGTTCATTCAAGATTAACCAATGATTCATGTGAGCATCTATTCTGAAAACTGGCAGCAGTTTTTTATTTCCTGGAACTATTTCAATACTGCTAGAGTCTAATGCTTAAACTAGCTTCCCTAACTTATCCCTATGCAAAGACTCATTATACAAATCAGATACAAATATGCTCCCATGTATGAGTAAAGCTAGATGACCATCCATTTGGTAAGATTACGTAATTGGTAGAACACGTTATCTAGAGAACTAAATTGTTTGAAGCACTAAAGTTGAATTTGCATGCCGCTGAATACTATGTAAATTCTACACTACTGAAAGTGTGCAGCTTCTGATTCCTTTGCTGAAACATGAATGTGCAGATGGGAGTATCACAACATGCATATACTGAAGATGGGAGTATCACAACCTGAATGTGCAGCTTATGTAGTTTCTGTATTTTTGTTAAAGCATGGAGTATCTTCTATAGTTTTGTTAAAAACTATCATGGTCTTGGGCTGATTTGAGTACTACCAAGGGAAGGATATTGAACTTTCCTTGCGGATACAGAGCCTGTAGGAGAATTCTGCTTGAAAACAAATTAACTTGTCTTGAATTATTTCTTTTTACTGGATGTTCAGAATGTTCAATTAACTTTGTTTCTTTTGTGACGTTGTTGTGTATAGGTTCGCATATTCAGAGGAGAGGTCAAGCTTGCATGGTCTCTGTTTGTTGTGACTGCTGACATGGTCGACGCTGAACTGGAATTAACCCTGGTTCCAGCTTATTTGTACTATTATTATTATAACATGTCCTAGTATCTACCATTGAACTGGCAACACCATTGAACTGCTACTTGCCTACCTAGTGCCAGCGCCAGCGCCATTTCCATGTCCACTATTTATTAGCTGGTATATGACGATGAGCAGAGTGAAGCCTAGTATTGCTGCAGCACAAATAGATTGCTTGCCACTTTGCTACCTGAAACAGAGCCTCGATTCCATTCAGACGCTTTTCTGACTCTTTATTTATTAGCAGCCCGTGTAAGAACAAAAAAAATAAAGCTCCAATTAAGTATGGTATTTTGTTTTTGTTTCATGCTCTTTGTAGCTGACAGATTGGGCTGTGCTTGGATGGGCCATGTTATAGCTTACAGACAGTCTGCGTACTAACTCAGCCTCCGTATTACAAGTTTAAAAGAATTGCTGCGTAGTTCACAAACCTGGGACTAAGCATTTCATTATTTTTTCTCTTGACGACTTTTACTTGGACTTTCAGTTTCAATATGCCACATCCTTGTATAAAACTTAACACTGTCATGCACCTGTTTGCGCGTATGCCTATGATAGGGTTAGGACCTGCCGCACCTTTAGAATAAATTGATCTGAGATAATAATATTTTTGTTAAAGTGTTAACACTGATATTTCTGAGTCATCTTCAACAACGAGGTGGTCCCCTCCTTGCTCGTCGAGATCGCCCCCATCCTCTGTGTTGCCAACGAGGCCGAGGCCAGCGACCCACGAGTCCCCTACCTATGTAAGCGACCACTATTCTCTTCCTCTTTACACATTCATCCTCTGTTGATTACTGTTACCAAGGCACCAAAGCAGACTAGATCCTTTTGCTCTGCTCTGCTCTGCTCTACTCTCTTTGTTAATTACAACTCCTGTATTCTATTAGCACCAAGTCTGCCTTGCATGTGTATTATATACTCTCTCAGTTCCAAATTAAACGTCGTGGTTTAAGTGTATTATATACTCCCTCTGTTCCAAATTTGAACTAAAACCACGACGAGCAATTTGGAACGGAGGGAGTACTTTATTCTTCTAGCTGGAGTACTAGAAGAGTAGTGCTATCTTGCTACTGGTGACACTCCATGGACTACTCACTGTTAATTTATTCCGAGTGTCCATAATTCCCTTCCTAGCAGCACCACAGAGTACCAACCGCTCTCTTGTCCCACCCATAACAACAATTTACTAGCAGTATGTGTCTTGGGTACTATCTAGGCCCCTTCTACTACTACACCTAGTTACTTGTGTGTATCTTATTACTTACTACTAGTTAGCACACATGTGTAGTAGTACTGTACTATATTCTTCTTCCTCTACTACTACAATAGTACTTGTAGTAGTGGTGTCTTACTGCCAGTGACGGTTTATCGAGTTTATTAACTCCAAATGAAATGAACTGGGCATAATTCTCTAGATGATGTACAAAGTGCTATCTGTTTCCTTGCCTCACCAACAAAATGTACTAATATGTCTCTTGTGATATGCTAGGTCGATTCTACGCCTTCGAGAAACCTGTAGTACTTGTATCTCTACATGTTTGAGCACTCGAGCAGTACTACAAAATGGAGTAGCTTAATTCACTGAATTTGGTTGTAGTACTAGTTGATTCACTGAGAAGATACAGTAATGAGTTGAAAATGTGATGATTTAGCTCACTTTCTTAATGTGATGTTGCTGCTGTACTCCATAAATTACTGAACATTTGTTAAAACTCCAAAAATACAGTATTTGCTACTGGCCTATTAGTGTTAGCAATATTTGCTGCTGGAGTATTTAGAGATTCAGTTTCCTACTCCAAATTTTGTATGTTTTTTATATGAAACGCTTATGCATGACTAAGTGTTAAGTTGATACAATTTCGAGTCTGCACTGCTGTATGTTTTTGATGTGAAACACTTATGCATGACTAAGTGTTAAGTTGATACAATTTCTTTGGTAGACAAGCATGGAAATATGTATTAACTTTCCTGAAAGTAGACAAGCATTACAATTCTGTTCAATTCTGATTTCTTTTGTAGTCAATTATGTTCAACTGATTTCTGAATATTTCTGATGTGACTTGGGCCCAGGTACCAGATGCTGACCAGATACTCCATTAACATCTCTAGCTCCCACATGTCGTGGGCGATCGGCATCCTCCTGGTGGCGCTGCTCCTCACAATGTGTTGGATTACCACCTGATGTTGATAGCATTGTTTCTTTTTGGTGATCTAATGTCGCTTAGGTTGCTGCTGCTGTGATGGAAGCGCACCAAACTTTAGTTGATGTGTATCTGCATTTGCTTGTTTTAGTTGATGTTGGACGTGCAGACTTGTATGTGCTGTTGTGTGTATTTGGATGAATGAATTCTGAATTTAATCATTTAATTGAGAGAATTATTAAGTGTTTGCTGTTCAAATGTGTAAACTGGAAATCGGTGAATAATAAAAAGACCAAATGTTCTACTGGACCAAATAATATATGGGCTCTAAAAAGGCTACAGCCCAAATAATAGTGGACTGGAACATTGTGCATTTCTGTAAAACCTTACAAAAATGCCTAATGAAATGGTTTGCAAAAGGGCCATGGCCTAGAAAATTAAAAGGTCGAATTGTATGGCGTGGCCCATGTAGCCGACAGAAAATTCACATGAAAAAACAATAAAAGGGTTGAATTGTTGGGCTCGGCCCATATAGACACCTAATTAGACCGGGCTGAATCTTATCAACGACCATTTTAATTGGTCGCAATTTTGCCACGTCAGATTGCCACGTCGGATCTGACGTGGTCTGGGCAGACAACCAGTGATTAAAATAAAAACTCATGGGTTCAACGACCTTTTCTTTTGGTCATAAACGTCTACGACTTTGTCCCGAAGAAGGTCGTTAATTTCAGTTTATGACCGCCGGCTTTTGACCTTCTGTTTTTGGTCACAAAAGGGTCGCAAATGAAAAACAATGACCTTTCAGTGACCAATAGTGATGGTCGCAAGTTGACATATTTTTTGTAGTGTGACTTCATTTACAAAAATAAAACCCCCATCCGCATACCCAAATCATGTCAACATTATCTTGCCTGCTCACAGTGTGTTGTGGGAAAATACATTTAGAGACATGAATAGTGGATCTTAAAATTCCTACTATTTCCTTTGAAAGTGAGATCAAAGAAAAAAATTCTCAAATATTTTGTTTGCCCATTCCTTTGAACAAGAGGCATGAATAGTAATACCATAGGAAAATAACCTACTACTACATTTTTCCTCCACTTTGTCTTTGAACCAAAGGAGCCTTGGAAAGAATTTTCTAGGAATTCCATAGGATAGTATTCTAGTAGGAAAATGTCCTTTAGGGCCCTTTGTCTTGCAGGAATAGATTCATATTCATATACATGATTGGTTCCTATCCTAACAATCCATTAAACCAAATAACATCTCTCTTTCTATAGAATTTGAGATATATGTTACCCATTTTATGTTCCTACATGATGAAATAGAGAAGGCCTTAGGTTCCTTTGAAAGAACGAGAGATAATTTCGCAAACAAATATATTATTTCAGGAAAGAACGAGAGATAAGATATAGTCTTGCACCGCCACTCTTCTGACCGGCTGCGTGTAAGTACGTACCAGATTGTCATGCATGGTCAACCTCTACCCGACCCAGCCTCTCCGTGTGGATCTTACCCAAAGGCAATAATTAAGCGTGTGTGGCCCCACGGCGCCGCTGAGATCATCATGTGAACTGATCAATCAAAATGCAGTGTCTAATCAAGTGAACCCGTCAATTTCTACAAATAAACAAATAAGAACATGGTGCACACAAGTTCTCCCTTATGCCAAATGGTTATAGATTAATTGTATCAGACACAACTAATAATGTAATGGTGCTTGTCAGTGTGTGCATGTTCCGATGTCGACATTGCGGTACCGTGTGAAGCTACGATTGCCATGCCAGCAGATACACATGCTAAGCACCAGCTAGCTCTCTTTTTATTTTATTTTTGCAAACAGCACTAATTTTAATGAACATATCAAGCGTGCAACCATCATATATATCAGTGGATGTAGGAGCGGCATTTGTTTGCGTGGTAAAAAATTGCCGCCACCTACATCATTTATTAACTTCTATAATGATCTTTCTAGCAGGAAATTGCTTGTCATCTACCGGAAATTGAAGAAAACCCGGCAGTTCCACATCATATCGAGGAAGGCCAGAATTAAGAATGTGAGTTGATCGATGGATGCACATTCTATTGTAGCATTATAACAAGGATCGATATTTGAGACCGGCCAGCCGGGCCTATGGATACTGGTTGATACAGTCATTGCGGGCAGCATGAGCGATATTTTTAAGGCTTACCATGTAGAACACTCGTCGACTCCTCAAGCATTACCTATGTTGCACAGGCTATGGATGTGATGCCAAGAGGGTATCAGGGCCTACTTGCGTGCAAATAGAAGCTCGGGGAAGTACATTGTGCACGCTCTTGCTCTAATAGAACTTGATAGATGGTCCACGTAGGCAGGACAGATCCTTTCCTGGTGTCTCTTATTCCCCTGTACCTTTTTGACGTATGTTTAATGTTTCACCTATTGTCTCTCCGGGACTAGCTCCGGGCTTTTCCTTCATATGCCACATCTATGAATGTGATAGAAGATTGTCCCAACTAGTATAACTCGATGCTCCATCACGAGTGAAGATGGGGTCGTATATGTGAACACACAACAAGCGACGGGGGATTTATGGTTGATGGTTGTTGATTCAGTACTATTGTCATGATGTCCTGAAATTCTCGAAAGGTCTAGGTGATATATTTGTAGGTCATCCTACATCTTGAGAATAACAAAACGTCTAGCAAAGCATGTACCGGTCCTTTCAAAGTAGGTTTTGCTCGCTTGTGATCGTGGAGAAATGCACACTTGAGGTTTGGAAGCAATAATCAACACTACTCCGTTTGTTTTTAGAAATGATATTTTCCTCTGAATTCTATGGGTTTTCTTGTGTTGATTTAAAGAAACAATAACAATAATGTGTTGCATCATATTGTTGTTATTTTTCCCTAGGTTTTAAGGACTTTTAGCAACATACCAAAAATGTTTCTCCTCATATTTTCCCACAGGATTTTTGGAGAAGCCTCTTTTTAATAAGATGCGCGGATTTGCTTCCACGAGAAGTACATTTGAACTTCCCGAAAACAAAAAAAAAATATGTTTTAGCAAGAAGAAGAAATTTGCTTTTCGTCGAGGCACATATTTGCTTCCATGTTGTCCTTCTCGAAAAGAAATAAGATACTATTTAGGTCCATGAGAAGCACAGATTTGCTTCTGCGTGAAGCACGAGAAAAGAAATTATGGTTCCACAAGAAGCAAATCCTGGAAGCACATATTTGCTTCCGCGAGAAGCACAACTGTGCTTCTCGGAATGGAAAAGAAAGTGAAAAACTACAACAATGCTTCCAGCGCATTTTTTTACATCCTTTTTTCGTTATTATTTTTTTTGGTTGTTGGATCTTTTTGGTTTGCATTTTTATCGGTTTTTCATATCGTTTTCCTGATTTTTTTTCTGGTTTTCATGACTTTTGGTTTTTTTGTGAAAAATAGTTCGTCCAAACCTATTAACAATGATCTGGTTTTGAAGATCTCAACATGAGATATGTAATAGTGATTACAATTCGGGAATTGGACGCACAGTTACAGAGGTAAAACATTCTGATTAAATGAATCTAGGAAATATAGGAAAAATTCCTAGTTGCAACAATCGGCCCACACATAGTGCGCCACTTGTCAGCACCCGAGAAGTGGAGAGTGTCCATTAACTAGTGGTTTTGCTAACTAAGCATCTGTTCCTATTCTTTGTCAATAATAGTGAGCAGTCGTATAAATCATCCACCGCGATGAGAAACATGGGCCATCCCATTAGACAAGAGAGGATGTTGCTTTCCGCGTTTTCTATTTCCCGGTCTTTTTTCCTTTCCGTGTGTATCTCTACCGGTTTCGACTTTTGTTCTAGGTTTTCTAAATTCATGTATATTTTCTAAAATATCACAAATAATTTAAAAATGTTATTAACTTTCCTAAAATCCTTGACCATTTCGTAAAATACATTATCACAAAAGACAAATTTCTAAATCCATGCCATAACTTGTATGGTATACATCGTCTCAACAGACATTTTCTGAAGGTTAACAAAGCTGAATGGGCCGAGCCCAGGATGCACCTGGTGTATGCCGGTTTTTGGGTTACCCTAGAACCAAGGCTGAGATCGCCAAATCGTAGTTGTTATATACAGATGCGCCCTTTGTCCGATGCCTACTGTTTTCCATTCTACAATAAATTTTGTGTTTTCTCATTGTTTTAAAGAGCGGGATATGCCAAATAGTGGAGGTCCTCCAAATTAGTTATAGCAGGGATATAGCCAGCGATTTCAGAACTGTTTTGGACAATTTCACATGAATATAATAGCGGGCCATTTGGCGGCACCGTGCTCAAACCGATATAGGATGGCTATAGCCATCTATTTAAAACTAGAAAAAGTCCCTTTTGCTTCTCTCGGGAAAATGGCTCGTTCACATGAGCATCTGATCATTTTTTCTGCTCCCTTCACCCCCGGTCTATCCAATACCATTCAGAAATCGTCTTTGGTGGGTTTGCTCGGGCGCTTTACGGATGTGGACGTGGTCAAAGTGGTATTTGATCTCCATATTGGTCCCATGCTCCCGCATCATCCCGCAGCATGCATGTGGCCTCAAACAAGTTGTGCGTGCTAGCAACCAACTTCGTTGTCTCGTCCCACACTCCCTGTTCTCCTATGTGTTCTCAAACGGCATTGCAGCCCACCAAGCTAGGCGACGCGCCGTGCCGACCAAGTAGTAGCGCATCATCCATGACGAGCCAGTAGGCACACACCATGTCAGCGTAGAACTTTCCCTAGAGCGTTTGTTTTTCACCATGGATGCCCTGAGCTTAAACCATGTTCAATTTATGGTCGTGGCCATGGTTATCATCCCTGAGCTTATCGGACTGCATGGCAGTCTATAAGAAGCCATCCCCAGCCCTGAGCCTGGTACCCCTCTCACCTCCACTCTAATTGAGTCACAGTGTGAGGAACTGAACCTGGAAGGGCCCCCTCGCCTGCATCGACCAGGTGCTCTGCCGTCATTGCAATAGTTTGTGTGCGGTGAACCATGCTAAGATTCCTCACATCCCTGGCTTTGCGCTCGATGCTCTCCTGTTGATGCATGGTTGTTTGCACAATTTGCAGGCCCACACGGAGGAGAGCGAGCTCGTCCTGCAGTCATGTCACCGAAGAAGATGTCATCGTCGCGAGCGACCTCGCCTTCGTACACGTGAAGCATCCCCCTGGTTCGAGACACTTCCCGAGCAGGCCAGCATCCCTGCCAAGCTTCCTTGAGCCCCCTATCACCGCCAAGCTCGTGGGTGAGTGCTGCCACCGCATTGTCTGTCATGCTGGCATGAAAACGCCATTTAAAGTGACCCCATGTGGGTCTCGCTTATCAATATCACATCCTCACCTAACAAGGGGGACCCAACCGGAGGTCGAATACCGCTTTGAGCATATCCATGTCAGCAAATCACCTGAGCAAACCCACAGAGGATTATTTCTGAATGCTATTGGATTGTTCATGGGGTTAAGGGAGCAGAAAAGATGATCAGGGGTCATGTGAAACAACCATTTTCTTCATGAAAATAAAATGGAATATTTTCTTAAAAACTATGGTTTTCCTGGATCTGCTGAAGCGACATTCTGTGTCCAGTCCAGCATGATTTCTTAGAGACCGGGTTATCAAAATTCATGAATCATAGTACGGTTCTAATTGAATTTAACCGGACAAATCACCTTGGTTTTTCTAAAGTCACCTAAAAATTAGCTCAAGATATTGCAATTATTCTTGTCATGTGGTCATATCCAATCCGTTCGAACTTTGAAGATACACCCGGTGTAATCCACATGACGTGCCTTACTAGCAAGGAGGACGGCTGCTGCAGTCTAGAACATGAACAAGCAGTGGGGAAATGGCAACACGTAGAACAGACAACACAGGCTGGGCATCTCCGACCCTAGCATAGTAGGGCCAACAAGAAATCAAGACGAGAGCTAATCTGGGTGTGGAATCAAACTCCACTGATATGATCAATATTTTTTGTGCAATGCCTGATCCTGTGTGTCCCTGTTCAGGTCACCTGCCGGCCATCATGCTAAGGCAACTCAATCTTACTCACTAGACTATCCATATGGCCAACCTCAGTCAGCTGTTTACTGTCATTGCTTGGTCTCCGATAGAATACATGTGTGTTGCCATTGGCAGGGTTATTCTCACGTTGAGATGCATGGTACAGGTTCGTCCTCTGACGCCTCATAAACCAAGCGCTGGTAGTCTTCCTTCACATAAGTGAATGCGTAGTGACCTCGTTGGAAGAGTCTGTGCCCGTAGAGCCATGGTTTTCTTCTTCCCGACACCCTCTATTCCCTAATTTCTTTATTTCACATCCTCTCTTGTTGGTTCACACATTTCTTCATATATCAGCTCACCAGCCACCAAAAGTTCAAAGTGTGGCACAAATGAGTTGGACTAGTAGAGTTCTGCTGAGTCCTCTTATATATTGGTTACCACGCAGCGGTATAGCATTCATGGTTGGAGGTTATTGGTTCATTTCAATTCTGCATTAATTTCGTGTCACAGACTCACAGTTACCTCTTTCTAAGGGTCAAGATGATATGCCTCTATCCTCCTTTTTAATCCTATGCTTGGAGTGACAAGTTGAATAATGGCAAGCTGATGCTAAGCTTTGATACTAAGTCAAATCAAAGAAATCGAAGCCGAAACAAACACAAACATCAAACATAAGGTTGATAAAAGCCTTGGAAGGCTTAATATTCATGTTTGCTCACGGCATCTCGAAGTTATTCTTGTTAAGCTTCAAACATCAAACATAAGGTTGATAAAAGCCTTGGAATGCTTAATATTCATGTTTGCTCACGGCATCTCGAAGTTATTCTTGTTAAGCTTCAGGCACTAGCCAACGCCACCAAAATTCCGAACTGATGGAAAGGGTTAGGCAATCCACATATACACTTCAGGCCCCCCTCTCAATTGTGACCCGGAAAGTCAACACGTGGATAGACTCAAAGGTATGGCTCAAGAGGCCTATACGTGGACACAAAAGGGGACCAACAATTGTTTGGATAAATTGCGAAAGACAAGACTTCAACTCCAGACCTTGCCATTGTAACCGAAATTCCAGACTGATGGAAAACGGTTAGGAAATCCACATATACACCATATACACTCCAACAATTCTATGCTTTCAGTGAGGAACTGACACTACTGTAGTATACAACACTACTGATGGGAAGAAGATCTATACACTGGCAGGCGGCTCCTGTGACTACGAATATGACGATCCACAGGCTGGCTAGTTTTGCTTACGTGTAGGGTACTTGGGCCAGAGCCTTGGCGTTACGCGGTGGAGATGAGGCCGACCATGGTGGCTCTCCCGACGACGTGCATGTGATATCTTTCTGGACAACAGTACCACCTTCGTTGTTGAAGATATGGCAGCCATGTCATAGGAGTGTCATCCCTCTCCATGCAGCAGGAAAGCGCGGTTAGGAGGAGGAGGACGACATACAAAATTGCTGCTATCTGTGCTGAAGAGATGATGTCGCCCATGGTGAGGATGAGTGCGGCCAAGACGTATGTTTGCTCACACTGCCACCCAAGTGTTGGATCTGGTCAGTGAAGTGGACAGAGGTCGAAGGGTGTAGGGATGTGTGTCGAGAGAAGACAGTGGCGACATGGTGGATCAGTATTCAAGAAGAGAAGAAGACAGTGTGTCTCCGGGAGGCGAGGACAATAGCGACATGCATGGATATGGTTCGTTTGGAGATGGTGCGACTAGGGGCAGCTATGGTTACGGTAGGCGGTCTTTATACTAAAGTGCAGAAATGGCTCTAGGTGGAGTTACACTCGGCCAGAACTGATGCCACAGCTTGTTTTCTGTGTTTGTCAGTGGTGTTACCAATTGTTTTGCCTGTAAGGTGTAAATTTATTTCCAAACAACAAAACCCCTTGAAGTCGCAACAGACTGCTCCCACAACATTCCTGTCTTGTGTCAAAAAGTTAGTGTAACCTAATGGATTTTGAACAGTTAGTTAAAAAGTTAGTATAACATATGTTATACCACCACTAGTCCCTCCCTGATTTAGCCTTCGGTTGTAACTTGACTTAGATATCGTACCATTATCCTGGATGTTTCTATGAGAAGATGCTGCTCCACCAACACTTTCAGATCGCTCACTTGCACATGAGATTTTGTCGCTCACTATCCTGGTGTGATGGTTTTCTTTGCTCCAAGTGCCTCCTACTCCCCAATGCTTTTCCACATTCGTCTTATGCTCTTCTCTTTTCTGTCTAACCCATTGCTCTTATTTTTCTCTCTCATCTGCCAATTATTTGACTGTGTGGCAGTAAACTATTTTGACCAGTATAGCTTCATGCTACTACTTTGTGAAGCGGGAGCGTTATATATGGACACATGAGAAAAGACTGGTAGTCGATAGTTGGAGGTTGCTGGAGCTTCGCAGATATCCTTCCATAACTTCTTATAAGGATCAAGATGAGACTTCTCTATCCTCGCCATTTCTTCTTTAGTTCATCATGACACAGTTGGATATCCGAAAACTGAGCCTATGATAAGAGAGTACATAAAAAAACGAAATATAAACAAACATGAACAGCAAATCCCATATGCAACTTGCGCTTTACTTTTTTTATGCACACTGATTTTCTATTTAACAATGATTAGAAAGATTGAATAACTTATGCAAAAATCCACTACGAGAACTGAGTAACGAAAAGTAAAAACGGAGTATCTACATTCTCTCTTTTTGAGGACAAAACATTGCATGTTGTATTTACAACAAAATGAATGTCTTATTGAACAATTAATGTCTTTGTGCGGAAAAATATGCCAAAGCCAAATATTTATTTGAATAATAAAATGTGGTTTACAATTGACTGGTGATCAGATCAACTTCTTTTCTCTCAAGACTCGAGCCCTTGTGCTGATTCCATATGGTTGCTACCTTCAGTCCCACATGTGCTCCTCCTCGATGTGATCTGACTTCGATGGATGCATGGAGTAGTAGCAGGGCCAGCAGCACTTCAGTTATGCGTGTGTATACGGTCCAAACATCAAGTCTAGGGCAGCGGCGTCTCGACGGATTGATCAAGTGGTGCAGTGGGGAATTCTTTTCGGACCCAATGCATTTCGATCAGAGGTGGCGTACGAAGGTTGTAGGCAAAATCAAGCTCCGGGTACACCATTACCTGTGGGTGATTTGGATGGTGCGATGCAAACTAGTCCACAAGAGACCTTCCAAGGTCTGCGGAGAGAAAAAGGGTTGTATTTGGATTAAGTTCTTTGCTGACGCGTTATACTGCTGGCAGTCTGCAAAGCAGTGGCCATCTCCTTCGTGAAGCCTCATATTCCCAAATGTAATCTACAGTCTCTATCTTCATCTACTGACATGGTTCTCTACTTGATTCTGCTTTTTCCTCATCAGGACTGTATTTGTAGCAGGAAAAATGTGTCGATTGTTAACTCATTGAACGCTGTTATAGTTTCAGTGGCGATGGAGCAATATATATTCATACGATGTTAATTATTAGCATGGCGCAACATGGTTGATGGGTTGTCGCCATTATGAACCGATTTTGTGTCACCAACCTGTAGTAACTAATTCGAAAAAAATATTGTAGTAATAAATAGGAAATTTTCTTTTTGAAAAGAGAGAATGACCGTCGGACTTTAAATCAAGTGATGCACAGAGCCAATGATTCAAAGAAAAATCTAGGACCGATGCCTATAAGAGTGGCTTACAGAAAACAAACCGTGGCCATCTAAATGTATCAACCAAGTGATAGGATCTACATGAACGTACCGCTAACCTTATGACACTAATTAAAAGGAGTGGGTGTGATATTTGACATATGCACATGCACCACTGTTGAATTCCAGTGTCTTGTGTCATCTAGAATACAGATAGGGACTTCAGTAGAGAATTATTATGTATCTCCACAACTGACAGGTTTATTTTAGAGAGAGTTTCCTGGGCACAACCAATAGTGTTGGCCTCTGCCTTTAGCATAGCAAGGTTCTATACTTTCAGTGGAGAACTATAGAAGAGCAAAGTCCATGTTTTTTATGTGCCATCTAAAAAAGTTGCATTCTCAACCACTATACATGACCTTAGAAAGCTGTACGAGTCACGTAGACTAGGACACCTATAAGCTAGCCAAACCATCTTTGGGCTTTCGGATAGAGTATGTTGACGTACGCAGATGAGGCCTGAAATTTGGAGGACCGTGGGTATCTGTCAATGTCACGATCGCATGAGGTATCTATCGATATTCGATATCATAAAATTTCGGATGGAAACATGATTTATGGAATAGGAAAATGACAAAGGGGGCATATTTCTAGATATATGGATTAGCTGTCGTTCATTGTAATTTGGTCTTTGTTCTCTGCATAACGAATACACCCTAAGGGCACAGAGCATAGAAAGTCGCTGACTTGTTATTTAAGCATCTCTGATTGTCCTCACAAGGGTGGGTTATGCCATCGCTCTCCAAGAGAACTCATCCATCAGTTTGTGTCAACGACTGTCAATTACAAAATCGGTAACGCCTGCACTAACTTACAAGAAGAACCAAGCTTGACATGAACTAGTTAAGCACAGGCCCTGACCTTGTTATTCCAATGTCGGCAACAACTGACCAGGGAAAATGACAAGCCAAAAAGATCAGAGCTTTTTCGCCAGCGCATACTGAGTGAGCAAAATGGCCACATGCAACAAGAAAACCAGAACAAAAACAAATATTTACTTCTAAATCCAGGAAAATCAGAACGGATCTCAAAGGACAAGGCCAAAACTGGCGGTCTCAGGAAGCAGACAACTTGCCAGAGCCTGCCCAACAACGGTAGTGGGTAGTCGAGCAGTTTGATGCGGCATCCACTGTACACATCCGGTCACATCTTCTCTCACAGGCTCTAATACCGCAAGTGACGGTAGCATCAGAATATATACGTTCCCAAGAGGACACAACTTCAACCAGTCGTGAAACTTGAAAGCTCCGATGGTCACGTGATCCCATTGGCCCGCCCATATCTTAGTGTCCTTGTGTCCCGCACCTTGGCTCTCTCCTCCTCCAAGTCAACCCCAGTGGGGCAAGAGATCAGAGATTCACCCCGCAATGGACCACAAGCAAGACACCCGGATTTCATTTGCATATTACAGGTGAAAACTTTTAACAAATCTTCAAAAATAGGGCCTCTTCTTGACAACTTGATAGAAAGAAACAATGTCATTTTTTGGGTGCAGCTTGGAGTGGTGGGCATTCGAAACACTTGTGCTGCTGTCTGGTCTTCTGCCCAACCCTCAGCTGGAGACTTCAGTGCTGTCAATTTGGTATAGCCCCACATCAAGCTTCAGAAATTAAGGACACATCTTTGATCTAGCTAACATAGTGCATGTTCAATTATTCTGCAGCCTTAACACTGGGATTCTTCTCTTCATGATACCATCTGGGCTTGGTTATTCTGTGAGGTAACTTACTACTATCTTTCAGATGCAGAGGCCGGGGGCAATCCTCCTTTAAAAAAAAGACTTACTACTATCTGCTACCACTCAATACCTACAAGCATTACACTGCTGGAAATTTGATCGCCTGGTTTCCTCACCCCACAGCACGCGCGTTTCCAACGAACTTGGTTCTGGACAGCCTCAGGCAGCAAAGTTGGCAACGAGGGTAGTCGTGTACATCGCCTTGTTCTTAGGCTTCGTCCTGACCTTGGGCATGACCCTGCTACGCCACGTTTGGGGGTACATGTACAACAACGAGCAAGAGGTCGTGGCATACATTGCCAAGATGCTGCCAGTTCTTGGGATATCTTTCTTCATAGACGGCCTTCACGGATCTCTCTCGGGCGTGCTCACGGGCTGCGGCAAGCAAAAGATCGGCGCCACGGTGAACCTCGGCGCGTTCTACCTGGCAGGCATCCCTATGGCGGTGCTGCTAGCATTTGTCTTCCATCTCAATGGAATGGTAAACTCTACCAAGCTCAACACTTGTCATCTGCCAAAAAAACTTAGAATGTAGTATAGTGAAACGACATGATCATCTCTCAACTCAGAGGCTGATGATGTTCTTCTCCCAACAGGGCCTTTGGCTCGGCATCGTCTGTGGCAGCCTCATCAAAGTGCTCTTGTTTGCATCTGTCACATGGACCATAGACTGGAGCATGGAAGTAAGTAGAGAACACTGAACACAAACAAACTTCTACCAGGACGCTGCTATAGAGTCTAGCCTAGCCAGGGTGACATCTCTTTCCCTTCCTGTTTTGAATTGCAGGCTACCAAGGCAAAGGACACGGTATTCGGCTCATCTCTGCCAGTAGCATGAAATTTCAAGCATCACATGGTACAAGTTTCAACTAACTGTTGAGGATGCTCAGTGTCTTTTCATATATAAAAAAATTACCGTAGGGCCGTAGGGGACATCCTCTGCATCTGAAATTTCAAGCATCACATGGTACAAGTTTCAAACTAACTGTTAGGATGCTATGTGTCTTCTGTCCCCTGCATCTGAAATTTCAAGCATCACATGGTACAAGTTTCAACTAACTGTTAGAATGCTATGTGTCTTCAGCTGATCTGTTCGGCAGATCTTCTGCTGATTTGTACGCCAGATTATTTGTGAGAGAAAAATGTTGTGTGCTGATTGATACGGCAAATTTTCTATGAGAGAAAAATACTGCAGAAGAAGCCAAAATAAGACAAGCCAAATGGAGTAGCCTCGTCTAGACGTCTACTGCAGACTCACTCTACCGACCAAGCTAACAGTAAGTTGTACTCTGTAGCTGTTATTGAATCTTTTTAAAAGATGTTATTGGAATATGTAAGAAACCAAAGAACGCATAGTAGAGTAGAAATTTTTGTGAGAGCACAGTCTGGTCCAGCACTTTTGGACTCTGGAAGTTATGTATTTAAAAAGGATGTTATTGAAATATGTACGAAACCAAAGATGGCTCTGATACCATGCTAGATTTGATGAAGCGTCTGACTCTCATACAAAGAGCCCGAGAGGTATTTATTGATTGTGACGAGAGGTTTAGTCTCATAGGATACATGGTGCGGTTGAGGATCTTCAACCGTGGAGGAGGATTACAAGAGAGAGAAGAAAAGATGGAAAGATCCCCCAACTACTCCCCTAATCCTATATGTGAAGCTCAAGACTACCATGCACGTTACATGATGTATTACAATATTTCCAACAATGACCATTTCGTGAAGAATTAGAAGCTTCCTTTGAGCGCGAGTATAATTGCAGTGAATTTCTTGGTAGCATTAAACTAATCGCTATGCAAGTCAAACGAGTAAATTACAAAACACCACCACAATTGCGGACCCTAAATCATAAAACCACCATTATTAGTTTTTTTTTTGCAAAAACCCACCACTGTTGTGCTGACAGTTTGCAAAAAACACTGATTGGACCATTAGCGCATGTCAAGTGAAAATCTGACGAGTCGGTCCTGCTGTCAGGTAACACATGGCAGGTGGGAAACGGCGACCGTCACACACGTTCGTTTACATGTCATCTTCTACCCGACACCGCCGCCAGATGAGCTCAGCGCGCGCGCCACA
>NC_041386.1:725086426-725091444 GCF_002162155.2 Triticum dicoccoides
CAGGAAACTCGTCAGCCTCGACAACAATTGGAACCAGCGGGTCGGCTGTCAGGCGCCTCCTGCGCGGACTCGTGGCATAGAGGTGAAGCACCGGGGCAGCTGCGAGGTGCCCCCTAGCGCAGCGGACCAGCAACTAGCCGAGCATGAGCACGAGCTGCCTCCTGCGCATGCTCCTGGCGCAGCGGAGCAGAAGCGGAGCTGGCCACGGAGGTCGCCGGAGCAGTCTCCGCCCTCCTCCTTGATCTGCTCTCAGGTGGCGGCGCCTAAGCCCATGCGGTTGAGGTCGCCATGCCGGTGGCGCACGTGACCAGCAAGCCGTGGCCGGACTCTGATATGGCGGAAGGGGGCATGCAGGTGGTGGAGTTCCCAGACTGAGCCGCGCGCACTGGACTCCAGTTGCGCTTCCCCGCCTAGCTGGTGCCATCACTGGCGGCGACGCCCTTGCCGTCATCCTCCTAGTCCCGTATTGCACTCAAGTTGTTTGATGGAATGCGTAAGAGAAACATAAATCGAAGAACTAACGCCCACACGTGTGGGCGTTCCCCAACTCGCCCACACGGCTCGATCGTCCTTCACTGTCTTTTGCAAGAATATTGACACAAAAAGGTGGATTTGGTGTGCCACGTAGGACGGGGCTGGTGTGTGGGCCTTGGAAAGTTTCCCCACACGCTCGCACCAGGCTATTTGCCAGCTGCGCTGTGTGGGTGAACTAGTTTCTTCCCACATAGCCAACCTCCTACTTCATGCGCGTGTGGCCGAACTGCTTTTCACCCACACGACACTCCTACATTGTGGATGGCAACTGCAGTTAGGCGAACGTGGCAACTAGGTAAACACACATGGCAACTGTGATTCTTTGCTAGACGGCAACTGCAGTTGCGCGTACGTGGCAACTAGATAAACACACATGGTAACTGTGATTAACAATACATGAAAACTATGGTTGGACCACACGTGGCAACTCGGTAAATACACATGGCAACTACTGTTTGACCATATGTGGCAAGTAGTTAATCACACACGGCAACTATGGTTGAACCACACATGGCAACTAGGTAAACACACAGGGCAACTACTGTTTGACCATATGTGGCAAATAGTTAATCACACACGGTAACTATGGTTTGATTACATGCGGCAACTACCATAAATTAGACATGGCAACTATAGTTAACCAAAACAGATCTTTTACAACTACACTTGCCATCCCGGATAACTACATCTGCCAACCAGGATGGCAACTAAATCGTCATCCCGCGGGGTACCTAACGTAGCTGCGCCAGGACGTGTGGGTATTTTTGCTTCGTGCCACACGCGTGGGATGAAGATGAGTAGTACTTGTTGGCGTGTGGCACGAAGTAGCAGCGCCCACACGTGTGGAAAATTCTAATGTCCGCCCACACACAGCCCGTGTGGACTGCCTCCTGCTCACACCACATACGTCTTGTAGGCGCATGTCGAATATACCACACGTGTTGCAGTCATGGGCGTCCAAAATAAATGGAGGGGGATAGAAGAGAGCTAACAGGTGGGTCAACTTAACAGTTGAAGCAAACGGCATCCATTATTTTGGCCACGTCATTATCTATACAGGGGACCCATCTATCAGATTCCGCATCAAACAACTCTAATCGTCCGATCAGTGTTTTCTGTAAACTGTTAACACAATAGTGGCGGGTTTTTTGCAAAAAAAACGAATGGTGGCGGTTTTTTAATTTAGGGTCTATAATTGTGGTGAGTTTTTGCAATTTACTCAAGTTAAACTACCATGTCATTCGTTTCGATGCGATAGTCACGTCAATGGAATCCAGTGATGCTTGAGATCTTGAGGCTCATGTGAAGTGGCATATATAATAATCCAAGTTAACAATCATAAGGTATCCATGCATACCTACGGACGAAATTAACCATTCATCGAGGCTTTAAACAGCAGCTTATTGGAGCTGTAGCTCGTAGCAGGCACAGCTACTATATAGCAGCTAGCATGTCCTTCACAAATGGGCGTCTAGCAATCCACTTGCAAAGAATGCACTTGGGAAAGATGAGTGTTGGCACGGAGCAAAGCTCCTTACAAAAAATTCATGAGATTTGCTCCTTCCCATGAGATTTGCACAAATTTTGAAGCAACTAATAACTAATTAATTAAGATTAATTTAAGCTTCGGTCATTTTTGGGCCCGACCATACTACCCATGCCCTAATGTTACCCGTGGCCTGTCACAATCCAATCACCCAGTCCAAACACCAGCAGGACGCCGGAGCAGCCAAGAAGTCATTCTCCCCATTCCAGACAGAGCGATGGAGACATGTCCAGATGGATGGAGAAAAAAAGGCGAGGGAGAACGGACTAGCAGTCAACGCAAGGAATTCTTGGCTGCGGCAACAACAATCTACTTTTTTTTAACACAGTACAGAAGCAAGAGCTTATATACACGCTCATACACTCATCCCTATGCATGCACGGAACATCTCCTCTAACTAAACGCATCGCCGCAAATCCTGAAAAAAAATCTAGGAATAAATGCGAGCACCGGGACTTGAACCATGGTGGGCTGGGGATACCACTGTCGTTCTAACAATTCAACCACAGGTTGGTTCGTGGCAGCAGCAATGTACTAGATGGATGGGTACGCTCTTGGGCTGGACGGGTCTGGGGCAAAATTCGGGCATGGGTATGGCCGGATCCAAACAAAACTCAGAACGAAAAATAATTAATTAATTGTCCATTGCTTTAAAATTCATGCAAATCTGAAGGGAAGGACCATCGGAACAAAACTCAACATTCAATAGGAAAACACCAATGAGAGGGACACAGACTCTAAGTAACTTGTACTAATCTCAAAACAATTGTGAACTCTTGTTCAGTGGGAATGGATCTCCTTTTATACGGAGCTCAACCGACTATTACATATACATTAATTTTACCCTTACTCAACCACTGCATTCCAGAAAATATTTTGTACATTATGATAAATAAAGATTCACAGTTGCAAATTGAACACGTTACTCGGATCACTTAGCAGCGTGACCTCGTTTTCCCTGGAACCTTCGCTCGAAGAATCCAATTGACAACCCTGCTCTTCCTTCATGGAAACGCCAAACACCTTCACATTACCTTCTCTCGAGACTTTCGCTCCCTGGACAACCATTCCAATCCGATTCCGCAGTGCGAGGATCCTCCGGACCTTCGTCCTCCTCTTTCGAATCCACCTGGTGCCCTCGTTGATGCTCGATCGGATTGGGCCACCTGCATGCACAAACAGACCTTCATCCTCTTCTTTCGAATCCACCTGGTACGCACGTTAACTCAATCGGATCGGGCCACATGCATTCACAAACGCACGTAGGTTAATGAAAACTTTACGAAAATAAGGGCACAAAACTTCTTTTCTTTCCGGAAGTTTTTGCTGTCGATTCAGGCCTTGTTTAGATCGGCAAGTTTTTACTATTCACCCATCATGTCAGATGTTCCCATGCTAATTAGGAGTATCAAATAACGATTAACGACAAAACCCATTTCATAATCCCAGATAAATTCGCGAGACGGATCTATTGAGCCTAATGGCCATGATTAGGCAATGTGGTGCTACAGTAAACATCTTCTAATTAGAGTAAAATGCATAGTAGGCCACCAACTTGGCAGGGTGTGCCATCTAGCTCCTCAAACTCCTAAAATGCACATTGAGCTCCCCAAACTTGCTAATCCATTCGCGTGAGGTCCAAATCAACATAACCTTATGTGGCATGATTCTTGTATGAATTAGCAAGTTTGGGGAGCTTAATGTGCATTTTAGGAATTCGGCGACCAAGATGGCACACCCCGCCAAGTTCGTGGACCAACTATGCATTTTACTGTTCTAATTATGTCTTAATTGGGATTAATAGATTTGTCTCGTGTTTTCCAGTCCATTGTGTAATTAGATTTATAACAAGATCATGTTTAGTCCTCCTAATTAACATTAGTAAACTTGATGTGACATTTTTAGCAAGTTTCTTTTCCGCCTCAGGCTGTGTTCTAGTCGCGTAGGCTCCGATCCATTATTACCACACATCATTATTATTGTCATCAAAGAAAGGCGGGAGGTGGACTACTTGTGCTGACCATATGTTTTACAACAGCTAGACGGTATGTTTGAAAACAAGTTCATCGTGTATATTGTTGCACGCAGGGCGTACTAGAGGGAGCCGTTTCTTATTTGCATGTGTGGGCCATGACAAGCAAGTGTGAGAGATGCTATACTATACTGTACGTAGCCACCTGAAAGAGAGATTGAAATAAACGAGTAGCAAGCAGTGTGTAGTCCAGAATCACATAGCATGTAACTAATTAAACAAATAAACCACCTTACTTGTCACGTACATACATGATCGACACAAGCTTGGTACATCACACGTATAAGTGGTAGCAATAAGCTTGCACTTTAATGTACATAAACAAGGAAGATGGGACTCATTGGCAACAAGCAGAGAAACTAGCAGCACATTACTAATACTGTTCACTATTTGTAGTGTCTCACTATCATCACTGGATGACGTATGTACGACGTACATCATGATTCACATGCAGTCAAGGGCTAGCTAGCTGTCCACATTCTATTTTCTTCCTTCTACCTAGCTAGACATGTTCGTTCACGCACGTCATTATCATATTATATATCCTATCCTAACCGACAAAGAATAGTGATAACCCGATGCTCGTAACATGTCGATCAAGCTGCATTAGTACTTGCATGGACGTAAAGCCTTCCAACAACGTTGATCAAGCTGTCGTCATCAGCACTGATCGACAGGTAATTGTATCCGACTAGCGCCGTAGATAAAAAAAAACCCCTTTGACAAGGACATTTACATATGACACCTTGGCCACGGTCTTGCCTATCACCATCTGGCCAATCATCGCAGGGCTCAAAATCTGCAATAGTGGGTGTGTTCATCAGCACGGAATACAGTTTAATTAGGTACCATCAGTGGCGGAACAAGAACAGAATGGCAGGGGGCAGAGCAGAAAATATGATTGTT
>NC_041386.1:725091863-725099680 GCF_002162155.2 Triticum dicoccoides
CATAGCCCCCCTCCCTCCCTGAAATGCACGTAGCTCCGCCATTGGGTACCATCCATGCATATATATCTTGGCAGATGATAGTAAAGAATAGAAAGGGGGATAAACCTTGTCCAGATAGTAGATCACAACAAGTACTGACAAGGCAATCATTCCAATTCTCCAGAAGTCAAGTTCGTCGAAATTCCCCCATGAACACCTAGAAACCCATGCATGCATAGGGCCACATGATCTGCAGCAAGTGCGGAACTTTGTTTAGACAGCTAGTACACCTAGAAACCGATGCATGCATGCATGCTAGTACATCTATGTGGGGGTTGCTGCTCTTATTTGGGCGATTTGGGGCACTGGTAATGATATGGTGTTTGAGAAAAAAAGTTAACCTTTTTTATGCAGGTTGTTTTCGGGGGAGCTTATCTGTTGTGGTTTTGGTCCCTATTACAACATGAAGATGCGAGGGAACCAGTCCGGACATCAAGCAAAGCGCTGGAAGTCATCGCTTTGGAAATATTCGCCAAGAACGGATGGAGAAGCAATAATAAACTTTGCTTATGATTTCCATTAAAATTGGTGGACTTTTGTCTCTATTTTGGTGATGAGCTTTGAAGCTGAATTTATTGTAAGAACTGGGCTGTGTGCAATCGCAGAGGCCGGAGATAATTCCATTATCTAAAACATATCTTTAGCTACCAGCACACGTACGTGCTGAAACAAGCTAAGTGATGAAATGTGTACCTAAAGGGGCTGACACACGCTAGGTTGTTTGCCACAAAACTAATGTAGGGAATAAATTTCTTGACACAAGCATTGCTGCACCATTCGGAATCATCCCAGCTGCAATGAATTAAACTCGTCAGACTAAACTATAAAGCGCAGGTTTTTTCACTTTTTTTTTGGTTTTTTGGTCAAGAACGAGCACACACAGCTTATTATATATATCCGTGGAGCCACTACCCCCTAGAAATAGATGAGCCAAATGGATGGCGGCTTTCGCATAGCTGAAGCTGGTATAAACACTGCAGCACAAACCGAACCCAGTGCACTGTAACAGTACACCGAGGCTAGAATGGTAAATGCTTTCATTAGATAAACCCATTTAATCTTTGATTCCTATTCAACAGCAGAGAATTGTAGTTAGTGCGAATTTCTGTGAGGTTATGCGTAGATCTTAACCCCCAAAAAAAATTTCTTCAGTGTTTTGTCTAATCATGGGGGGGGGGGGGGCATAGCCCCCCTCCCACCCTGAAATGCACGTAGCTCCGCCATTGGGTACCATGCATGCATATATATTTTGGCAGATGACAGTAAAGAATAGAAAGGGGGATATACCTCGTCCAGATAGTAGATCACAACAAGTACTGACAAAGCAATCATTCTAATTCTCCAGAAGTCAAGTTCGTCGAAATTCCCCCATGAACAACTAGAAACCCATGCATGCATAGGGCCACATGATCAGCAGCAAGTGCGGCACTTTGTTTAGACAGCTAGTACACCTAGAAACCCATGCATGCATGCATGCTAGTACATCTATGTGGGGGTTTCTGCTCTTATTTGGGCGATTTGGGGCACTCGTAATGATATGGTGTTTGAGAAAAAAAGTTCACCTTTTTTATGCAGGTTGTTTTCGGGGGAGCTTATTGGTTGTGGTTTTGGTCCCTATTACAACATGAAGATGCGAGGGAAGCAGTCCGGACATCAAGCAAAGCGCTGGAAGTCATCGCTTTGGAAATATTTGCCAAAAACCGATGGAGAAGCAATAATAAACTTTGCTTATGATTTCCCTTAAAACTGGTGGACTTTAGTCTCTATTTTGGTGATCAGCTTTGAAGCTGAATTTATTGTAAGAACTGGGCTGTGTGCAATCGCAGAGGCTGGAGATAATTCCATTATCTAAAACATATCTTTAGCTACCAGCACATGTACGTGCTGAAACAAGCTAAGTGATGAAATGTGTACCTAAAGTGGTTAATACACGCCAGGTTGTTTGCCACAAAACTAATGTAGGGAACAAATTTCTTGACACAAGCATTGCTGCACCATTCGGAATCATCCCAGTTGCAATGAATTAAACTCGTCAAACTAAACTATAAAGTGCAGGTTTTTTTCACCTTTTTTTGGTTTTTTGGTCAAGAACGAGCACACACGGCTTACTATATATCCATGGAGCCACTACCCACTAGAAATAGATGAGCCAAATGCATGACGGCTTTCGCATAGCTAAAGCTGGTATAAACACTGCAGCACAAACCGAACCCAGTGCACTGTAACAGTACACCGAGGCTAGAATGCTAAATGCTTTCATTAGATAAACCCATTTAATCTTTGATTCCTATTCAACATCAGAGAATTGTAGTTAGTGCGAATTTTTGTTAGGTTATGAGTAGATCTTAACCCCCAAAAAAATTTCTTCAGTGTTTTGTCTAATCATGGGGGGGGGCATAGCCCCCCCTCCCTCCCTGAAATGCACGTAGCTCCGCCATTGGGTACCATGCATGCATATATATTTTGGCAGATGACAGTAAAGAATAGAAAGGGGGATATACCTCGTCCAGATAGTAGTTCACAACAGGTACTGATAAGGCAATGATTCCAATTCTCCAGAAGTCAAGTTCGTCGAAATTCCCCCATGAACACCTACAAACCCATGCAAGCATAGGGCCACATGATCTGCAGGAAGTTCGGCACTTTGTTTAGATAGCTAGTACACCTAGAAACCCATGCATGCATGCATGCTAGTACATCTATGTGGGGGTTGCTGCTCTTATTTGGGCGATTTGGGGCACTCGTAATGATATGGTGTTTTAGAAAAAAAGTTCACCTTTTTTATGCAGGTTGTTTTCGGGGGAGCTTATTGGTTGTGGTTTTGGTCCCTATTACAACCTGAAGATGCGAGGGAAGCAGTCCGGACATCAAGCAAAGCGCTGGAAGTCATCGCTTTGGAAATATTCGCCAAGAACGGATGGAGAAGCAATAATAAACTTTTCTTATGATTTCCCTTAAAATTGATGGACTTTTTTCTCTATTTTGGTGATCAGCTTTGAAGCTGAATTTATTGTAAGAACTGGGCTCTGTGCAATCGCAGAGGCCGGAGATAATTCCATTATCTAAAACATATCTTTAGCTACCAGCACATGTACGTGCTCAAACAAGCTAAGTGATGAAATGTGTAGCTAAAGGGGCTGACACACGCCAGGTTGTTTCCCACAAAACTAATGTAGGGAACAAATTTCTTGACACAAGCATTGTTGCACCATTCGGAATCATCCCAGCTGCAATGAATTAAACTCGTCAGACTAAACTATAAAGCGCAGGTTTTTTCACTTTTTTTTGGTTTTTTGGTCAAGAACGAGCACACACGGCTTACTATATATCAATGGAGCCACTACCCCCTAGAAATAGATGAGCCAAATGGACGGCGGCTTTCGCATAGCTGAAGCTGGTATAAATACTGCAACACAAACCGAACCCAGTGCACTGTAACAGTACACCGAGGCTAGAATGCTAAACGCTTTCATTAGATAATCCCATTTAATCTTTGATTCCTATTCAACAGCAGAGAATTGTAGTTAGTGCGAATTTCTGTGAGGTTATGAGTAGATCTTAACCCCCAAAAAAATTTCTTCAGTGTTTTGTCTAATCATGGGGGGGCATAGCCCCCCCTCCCTCCCTGAAATGCACGTAGCTCCGCCATTGGGTACCATGCATGCATATATATTTTGGCAGATGAAAGTAAAGAATAGAAAGGGGGATATACCTCGTCCAGATAGTAGATCACAACAAGTACTGACAAGGCAATGATTCCAATTCTCCAGAAGTCAAGTTCGTCGAAATTCCCCCATGAACACCTAGAAACCCATGCATGCATAGGGCCACATGATCTGCATCAAGTGCGGCACTTTGTTTAGACAGCTAGTACACCTAGAAACCCATGCATGCATGCATGCTAGTACATCTATGTGGGGGTTGCTGCTCTTATTTGGGCGATTTGGGGCACTCGTAATGATATGGTGTTTTATAAAAAAGTTCACCTTTTTTATGCAGGTTGTTTTCGGGGGAGCTTATTGGTTGTGGTTTTGGTCGGAGGAGCTTAACGGAAATTTTTCTGTGTGCCAGAAACCGACAGGGAAATTAGGAAAACCGTCAGGAATAATATTTCCTATCGATCAACCGACAGGAATAACCGTCAGTGATAGCTTGACAGGGATAAGAGAAAATGTCTGTCGGGTTGCCGACAGGAAAATTATCCCTATCGGGGGCCGACAGGAAATTGTAACATCCCTGTCGGGGCAAAACTGTCAGGAAAACATAATTTGGTGGACAAAAAAATAAAAATAATAGGAAAACATTTCACATAATTGTTCCATTTCAACATACAAAGAGATTCAATCGGTTACATTAATCATAGTTTAAATAGATCACATGTACCTACTCCCTCCGTTCTGAATTACTTGTCACACGTATTGATGTATCTAGATGTATTTTAATTCTAGATACATCCATTGCAGTGACGAGTAATTTGGGATGGAGGGAGTACTTCGTATACAAATCTGTCTATAATTAACATACAACGGCTAAAGGTCACCAAAACAGAACTAATAACACACAAGTCCTTCAACTACATATGGAACATGACCTCATTTGTCACTCAATCACAGCTTGGATTGCAAGCTTCTCTTCCAGATTATCCTGCACCAAACAGACTCATTGATCTGTTACAAAAAGAGTAGACTCGTTGAAGTAAGATTACAAGAACTGGATCATTATCTAGGTGATACAGTAACAACCTATTCGACATCTCAGTTTCTCAAATTAACTTAGCCAAACCTTGGCCCCATTCCTCTAAAGTTATCACATAGTAACTGAGTGGAACTATGACACATAATTGTATAAAAGTTAACAACAAATGCATGACTAATGTTGTTTCCAGAGGATAGTAATACCTAGCCTCAAAAGGATGCGCCTACTGAACATAACAATTTTGCAATGAAAGAACACAAATACAATTCATTGTTTTTCAACATGAACATGTGGATAAGCAATCAACAAAGAACATGGAGAATCAGCATACAACTCAGCCTAATTTGCAAACCATTCAACAATAACAGGGAGTGAAGTCTCTGCATTTCGTCTACCAAAGTCATTTTATATGGCTATGTGCTGCACTCTACACTAGTGTGTGGTGCTTACAATTTTAAGTAGCATCTAGATAATTAGTGGGAGTACTAGGGCATATAAGAAGAAAAAAGTAAGTTCCAAGAAACAATTAGTAGAAAGATCAACTAAATACAGATGACATACAGTATGTTCCATGAAAGGAGCCTCTCAACATATGTTTGTCTTGTTAATTATTATTAACAGAACATATATTTCTTGTGCATATCTACTGGTAAAAGGCTTTTTCAAGTATAGTTCCGTTGTCAATACTCTAAAATATAATGTCTAGTACATATCACATGTTCTTGAGCATACTGGAGATATTATGATCTGACAATATCAAATTAATCATTGCATGAATCTGGAGACAGGTCAAGAAATAACAGTATAAACCATACCTTTGATAAGAGCAGAGGATATTACACCTCTCATAGATGGGTCATGAACCTTAAATCTTACTCCTGATCAAGTTCAGCTGTTAGGCAGTTGATGACTTGGTCGTCCCAATCATCTAATCATGTGAATATATGGAAAGGTTGATATGTAGAGAAACCGAAATGAATGAAATATCAATCTGCAAATTAATCATTCAATCTCCGAACCACACATATGGAACATCATTGCAGAAACCTGGCTCATATATTTTAATATGTACCTGAAACAGGTTGCATTTGACCATGTCTTATTTCTCCATCGATGTGCTTCCCTATAGATGAAAACTTCTGTACAAAACAATACCCAGATTTAAGAAGCATGGAGGCTACTTCCTGCAGAAAACATGAAAGGAGCAACCTTATCATCGTTGCTTCTATTTGGAATATTGGGATGAGCTAAAAGAATAAATTAAAAAGCTTTTGCAGCTTAGTACAGTTAGAAAAAAATAGGCGGCAAGGTCACAAGCTAGGAGCTGACATTCGTCAGAGGCAATGGACAGCCCCAAGCCAAGCGCTCGCGGGATGGCTGAATCATGGACCAACATCACAACATCCCAACTACTGAAGCAAGGCAAGTCATAACCTCAACTTCCTGTTGCCAACCCCCCTGATGATGTTCCTTGTATTTGCAATCCAAGTGCTGAATGCTTCCTAATGCTAAGATGATAATAAAATAGAATAAAATCAAAAGGTGTTGACAGACAAATTATAAACTGAATTATTAGGGTGCTGGATAGTAAGATAGTAAAAAAATCCTGAGGAAATAGAAAGAAAATTAACGCTTGCTGAGTGTTGCATTCCTTGTTTCCATTCAAACATTTCAATATATATCAGTTTTCAAATGGGTACTCAACATCATCACTGTCTTTATGTGTGATGGCTGGCTGACATACAGCTAAAAGAATATTTTCTAGTAGTTACATGTGGTTTGAAACTTGTACCAACTGATTAATTTCCAAGCGAAACTAAAAGCACACACTGAATTGTGAAGGCAATACCTCATGCACTTGCCAATTAAGAAAAAAGCACACCTTCACTTAGCAGCTCAAGGTCAACTCAACAAACACGCGAAGGCAATCTTAGTTCTGTTCCCGCCCTCTTGTCCTTTGCAAAGGCTATTGTTTGCGTGTGAAGATAAGTAGACAGTGCTCTACATAGCCAAATTAGAGACAAGTAGAGTTTAGGTGGTAATATTACAAGTATTTTAACGGAAAACAGAACTAATGCTAAGTACCCCATGTATTCCACTCAATCTTAGAAGTAAAAATTACAGAATTTATGGAAAGTATGGCTGTCTTTAAACGAATTTAGCTAATCAAGGCAACAATAAATGGTTGCAGTCCTTCAAACCCATAGCTCGAATCTGAGGGTAGATCTCGCGTACATATATAAGCTACAGTTCTATGGCTCAAATCTGACGCTTGATTTGGGGATTCCTGGTGTTGCACCAGATTTGGGAGGTTCGGAGAAGCTAGGAGCAGGTAGCAAAAAATTCATGGGATTCAGGGTACATACCTCCGCGACGCCGACGAACTGCACGAGTTGGAGCGGGTTCTGAATGTTGGTGTCGATGTATCCAGGACCTGGGGAAGAAGCACAACCTGGCGATTGCAGTGCCGTTCGAGCAGTGCCTTGGCCGTGGCAGTGTGCAGGACTAGGCCAAGCGCGGCTACGACCGGGCTGGTGCCCAGACCGGAGCTAGGGCGACGGTGCAATCCAATAGCAGAGGAGGCATGGCGGTCGTAATGGGCAGAGGCAGAGTGACCATGAGGATCAACACGTACAGATCAGAGAGAGCCGGCTGAGGTGCTCGGGTACATCGGAGCGCAGTGCGCGGGGAGGGACGGCGGTCGGCGGCGGTGATGGATTTGGGGCGCAGGAAGTCTGGTGGATGTGGGAGATTTGGCGGCTAGGGTTTATTTTGGCGAGTGGGCTGGGCGGGCCAACGTTCTTATTTTTCCGTGGACTGGAGAACGACAGGATAATACATTTTACTGTGGGCTAGTGCGGGACTGATAGAAAAATTATCCAACTCACAGGAAAATTTCAGTTTCTGGTAGTGCGCACTACTAGGGAAAAGCCTATACACAGAATCTTACCAGCAGTGCTGCTCAAAATACAACGCTACTGCTACTTAGCAGCAGCGCGTGATAGCAAAACGCACTGCTGAAAGGAAAATAGCAGTAGCGCGTCCACCGCAAAACGCGCTACTGCTCTAATTGCCATGATCTC
>NC_041386.1:725099929-725112955 GCF_002162155.2 Triticum dicoccoides
CCTATAATGAACCGTGCTACTGCTATGGAAGTTAGCAGCAGCGCGCTTCGAAGGAAACCGCTACTGCTAAGATCAGCCCACAAGTTTAGTCCCACCTCGCTCCGTGAACAGGGCGTTTACCACCTTAAATATGTTATTTCTGAAACTATCACAACCAGTTGGTCTTTACTGAACTCTATGTGTAAAATTTGTGGCCGCAATATGAGTCCTCTCGGGTTCCTACCGGAGAGGACTCATATTGACAACTCAGATTGTACACAAAAAGATCATTGATGGCCAATGTATTTTTGCATAGACGTATTTTTGTATAGTTACACTTAGCAGTAGCGGTTTATATGCAAAGCGCTACTGCTATTCAGATTAGCTGTAGCGCGTTTCGGCAAACGCGCTACAACTATCCCTACCTTTTCGCCACGCGCACGACCGACCCTCTCTCTCACTCACACTCTCACTCTCGCCCGCGTGCCGATAACCGTCGTCGTGCGTCGCCGCCGCCGCCGCCTTCGTCCGTCCGCCGCCGAGGTACTCCCCTCGATCCGTCCCTCCTCCCTCCTCCTCGCACATCCTCCCTCCGCCTGCGGCCGCCCCTCCCTCCTCCGCCGCCGCCCTCCTCCCTCCGCCTGCGGCCGCCCCTCCTCCCTCCGCCGCCGGCAGCCCTCCTCGCACCGCCCTCGACCTCACCGCCGCCACCCGAGCCCACCCAGCACCGCCGCCTCCTGATCCCGATCCCGCCCTCGCCGCCCCTAGCTACCTCTCCGTCGCCCCCCACCCCCTGCCACTAGTTACTACTAGATTTAGTAGTAGTAGATGTTAATTTAGGGTTCATAGCTAGTACTAGATGTTGCTTAGTTAGTACTAGATTTTTAGTAGTAGTAGGTGTTAATTTAGGGTTCACATTAGTAATAGATTTTTAGTAGTAGATGTTAATTACTAGTAGTGATGGTACTAGTTAACTAGGGCAGTATGATTAATAGTAGTTGTAGTTGAACTACTTTAGTTGTAGTTGAACTAGTTTACTAAGTAAATTAATAAACTAGTTGAACTAGTTGAATTAATAGAACTAATGTATTTTTAGTAAGATAATAATATAACTAGTTGAACTACTTTATTTTTAGAAAGAACTAGTTTTTTTCTATTTATAGTAAGTTTATATTTAGTAAGAACTAGTTGAATTAATAAAACTAGTTGAACATGTCATACTTGTTGTCATTTTTTAGTTTAAGCAATTATTCGGGATATATTAGTGATAACTTATACGGTTTCAGGTGACCACCACCGTCCCCGTCACCGACCCCCTCCGACATCCCCGCCGTCGTCCCAGTCACCGACCCCCTCCGACATCCCTGCTGTCGTCCCAGTCACCGACCCCCTCCGACATCGAGGTGAGACCAGCCAAATATCCTTGTATATCTTGTGTTGTTGCTCAAATAGGATATGTGGTTGCCCAAGTGGCCGTTCATGTTCAGTTTACATCTCCGCTTGGCCTATGTTTTGCCGGAGTGTTGATTAATTTCCGTTCCGGCAAATTTCAGGCGCTCGATATGTCCTTTTTTAGCAAAGGTCATGCTGGATTTTTTCGTGAATTCTGGCATGACTTGTGCTAGAATATGTACACGTTTAATCTTTGAATTATGAACGTAGGAAATGTCGTACTCGGACGACGACAGTCTCCCGTGGGAGTGCAGCTGGTGCCACGACGATCGAGGTATGTGCGACAGGTTCGCTGAGCTGGACGAAGATCGGCGCTTCAGCATTAAGCTCGAGGAGACCTTCGATGTTGAAACGGTACGCAACAACGACAAGTATTTTTTTCGTAATTAAGCATGACTTCAACTATTTCAACGTCTAATTTTCATATTTTACAATTCGACTAGCTTATCCCATGCCATGCAAGATGCGATGTCTTGGAGAGGATGGGTTTGGAAGACCATGAAAATTTTGAAACAAAGAAAATACACCTAAGGATCCATCATGATATGGATTTTGAAGTAAATATGTGCAATGCTCACAGCGTAACCCATTTTGGTTGCCAAAATTGGGAAGCACTTTGCAAAATGTATGGTTTTTATGAGGGTATGATTGTCACCATGGATCTTGGTGATCCTGACATCGAGCAACACAATATGGACATTTGGGTCCTTGTTGATACGCTTCCGATTGTACCGCTATGTGAGTTTCTCAAACATAGTTATTAACTAATTTATATTGTTTATTTCAAAATAATTGATAGCTTATTTCCGTTGACAGCTTATTTTGATTCTTCAAAGACTGTGCAGAAGAGGGTAGATAAAACTCACTACACTGATGGCACCGAATTAACGTATAAGGAGAAAAATCATCTGATCGCATTTTGTACTCTTCTTGAGAATTACAATAACTATTATCGAACTCCTCCAAATTATGGTGAATACATGCCACTAGTGCATGTGTTGAACCACGGTAAGTTCTCTGGAGATACTCTGGTAAGATTTTTTACTATTACGACATCCGTGCATCTTTTGCATACTTCTAAAACTAGTACATCATTGCTAACTACGAAGTTATTATTATGTTTTTCAACAGGACCCCCGATGGATTGTCTGCCTCATCTGATGTCTCTGAATGGTCGCCTCTCAGTTCTGAACATACTGTCAGGTAAATCTAGGGAGCTAACCTGTGCATATCGGATTTTTAAAACCGGTGAACACATGATCATCAAAGAATGGAAGAAATGTATGGAAATTCTCAAGGAGGTTCTTGGAAGTAACATTCAGCGAAAGGCAAGAATTGGAGACAGGCTAATCTCCATTCTCTATAATGGAGAGTCAGGGGATATCTTGTTTTTTGCTATTTTACCTTAGAAAATGTAGTAGGTCTTAATTGAATGTAGTAGGTCCTATGAGGTACAATATGTTTATTATGTGGTAATGTGTTAGAGTTGATAATGAGGAGTACTTGTGATTACGACTAGTGACCAATTTGCTATGTGATGTCATTGATGAAAATGATGATCTTGAGGAGGTGTTATATGACAATGATGTATTATGATGATAAGTTGTTAATGATATGATGATGATCATGATATTATTATATCATTGGGTTGAAAGAACCGCGGATTAGTTTCAACTAGATGGACATCCACTTGAAACTAGTCCACGGTTCTTTCACCCCGTGATGTAATAACTCATTATGATGTAAAAACAATCTCTAAATTCCTGTTGTATGAAAACTTGTGTAAAGGTGTATGAATACAACATTAAATAAAAAAGAAATAAAATACTAAATAATAGTAGTAGTGCGGGAAAGGAGAAGAGCTACTACTAATTACCAGTAGCGCGGTTCTGAAGAACCGCTACTACTAAGTCAATTTAGTAGTAGCGTGGATCTAGGCGCGCTATTGCTAAGGTTTAGCTGTAGCGCCTTGTCAGTAGCGCTCCTTCCCGCGCTACTGATAGGCCTAAAACCCGCGCTGCTGCTAGGCTTTTCCCTAGTAGTGATGTGCTGAAACAAGCTAAGTGATGAAATGTGTACATAAAGGGGCTGACACACGCCAGGTTGTTTGCCACAAAACTAATGTAGGGAACAAATTTCTTGACACAAGCATTGCTGCACCATTCGGAATCATCCCAGCTACAATGAATTAAACTCGTCAGACTAAACTATAAAGCGCAGGTTTTTTCACTTTTTTTTGGTTTTTTGGTCAAGAACGAGCACACAAGGCTTACTATATATCAATGGAGCCACTACCCCCTAGAAATAGATGAGCCAAATGGATGGCGGCTTTCGCATAGCTGAAGCTGGTATAAACACTGCAGCACAAACCGAACCCAGTGCACTGTAACAGTACACCGACGCTAGAATGCTAAACACTTTCATTAGATAAACCCATTTAATCTTTGGTTCCTATTCAACAGCAGAGAATTGTAGTTAGTGCGAATGTCTGTCAGGTTATGAGTAGATCTTAACCCCCAAAAAAATTTCTTCAGTGTTTTGTCTAATCATGGGGGGGGCATAGCCCCCCTCCCTCCCTGAAATGCACGTAGCTCCGCCATTGGATACCATGCATGCGTATATATTTTGGCAGATGACAGTAAAGAATAGAAAGGGGGATATACCTCGTCCAGATAGTAGATCACAACAAGTACTGACAAGGCAATCATTCCAATTCCCCAGAAGTCAAGTTCGTCGAAATTCCCCCATGAACACCTAGAAACCCATGCATGCATAGGGCCACATGATCTGCAGCAAGTGCGACACTTTGTTTAGACAGCTAGTACACCTAGAAACCCATGCATGCATGCATGCTAGTACATCTATTTGGGGGGTGCTGCTTTTATTTGGGCGATTTGGGGCACTCGTAATGATATGGTATTTGAGAAAAAAAGTTCACCTTTTTTATGCAGGTTGTTTTCGGGGGAGCTTATTGGTTGTGGTTTTGGTCCCTATTACAACATGAAGATGCGAGGGAAGCAGTCCGGACATCAAGCAAAGCGCTGGAAGTCATCGCTTTGGAAATATTTGCCAAGAACGGATGGAGAAGCAATAATAAACTTTGCTTATGATTTCGATTAAAATTGGTGGACTTTTGTCTCTATTTTGGTGATCAGCTTTGAAGCTGAATTTATTGTAAGAACCGGGCTGTGTGCAATCGCAGAGGCCGGAGATAATTCCATTATCTAAAACATATCTTTACCTACCAGCACATGTACATGCTCAAACAAGCTAAGTGATGAAATGTGTACCTAAAGGGGCTGACACACGCCAGGTTGTTTGCCACAAAACTAATGTAGGGAACAAATTTCTTGACACAAGCATTGCTGCACCATTCATAATCATCCCAGCTGCAATGAATTAAACTCGTCAGACTAAACTATAAAGCGCAGGTTTTTTCACTTTTTTTTTGGTTTTTTGGTCAAGAACGAGCACACAAGGCTTACTATATATCAATGGAGCCACTACCCCCTTGAAATAGATGAGCCAAATGGACGGCGGCTTTCGCATAGCTGAAGCTGGTATAAACACTGCAGCACAAACCGAACCCAGTGCACTGTAACAGTACACCGACGCTAGAATGCTAAACACTTTCATTAGATAAACCCATTTAATCTTTGATTCCTCTTCAACAGCAGAGAATTGTAGTTAGTGCGAATGTCTGTCAGGTTATGAGTAGATCTTAACCCCCAAAAAAATTTCTTCAGTGTTTTGTCTAATCATGGGGGGGGCATAGCCCCCCTCCCTCCCTGAAATGCACGTAGCTCCGCCATTGGGTACCATGCATGCGTATATATTTTGGCAGATGACAGTAAAGAATAGAAAGGGGGATATACCTCGTCCAGATAGTAGATCACAACAAGTACTGACAAGGCAATCATTCCAATTCCCCAGAAGTCAAGTTCGTCGAAATTCCCCCATGAACACCTAGAAACCCATGCATGCATAGGGCCACATGATCTGCAGCAAGTGCGACACTTTGTTTAGACAGCTAGTACACCTAGAAACCCATGCATGCATGCATGCTAGTACATCTATTTGGGGGGTGCTGCTTTTATTTGGGCGATTTGGGGCACTCGTAATGATATGGTATTTGAGAAAAAAAGTTCACCTTTTTTATGCAGGTTGTTTTCGGGGGAGCTTATTGGTTGTGGTTTTGGTCCCTATTACAACATGAAGATGCGAGGGAAGCAGTCCGGACATCAAGCAAAGCGCTGGAAGTCATCGCTTTGGAAATATTTGCCAAGAACGGATGGAGAAGCAATAATAAACTTTGCTTATGATTTCTCTATTTTGGTGATCAGCTTTGAAGCTGAATTTATTGTAAGAACCGGGCTGTGTGCAATCGCAGAGGCCGGAGATAATTCCATTATCTAAAACATATCTTTACCTACCAGCACATGTACATGCTGAAACAAGCTAAGTGATGAAATGTGTACCTAAAGGGGCTGACACACGCCAGGTTGTCTGCCACAAAACTAATGTAGGGAACAAATTTCTTGACACAAGCATTGCTGCACCATTCATAATCATCCCAGCTGCAATGAATTAAACTCGTCAGACTAAACTATAAAGCGCAGGTTTTTTCACTTTTTTTTGGTTTTTTGGTCAAGAACGAGCACACACGGCTTACTATATATCCATGGAGCCACTACGCCCTAGAAATAGATGAGCCAAATGGACGGCGGCTTTCGCATAGCTGAAGCTAGTATAAACACTGCAGCACAAACCGAACCCAGTGCACTGTAACAGTACACCGAGGCTAGAATGCTAAATGCTTTCATTAGATAAACCCATTTAATCTTTGATTCCTATTCAACAGAAGAGAATTGTAGTTAGTGTGAATTTCTGTGAGGTTATGAGTAGAGAATAGTAGAGTATGTAGAAACACCATAGCACAAAATTAACTAAACTCAACTGGAAAAAACATAATGTTTTTTTGCGAGTAGGAAATGACAGAATGTGTGTGTGCGTGTGTGTCTGAAAGATCACATGAGCGCGCGCACACACACACACACACTAATAAAGCATTTAATACATACATACATACATATATACATACATACACACACACACACACACATACACGAACACTACTGATTGCAATTAGGCTAGGCACTGCAACAACCCAAAGCTTATGTGGATGCAAAAGATTTCTGTAGTTTAGCGCCCGCTGGTAGAAAATTTAGTCCACCTACTCGAAAAAACACCGTGCATGGATAATAATTCTAGGGTCTGCAACTTTCGAACAGAAAAATATGATCATGGTGATAATAAGAGCTAAACACTGACCAGAAAGTATATATATGCTCCTATATATTTACTATAGCTAAGAGCTGCGGCAGCATTAAAGTGAAAAATGGGAGAAACAATATCTTGCATGGACGATCGTCCACGACCTCATACCTGCAGGATGACCACAGTCTCACCGGCGTCGGAGCCTCCTTCCGGGCCGCGTGGAGAGGCTGCCAGGCCACTGTCAAGTTGTGAAGATCACCCGTTGCAGCAACACTCATACACACACAACCCGTTGCAACAACAAAAGTCGTGTATATATTTCTTGTGGGCGTGTGAAAAATCAATTAATGTGTGTGCTCAGACCATACACCATTGCTTTTAGAACAGAAATATCTTTATGATCAATGGATTTGTGACCTAAGAAGTATGTACTCCATTTGTTTATTAATGTAAAACATGTTGGCAGTTCAATTTAAACTGTCAAACGATTTATATTTACAAACAGAGGTGTGCATCTCACCCATGAGTCTGATTAGATAGAGCAACTTAAGTGAGAAACATATATGCCCAGGCCTCGATTGACTTGTTGTGTGGTGCCTGCCTGCAAGTGACGCGAGCGACAACTACTCCCTTTTACAACTAATTAATTAGCTGCATCATCGGTCAACCAACCCCAGGCACTCCATAAAATCTCTATTACTTTATTTGTCCATGTGAAAAGGTATTCCATGCAATGGCTTTGCCAAATGCAACCACCGATCGACCGCTATGCCAAAGTAGATTAACAAAAGCTAGTTAACTAAGTGTGTGGCTCTCGTCGGTTCCGCTCATTGAGATCACCATACGAATTGATCAGTCAAAGGGTATGTTCTATCTAATCAATATTGCCATCTTCAAATATATTGCATTACCTTCCAAAAAGAAAGTATACGATCTTTACACGGTATGGCTACCTACCGTACAGCATATGAGGTATAGCATGGCCTCTCTTGTGACAAATGGCGATCCATTGCATTTATATCTATATATATACATGGGTACTTCTGTCACACCGGAATTAGTCAGGGAACCCACAGTGGAGTCGGCACAGGTTCCATGGAGGTGGGAAATGTCGCGTAATATGCACAACTGCAACATGTTGTTCTTGGACAATAACGAGATGACTACGTATGCGGAAGCAATGATGCGTGCGTGCGTGCATTTGTGTAATCAGGGATGGGTAGGGTAGTCTATGTTCAACTTCCACTCTGACATATCATATCCAATATATATTACAGAAGAGAACTAAAAAGAAATACATTTAATATATGTTTCAATTGTTCGACTACCCTGACTCATTTTTTTTAGTTTTTTAGGTATCCCATACTTTATTAATTTGCAGCATTAATCAAAGGGATACAAAGGGGTCACCTTGACTCTTTGGAGAGGGGATTTGGAACATTCAGTGGCCACATACATAAATTCTCAAATAGTTGTAACCCACTACCTATTTTTCTCTTTGCAATCATGCCAGATCATCAAGTCTTGCATGTGTCCACAAGTTACAATTCGTGCAATGATCTATCATGCAACCATGCCACCTCATCAATCATGCATCTCAATTTGTTTCACTAATTTTTGTGCGGACATAGACTGTGATGTTACACATTTTTGTAGCATGACCTACATATATTTGTACGTTGGACGCTTGGAGAAAATATATGTAGGTCATGATACACATCTTTGTTAAATAGTCGTCGCTATGTGGTCCATAGACTTGTTTGTAATTTTTATTACCTCTTGTGTTCTCTGTACTGTCATGATTGATGAATAGATTGAAAATTTCTCTCGCAAAAAAGAAATGGCACACCTTTGACTTCAATTCAATAGTTTTCTATTTTAATACAACATTTTGTAACATGTATTATATGCTTTATTATTTTCAAAATATAATCCAAGAGCATTCTTAAATTTGTTTTGCAATCCTTTTAGTTTTTCAAAATATAATCAAGGTTCCTGCAGCAACACGTGGGGCATCATCTAGTTGTTTTCAACATGCATGTGTGGCTGCATTGGTGGGGGTGAGAGGTTTTCATAAACAATGCATCTTCTCAGGAATGCGTACCATCAGGCACAGAAGTTAGGAAACGAAAGGGCCTTAGTGATTTGCTATGCTCATTATGCAGGGCGGAGGAGTCCATCACCCACATTATATTCTCATGCATGGCAGATCAATTCCTATGGAGTTGCATTAGGGAAGTTGTGGGGTCTAGTGGTGCCCCTCTGATGTAGCCGATTTAATTGTGATGCTGGTTCAAACCTCAGGTAGGAGGAGACGCCTCATATGGACCTTATGGAATATCTGCAAGAAACCTGCGATTGCATGCAAAACCCTACTTCAAGCTACGTACGCCATTTTGAAATGTGTTTCCTTCTTGCAAAATTGGTGGTCAACACAGACATGGATCACGGCATCCGGGACAATATCATCGCCAAACTTTAGGGCATGTTGCACTGGCTATCTCCGGTCACCTAGTGATCTTTCTCTTCCGCTCTTTTCTTCCGGTTGGGTCTTCTTATGCTGCGAGCGCAATAGACTATTGTTCTTTTGTTTTCGGTACCTTGTACTATTCTTTTCATTGGTTGGTGCTTCAGCATTATAAAACAGCGCTACAGCCTGGTTTGCTTAGTTAGGTGGTACCCATTGGTTATACATATATTCCTTATAATATGAAAGATAACGAGAGCCTGCTAAGTCCCCGTGCATATGTTTCCAGTGTGGCCACCGCAGCCGTAACACACCTGACCAGCCGGCTGCAATATCGATCTAATGGTGTTGATCTGGTGGATAATGAGCTAGCTGCATCCTCCCTGCAGACGCAGAAATATTGTCTCTTAACATGTTGTGTTGTCGTCCTATATAGCAGGATATGCATCATGAAGGACGCGATGGAGACGGGATGGAGACGCGCTTAGATTACTGAACATGAAGTTCTTTAATTACCTTGATTGTGGTGTGCTTGCCAACCATCCTGCCTGCATGTGTCACGGGGTTCACAACTAAAGTACAACACAGTTTACTTAGTTAACTAGTACTAGCCTATAAGCAGGCCGCGAGGACCAAAGCTAATAATTAAGGGTATGTGGTTGAGATCATCATGTGAATTTCCTACAAAAAAAGAGATCATCATGTGAATAGATCAATCAAAAGGCAGTGTACAATACTACCAAACAGTACCATGATGCACATGCCATTTGGCAATCAAGTGCATCCTTGTATACAGTACGACAAAAATATAGTTGTGTACATGCTCAGACGGTAACATTAGCATTGGATGATTAATCCTTAATTATCACCTAGCTTATGCAACCATCATCAGAGGATGTAGAGTGGCTATTTGTTTGTGTGTCAAAAGTTTGCCTTGAGGACGTCATCTAGCAGATTATGTCCTACCTATTTCCTCTATCCTAGTTTTCCCTTCTCCGTGCCTTTTCCACAAGAGCTATACCGAAGTTCAGCCCGACTGATTCACACTGCTGCGGACCATGGTTTGTGTACACATGTTTAACTAACGGTAAAGGCATGACTTTCCGGTGTTTAGAAGGCCATTGTGGTTCCATGGAAATCCACGATGGTTCCATGTGTAATACCCGTCATCTCCACATATTTGAATGTGATAGTAAACTGTTTCTTGAACCCGACTCTACTTCTCAAGTGAAGATTGGCATGTATATATACATACGCTCAAACACAAAGAAATATATATATATATATATATATATATATATATATATATATATATATATATATATATATAGAGAGAGAGAGAGAGAGAGAGAGAGAGAGAGAGAGGGAGAGAGAGAGAGGCAGAGAGAGAGCAACAACATGACATGGTATTCATGATTGGAAGATGTTGCATTGGTACTATAATGCTTTGACTTCATGTCCTAACATTTTGTGAAGGTCAAAATGAGATTCTCCTTCGTTGTTCTTATTCTTTCAAGCATGAAGTGATACTACATAAAGACGAGTACACACGAGTGACATGTCAGTCTAGGAAACATTGTAGTCCTTGTTTGATTGTAAGGACTCTTTAAGAATGCATGCATGTTTGGATTAATTGGCGCCATGTTAATAACATAGGATGAAATTGAAGGTTGGAAAGCTCATCGTCTGCACATAGATATCCGAATGAGGCATTAGCTCTACATGAGACTAATTTCAAATAGAGAAATGCTATACCAAAATATGGCATTGGTTAGATAATTTTTTGAAACTACAAATTTATTTATCATTGTCATCTACAGATCATACATGGACATGAATATAAAACCAACAACACTCTGGATCGGTATCGACAGGCGACCAATACTAATACATGGACCCATGTTTAGACATCATCCAGTCTGATACTACAGTAGCTTATAAGGATGACACTACACATACATGGGAAAGAATTTGTGAATAGATGTGATCCATTAAAAACAAATACGGTGAACACCAGACGGCAATTTTTCATTTTTTTTAACTTTCTTTTCTTTTGCTAAGGGACAAAGAGCATCATTGACAAACTCAAATTACTCAAATTTGAAGTTGTTTGGTATTTCAGACACACCAGAGCGTGCATTCACTTTTGTATTTCAGAGCTCACAAGGACAATATATGAGACCGAGTTTGTGAATAAATAAATATGCGTGGTCCATGAATTTTATCAGGTTCGTTAAAAAAAATTGCAACCTATGCGGCTAGCGTTGGATGGCAGTCTTCCACATCTGTATCTGTGATGGGATTCTAAAAAAAAATTGCAGGTCGCGCCCTAACCGCCAACTGGGTCTATTGTACGTAGCGGATTGTCATACTTGGTCAACCTCTACCGAGCCTCTCCGTGTCGACGTTAACTAAAGCCAATAATTAAGCGTGTGTGGCCCCTGCAGCTAGCGGCGCCGCTAAGATCATCATGTGAACTGATCGATCTAGATGCCGTGTCTAATTATTACTCTAGAGCAGAAATAACATGGTGTTTATGTCTATAAATAAACAATATTATCCATGACATGGTGCACAGAGGGTCTCTCTTGTGCCAAATGGTTATAGATTAATTAACTGTATGCGACACAGCTAACAGTGTAATGGTGTGTGTGCCTGTTCCGACGGCGACATTGCGGTAACGTGTCAAGCTAGGATTGCCATGCCAGCAGATACACATGCTAAGCACGAGCTAGCTCTTTCCTTTTTCCTTTTTGCAAACATCACTAATTTTTAATTAATACCTAGCGTGCAACCATCATATACATTTGTTTGCGTGACAAAATGTTGCCCCACCTACTTCATCTGTTAATTTTTATAGTCTTCTCAGAGTCAAAAAACCGTGTACTTTTATCAAAATGACTAATTCACATCTAGATATTTTTTAAGGATGTCACATCTAAGTAGTTCATCACATAATAAAGGGCTTCAAGATTTGTTTTAATTGCTTTACTTTTATACCACGAAACTACTTGTCATCTACCGGAGAAAAACCGGGGGCAGCTGCACATCATATCGAGGCGGGCAGGCCAGAATTAAGAATGTCAGATGATCGATGCATATGCATATGTGGGGGCAAAAGGAACGTATACCATTGTACACTACTGTACTACTAGTATACTAACAAAGATCGACATCTGGGACCGGCCGGGCATATGGATACAATCCACGAGCTTGTTGTGAGAAGCATGAGTGAGATTTCTAAGGCTTGCATGCATGGTCTACACTCCATATACATTAATCCTTAATAGTGCACACGTAAAAGATGATAGATGAATAGAGGACCACAACATAGACTTAAGTATAAGTTTGAACTTGGATGGTTGCCTCGGGATTGCTTCCATGATATGGTCAAAGAGGTGTGGGACAAACCAGTGGCCGGGCCTACCCCTATACACAGATGGAATAATAAAATGCGTGCATTACGTAAAATTCCCTGGTGGTTGGACTAGGCGTACGGTTGGTATCATTAAAAAGGAGAAGCTTCGCCTTTGGTGACAAGTTTAATGACGCGAGGATGGCAACTCCGAACATTTTTTATAACAAGTTTAGTGACGCGAGGATGGCAACATTTGTTGTCAAGCATGGCAACTTTTTTTTTCTGATGGCAAGTTTTGGTTTTTGGGTTTGTTTTTTACTTTTGGTTTTTTGGGTTTGTTTTTTACTTTCGGACGTCAGGACCAGGTTGCTTCATGCCACAGGTCATTTTGTCATTTGGGTTGACTAATCTTATGCTAGATAAAAAAAGCACCAAATAGTTGAAGCTATGCAGCCTGTGAGATGCAACCCCCATGTCGGCCAATGATTACACC
>NC_041386.1:725113213-725133234 GCF_002162155.2 Triticum dicoccoides
GCCTGAAAACAGCCCCATTCGCGCCTCCAGGAACCCGTTTTACGCCGTTTAGGCCTGAAATTGGTGCCGGCGCACCAAGGGCGAACCCGGCGCGCTGGTGGGCGTTGGTGCAATTTTTTTTGGCGCGAACGAAGAGCGGGCCTGCCGAGTCAGCGATCCTCGCCTCGTCGTCCTCACAACGCCTCGGTTTACCGCAGTGAATCAATGCCAAGGCTGCCGCCGGTCAGCCTTCCATTGATTCCTCACGGGCCGGCGCGGTGCAGTGACGCGCCCCCTCGCGCCACGTGTAAACACAACGCCGCCGCCCCACCTTCCCCCGCTGCTATAAAGCAGCACCTTCCTCGCCGTAGGACGCACCCGCCCGCAGCCCCTCTCTCCCCGTGCACAGCAACCGCCGACGAACTCTTTCCTCTCTCTCTCTCCCCATTCAAAGCCGCCACAAACGATGGGCGATAGGTTCCCCGCCGATGGGGCAGCGGCCAATGGCTTATGCCACCGCTCGCTGCACGAGTGGGAAGCCCACCTCCTGTTCGAAGCCAACGTCCCGACGCCTCCCGACATGCGAGCGTCGAGGCGATGGAGGCTCAGCGCCAGGGGCGTGCCCATACCCCACCTGCCCGACATGACGCGTCCCGACTACTTCAACGACGAGGTCGAGCGCGTGCAGGCGTCGCTAACAGAGGAGCAGCTGGCCCTCCCGGAGGACGCCGCCGGCAACCACGAAGCATAGGCGGCGTACTTCGGACGCCAGCAGGTAGCACGGCTGGCGTCCACCAACAACGCTCCACTGGTGCGGTGCACCGAGAACAGCGACGGCCGCCGCCTGTGGTGGGGCGCCCCCGGCCGCACGCTCCAGCACCTCAGGGGCGCCAACAAGCCTCCATTGACGTACCCTCCTGTCCCAGTCCCCCGCCGGAGCAGCGGCCAATGGATGCCGATGACGACTGGCTCGTCTTCCTCCTCCCGCGCCTCCTCCCACTCCTTCGGGTGGCCGGTGCTCTTCAGGGTCAAGGCCGAGCCAACGAAGACGCCGCTTGGCCGGCGCACCCGCAGCGCTGGCAAAGTCATCAGCGAGGGCGGGCGCGACTCCTCCTTCTCGGCTCCTCCCCGCCTCGTCAAGCCGAAGACGGAGCCAGGGCTCGCCGCCGTGAAGACGGAGCCAGGTCTCGCTGACGTCAAGACGGAGCCGGGGCTCGATGACGCGACGGCCATGAAGTGGGCGCGGGAGGACTGGGCGCGGCTGGAGTTGGAGCGCCAGCGCCGCGCCCTAGAGGAGATCACTGCTCGTCGCCGGGGCCGCGACGAGGGTGGCGTCATCGTTCTCGACGATAGCGACGACGACGCGCCACCGCCGCTGGTACGCCAGGGCGACCCTGGGCTGGGGTCCAGCTGTGTCCAACATTACCTGTCTTCTTCGAGGGTTCTCCTCAAATCCTACATCATCTCTTCTTCACATCTTCTTCTCTTCTCTCCTCTCCTACCCTCTCCTCTTCTCCTCTCTTCTCACACTCTCAGCCATACAAAGCATTCACACATATCCTCTCAAACTCATACATAGGAATTTATTAACCAGAAAATAAAAAAAAATAAGAAAACATACATATCATCCATATATATCAAACCATGGAAACCAAAAATATAGTATCCATATAATCCATATCAAATTTACATATATAGCATATCATCCATCATCCACATCCAATTTTATCATCCAAACCTAAACCTAGCTAACTAGATAATATATATTTCCATATCATCCATCACTAGTAGAAAAACGACCTATTTTACCGGTTCGTAAGGACCTTTAGTCCCGGTTCTGTAACCGGCACTAAAGGGTGGGGACTAAAGGTACACCCCCCCCCCCTTTAGTCCCGGTTCAACACGAACCGGGGCCAAAGGCCCACCACATGGCATGAGCCCGCGCAGTGGTCTAGGGGACCTTTGGTACCGGTTGGTAACAACAACCGGTACTAAAGGATTTTATTTTTGATTTTTAAAATTATTTTGAAAAAAATTGAAATTGTTTTTTGATTTTCAAATTTCTGATTATTTGACGATTTAGTCTCTAATCACCCTCATCATTACTCTAATCACCCCTCATCATTCCAAATCATCTAACTTTTTTGCTTATGTGGCCTGCTTAGCACCTGTCCACGGTGGAGCAATGGGAAGGTCCTAATGATCCGATATCCCCATACAAGTGGATGATCCGATGTGGCAAATGCAACGATAAGCTCATAATAGGACATCGTGAAACATTCGTGTGTCCTAAACTGTATTAAAAAAATTGTATTTTGTTGCCGCTTAGAAAAGAATCTGCATTTTGTTTCAGAATTTTCCTCGCTTTCTGAAGCCGACATAACGGCGCATTATTTTGGGATGTATGGGTACTTTAATGTTGTACTATTTTCGGGCACCTTGACTTTTGCAAACACTCGTTATCATTAAAAGTCAACGTATATGCTTGCGCGTGACGATCGTGTTTGGCTGGCGGGCGGACAACGCCTCCCTTGTCGCCACCCTCTCATCGCCTGCAGCCTCTTGTGGAGGTCGGCCCGTGTCGCAAATTCGAACGTCCACATTCGCACGGACATTGTCACGTGCACGAGGACCCAGCGCTGGCCAGGATCCCGTCAGAAGTAGGCATGGAAGACTGGTAGGGACATGGGTGGTGGCGGACCAGGAAGGGCGCGGAGCACCAGGAGTTGAGTGGACTGATGGACCAACGTCGTCATCTGTACTATGTCGCCGTGAGATAGGGAGCAATGAGTGGTGCGGTGCGGATGGCGAGCTCCTCCGCGTCGTCCAACTCCGCACCGCGCAACATTTACTCCTGGTCCGACGAGTCGTTGGCGCCGGATCCGCCACTGGACACTGCGCTGCTGCCATCACTCAACCTGGATCGAAACAGAAGGGGCCAAGGAGAGGAGGAGAGCGAGATAAGTGGAGTGGAGTGTTGACCCAAATTGTGGATGTTGATATCACATGAATGTACAACCCCTAAAAATTTCAGGTCCAAGTTGTAGATACACATTGAGAAACAAAAACGACAAATCCAGATGTGAATAGTGGCATTTGGATTTTTGTGTTTTTGACACTATTCATGCTAGATTTGTCTTTTTTGTTTCTCAATATATATATCAAATTTGGACTTCAATTTTTTAGGGATTGTACATTCATGTGATTTGAACATCCATAATTTTTTTTAAAAAAATTAAAGCATGTAAAACTACAGGTTTTGATATGGTATGATGATATCACATAAGAGCATCTACATCCGGACTTATATTGATCAGGCGGGCGCAGGGACCACTAATGGGACATGAGAGTGATGAGAGATAGGGAGAAAGTTGACCCAACCGGACTCTTCAAAGCCTCCTTAAATGCCCGGGCTGTCCGACACCCCTCATATTCATCTCATATGAGATGAGTATGAGAAGTGTCGGGGCTTGTCCGGTCAATGGTTCTATGTCGGCCACATAGAATTGGGCTCATCACTGAGCATCTTTTTTCTTTCTTTATTATTTGCTATCTTTCTTTCTCTCCTTCTTCACTAATCATATGTATATAACTGGACATATAAGAAAAAAGTGAGAAATATGGCTGTGTGGACAGGCAAATAGGAAGTTCAAACGACTGACCAGACACATCCACGGACGAACCAAATTTGCTCAGTCCAGCCATAGATGGCTGAGGATGGTATCATGTGATATTTGCCACATTGTAGTCAGCTGGACCTGACCGCACAGTACACCAAGACAGCCCTGTCTCACGTGCACGAATGCATGCCACCGTAAAAAGCGAACATGATCACGTGAACGCCTCGTGTTGTGAAGGAATGCTGGCCTCCCAACTAGCAGTAAAGAAAGAAAAATCTCTAGCTTTTCATTTCTCCAATAAACGATGATGGCTTTTATTTTGAACATGTAGTGTCGCGCGCGCACGCCTACTTAGATTCCGGCCTAGTGCTACGAGCTGGCGTATTGACACGAACGATCGCTGCTCAAGTGTTGGGACTCTAAATTTTGACCCAGGAATATGCTTTTTCTGTGCATGGCAAGAATCTTGTTCCTGATGCATACTCTACGTGACAATAGATGGGGCCCACATCTTTTTGTAAGCCAATAAATAGGGCGTGCAAGAATACGGCGCGTCATTACCATACATTGAGACTAGCCACAATGCATAGTAATATACACTAGTAACATACACATATCCCTAGACTATGTTACTACCTTCATAGTGGGTAGTAACATAAGTGTGGTAACATACAGAGCTTCATTTATTAGGTTATAGACTCATATTGCATTGGGACATGTGATGTTACAGTAACTAGCTAAGTTACTAGTACTACATCTCTCCTCACTAACTCATTGCCACGTAAGCAAATTTGCTGAGTTGGACTCGATGTTACTATCGAAGTTACTCCCACTGTGGCTAGTCTGATGCATGGACACGTGGTACGTGTCAATCTGTGTGCCTGTCCTATCTGTAACAATGTTTTTTTTGGGAGGGTATCTGTAACAATGTTGTCCCAGCCTCGGCCGGTCTACACATGTATAAAATCGACCCAGGAATAAAAAACGATCGCGAAGCTGGCATCTCTTGTCGTAGCATCGTGATAACCTGTTCTGGGAACATATTGCCCAAGTACAGTACCAGGAACATGACGGGCGCGGTGAGGTCTAATTGATGTACCTGGAACAGAGCCAAGGGAGAGAGGAATATTGATGTACCCGGAACAGGTAAGGGAGAGATAAATACTAATGTACCCGGAACATCTACTCAGACGTCTTGTTCCACGAGCAGGAGTTGTACCTATAACATCTGGTCAGGCATCTTGTTCAATGAATAGGAACGGCGGTTATACCTGAAAAATCTGGTTAAGCATCTTGTTGCAGGAACAAGAATGGCAGTTGTACCTGGAACATTTGGTCAAACATGGTGTTCAGAGAACAAAAACGAAATTTGTACCTGGAACATCTGGTCAAGCATGTTATACGTAGAACGTTTGGCTAGGCATGTTCTTCGTGGAATGAGAACGGTAGTTGTACCTGGAACATCTGGTTAGGCATGTTGTTCATGGAACATCTGGTCAGGCATGTTGTTGGTGGAACAAGAACGGTAGTTGCACCAGAAACATCTGGTAAGTCATGCTGTTCGTGGAAAAAGAACGACAGTTGTACATAAAACATGAGTGCAATATGAGCGAATTCAGCTGTTTAACACCATAAAAAAATGTAATCACGTAAGTTGAATAAGATTATCTGATATAATGGATTCGTCCACCACTAATAGAGACTAGATGATAAGGCGCAAACTCCTCCAAGCCACTCCAGATGGCGGCACACGCAAGCTCCTTCAAGTCGATCTAATGTCTGCTTCCTCGTGTTGATGCAGCTAACAGAGAAAGAGAGATAGTGCATGTTAGGGTTTGTGGCATGGTTTTCCTATTGTCCTGTGGCACGAGAGGCATCACGTCTCGACTATAGAATGTGATGATTACCAAGTCATAACATTGAGTGAATCATGCATTGACCTATGTGGCGGCGGTCCGGACTCCCGTGAAGCCCCATTTTGTGTTTGGTTTGCGGGATTTCAGACAATGAAACATGTTCGCAGACAAATGGGATACTGCATTGGATGGCGAACTACGTCCAAACAACAACAACAATAACAATAGTTGTACATGGAACATCTGGCTAGGCATGTTGTTCATGGAACAAGAATGACAGTTGTACCTAGAACATCTGGTCAGGCGTGTTATTCATGGAACCAGAATGATAGTTGTACTTGGAACATCTGTTTAGGCATCTTGTTTGTGGAACAAGAATGATAGTTGTACCTGAAACATCTGGTCAGGTGTGTAGTTCGTAGAAAAAGAACAACAGTTGTACCTGGAACATCTAGTTAGGCATGTTGTTCGTGGAACAAGAATTATAGTTATACCTGAAACATCTGGTCAGGCATATTGTTCATTGAACAAGAATGACAGTTGTACCTGGAACATCTCGCCAGGCATGTTGTTCGTGGAACAAGAACAACAGTTGTACCTGGAACATCTGGTCAGGCGTGTTATTCATGGAACCAGAACGATAGTTGTACTTGGAACATTTTTTTAGGCGTCTTGTTTGTGGAACAAAAACGATAGTTGTACCTGGAACATCTTGTCAGGTGTGTTGTTCGTGGAAAAAGAACAACAGCTGTACCTGGAACATCTAGTCAGGCATGTTGTTCGTGGAACAAGAACTACAGTTATACCTGGAACATCTGGTCAGGCATGTTGTTCATTGAACAAGAATGGCAGTTGTACCTAGAACATCTCGCCAGACATGTTGTTCGTGGCACAAGAACGGTAGTTGTACCTGGAACATCAGGTCAGGCATGTTGTTCTTGGAACAAGAACGGTAGCTGTACCTGGAACATCTGGTAAGGCATGCTGTTCATGGAACAAGAACGACCGTCGTACCTGGAACATGAGTGCAATATGAGCGAGTTTAATTGATTAACACCATAAAAAAGCATAATCACATGGGATGAATAAGACTATCTAATATAATGGATCCGGCTTCCACTAAGACAGAGTAGATGATAAGGTGCGAACTCCTACGAGCCACTCTAGATGGTGGCGGTGCGAACTCCTGCGAGCCACTCTAGACGGCGGCGGCGTGACCTCCTGCGAGCCACTCTAGACAGCGGCGGCGTGACCAGATGTTCCAAATACATCTTTTGTTCTTGTTCATCTTGTCAGGCGTGTTGTTCATGGGACCAGAACGGTAGTTGTACTTTGAACATCTGTTCTGGCATCTTGTTTGTGGAACAAGAATGATAGTTGTACCTGGAACATCTGGTCAGGTGTGTTGTTCGTGGAAAAGGAACAACAGTTGTACATGGAACATCTAGTCAGGCATCTTATTCGTCCAATAAGAAATACAATTATACCTGGAACATCTGGTCAGGCATGTTGTTCATTGAACAAGAATGGCAGTTGTATATTGAATATCTCATCAAGCATGTTGTTCGTGGAACAAGAACAGTAGTTGTACCTGGAACATCAGGTTAGGCATGTTGTTCGTGGAACAAGAACAGTAGTTGTACGTAGAACATCTGGTAAGGCATGCTGTTCATGGAACAAGAACGACCGTTGTACCTGGAATCATGAGTGCAATATGAGCAAGTTTATCTGGTTAACACCATAAAAAGGCATATAATCACATGGGATGAATAAGACTATATGATAAAATGGATTCGTCTTCCACTAAGACAGACTAGATGATAAGGTGCGAACTCCTACGAGCCACTCTAGACGGCAGCGGCGCGAACTCCTGCGAGCCACTCTAGGCGGCGGAGGCGTGACCTCCTGCGAGCCACTCTAGACGGCGGCGGTGCGAGGTCCTGCGAGCTACTCTAGACGGCGGCCGTGTGACCTCCTGCGAACCACACTCTAAAATATAAGTCTTTTTTAGAGATTTCAATATAGACTCCGTCCGAAGCAAAATGAGTGAAACTACACTCTAAAATACATCTATACACATCCGCATATAGTTCATATTGAATTCTCTAAAAAGACTTATTATGCAATAAATATGGGAGCTACGGGACAGCCCGGGCATTTAAGGAGGCTTTGAGGGGTCCGGTTTTTGTCAACTTTTTCATTTTCCCTCCTGTCCGGTCAATGGTCTCTGCGCCCGCCCGGTGAATATGAGGAGCCCGGCTGTAGATGATCTAAGAAAAAGAGTGCAACCGATACCATCTCCCATTTGTGCCCACAGACAGATCTGAACCAATCCACAGACAAATACAATACCTATTTTAAGGGTTAGTGTTGAAAATGCCCGTGTATGATTTTGCAAAGACAGAGCATATGACCAAGATCCTTCATTTACGAGGGACTCGGGCACTTGGAGTAGTTTATTCAGTAATCCAAGGTCCTTGTGGTGCATATTTTTTTTTGCATCAAGAGCTTAATTGATTCTCACACAGGGTATAGTCTTGCATGATACATTGAGCTAAGAAAGCAGGAATATAATTTACTCACATGCACCGACCAACGCCTAGAGGAGCTAGCTTGCTTGGAACAAAGCGGTGCAAGCTCATTTGCTTTTCCAGTGCGTGAAAACAAGCTTGAAAAATTCCAATCTCTTGCTTATTAGCTCTTGAATTTCAGAAAGGATCGCTGCTAACTCAGAGCAATTTCGCCGACCTCCACGTGCTCACAACCTGCTGTGCATCTGTCTCAACAATAACATCGCGCAAATGTACATGACTAGGCGTTCACCCAGCTATCCCTACATGATTCTGAAAAATGCCTCCTCCTCCTGCTTGGATCCGTTACACCTGCTGTGAGTTGATGTTCCGGTCCAACTTGTCCTTGTGCTCTTGGCCTTACTGTGTGTGCAGGCGTGCAGCCAGCCTTTAGCACAGTAGCCTAGTAGGACGTAGGCTTCTCAGAGCCTAGCCACCTTCGTAACCCCTACTATATTAGGGTGACGCGAGGCCCTGGTCTCTGGTTTAGCAGCTAAGACGATGCGGATCCCTATGGAAGTGGACGGTAGGGATAACGGGGCAGGTGCGCCTATGCTCTATCGAATATTTTCGCAAGCACCCTGCACACTTCCCCGAGCTCTCCTCCTCCTCAACCTCGACCTCCGCCATAACCGCCCCAACCTCCGCAGCTCCCGTGCCCCCTCCTAGACCTTCGTAGCTGCCTCCACAGTGCGGTTCCCGTGACCCCTCCTAGACCTTCGTCGCTGCCTCCAACGTGCGGTGCTGGTCCCGACCATGCCTACCTTGCAGGCATGGCAAAAGGGGGCGGCCATGGCGTAAGGTCCATGGCCAGGGCGGCACAAGATGGGGCGCAGAGGGAGTCACGCTCACAGGAGACGGAGGAGTCGGGCGATCGCATGCAGCGTCCATCGGAGGCGCTCGGTTGTCGCAGGGGAAGGCATGCGGAGGGGTCGTGTTTGGGGGAGAAAAATCTGGGATACAAACGGGAAGGTCCAGGAGGTGGAGATCGTGTGAGTTGTTTCTTTTTTTCAGCTATCCTCGAACGCTCGAACGTGGTCTGTTCCGTTGCGATCTTTTCTAGCGCGGGTCGTACGAAGGGAGGTCAAACCATCACGACGTTCGATCCTCCTTTAATACACGGGTACTTCTGTCACACCGGAATTAGTCAGGAAACCCGCAGTGGAGTCGGCACAGGTTCCACGGAGGTGGGAAAGGTTGCTCAATATGCACGACTGCAATGTGTTGTTCTTGGACAATAACGAGCCTACTTCGTATGCGGAAGCAATGATGCGTGCGTGCGTGCATTTGTGTAATCAGGGGTTGGTAGGGTGGTCTATGTTCCACTTCCACTCTGACATATAATATCCAATATATATTATAGAAGAAAACTGAAAAGAAATACATTTAATATATGTTTCAATTGTTGGACTACCCTGATTCATTTTTTTTAGTTTTTTAGGAATCCCATACTTTATTAATTTGCAGCAATAATCAAAGGGATACAAAGGGGGCACCTTGACTCTTTGGAGAGGGGATCTGGAACATTCAGCAGCCCACATACATAAATTCTCAAATAGTTGTAACCCACTACCTATTTTTCTCTTCATGCAATCATGCCAGATCATCAAGTCTTGCATGTGTCCACAAGTTACAATTCTTGCAACGATCTATCATGCAACCATGCCACCTCATCAATCATGCATCTCAATGGTCAGCATCTCCTTCGACATCACAAACGGTGTTCACTTTGAGTGCGCCGCCACCCGAGCAAACGACCTCTGTGTAAGATCGTGATTTGTTTTTCGATAGCCTTGTTCAACTCATCTCCAAGAGTACGTACTGGTGACACCCTTGCTGGAGGCAGCTAGCGGTCCTTGCCATGTACGCCCTGCTCTCCTTCGTTGAACCATGCATGTTGTCCAGGATCTTAGTTGCTGTAGTTACTGTATGCAGATAAGAAAATCAGAGAGTAGCGGTGCGACCAAAACAGTGACAAGTACGTGTATCAGTAAGATCAGTGGCAGCTGCAACACAGTAATAGTAAGATAATGTCCTATCATCAAGTTTTGTAATCGCTCCGAGGTCAAATGCATGGACGACAGTCCTTGGCTAGCTCCTCTTTCCATGGCACGCCAAACACTCTCTGGACCCAAACGGTCCATTCTGTGCCAGCTCCAACAGCAGTTGATTCATCTTATGCAGAAAAAGGAAACAGGACAAGTTCTCGATCGGATTCTTGAGAAACCGAGATGGGACTGACAAGCGACCTGTAACGCCCATGCTCCAAAGGGAGGCAAATGTTTGAGCCGAGCATTCAGTCCCTTCAGTTAGGATTTGGTTTGAGGAGTGGTTACGTAAGAATAACAACGTTTGCAAGGCCGCGTCGTTCGTTGTCTTGGTCAGGCAACGCAGAGTTTTATTCACCGGTCGGCCCGGGAATCGCTGCCGAAATGGGCACGTACGCGTGCTCAAAGCGTCAAACGCAAATAGAAAGAGATGGGAAATTGAATTGATACTTGACTGGCCGCCGGTGCAGGCTGACAGCCGCAACACCCGGCCGGGGGACTGTCTGTCTTCCTTGTGGATTCAGAATTTCAGAGTTAAATTATAAATGTAGAAATAAATGTGCTATTTTGGCCCTGTTTAGATAGATAAATGGTGAAAAACTTGAGAATTAGGATTACAAAAACTAGTCATCAACCCGTGCATCTGCACGGGCTAGCACTTCTAATATTAAATTCTCCTCTGCTCCCTTTTACTCCGCATATAAGATTTGTCAGAAGTAAAACTTCATAAAGTTTTGACCAACTTTATTGAAAAAAATCAAGATTCATAATGCAAAATCAATATCATTAGATGCACAACGAATTTAATCTCTAGGTTGTATAACTTTAGTATTGTAGATGTTGATATCTTTCATATAAATATGGTCAAACATATGAACTTTGAATTAAGATAAATCTTATATACGTTCTAAATACGATCATTTGGAGTTCCTAGTAGTAGAACATGATACTGTAGTACGATTCCAAATTTTTGCTTCTCGTGTGGCCGCCTAGGTCACTCTGATCTGTTTTGTCCCACCCCGGGTACAAGGGATGAGTATGGGGATCTTCCCTTAACCACAAACCTGCGTGCACCTGATGAACGCAAGGGGCCGGCGTCGAGCGACGACTCATCTAACGGGCTTCAGCAGACGGCGGCTAGCAGGAAAGATGCCTCCTCCTCCAACACGAATGCGGCCGCAACAGCTGAGGTGAACTCTCCCCCGAAAAGAAGGAATCAACCCAAGAGGAAGGGGGGGCCTCAGATGGAGAAAGTATATCGCAGAGTCGAACCATTGGCCATTACCAGCAATGCGATGGTGGAAGGCAATGGTGTCGCTACGGATATGGTGGTGTTCAACGCTCAAGCAAAGACAAACTCCGGTGATGGTAGTGGGAAAGAGGAGGGAGAGACCTCGGAACCAGACCCGAAGAAGAAGAAACCCACCCCACCCGCATCGGAGAACACATCGGCGGCGGCTGCAAGTCAGCCCCGCGGAGAGCAATGAAACATCTCAGCTGGAACTGCCGGGGGCTTGGGAACGCCGAGGCAGTTCTCGAGCTTCGGAAGATTACGAACCAGGAAGGGCCCAGCCTAATCTTTGTGATGGAAACGAAGATTAGAGCAAAGAGAGTTGAAATTTTGAAGCATACACTCGGGTTTTCGGGCTGTTTTTCTGTTGACAGCGCGGGGCTTAGTGGAGGCCTTGGTTTGTTCTGGTCAAGTGATATTTCGGTTGATCTAAAGAGTTATAGTTCCGGCCACATCGATGTGGTGGCACGGAAAGTTGGTTCCCCCTTGCATGAATGGAGATTCACGGGGTTCTATGGAGCTCCGAGGAGCGAGGATCGGCATCACAGTTGGACTTGTTTGAGAAGGCTACATGCAGTACCGCATCAAGCATGGCTATGTCTTGGTGACTTCAACAAAACGATGCATGCCACAGAACACTTCAGCCGAGCGCAGAGGGCGGAGTGGCAGATGCGCGCGTTTCGGGACGTTTTAGATGATTGCTCCTTGCAGGACTTTGGTTTTTCAGGAGTGTCATACACATGGGATAATGGTCAGGCCGGCGAGATGAACGTGAAAGCCCGTCTGGATAGAGGGGTGGCCAATGCAGCTTTTCTATAGAGCTTCAAAGTTGCCCGGGTGAGACACATTAGCTCAGTAGAGTCGGACCACTGTTTTTTTTTGGTTGAGACACAAGACGTACAACACACGAGAGGACCAAAGCAGTTTCGGTACGAAGATGTTTGGCAGTCTCATGCTGAGTATGATCAGATTGTTGCGGAAGCGTGGCGACGGAATCATGCCGGTCAAGACCTTGCCGCTATTCAAAACACTTTGCAACAACTCCAAGTTGAACTTGGGGCGTGGGGTGCAAGAGAGTTTGGATGCCTCGCTAAGAGGGTCCAGAAATTACAGAAAAGCTTGAACTCTTGAGAAATAGATCCATCGGTCGAGGGCCTTTTGATGAGGAAAGAGCAATTGTGATTCAGTTGAGAGAAGCATTGCGACAGGAGGAGATTTGGATGCGGCAACGCTCAGGCGTGCCATGGCTACGGAAGGGTGACTGAAATATGGCATATTATCACGCCCTAGCAGCACAGCGGAAGCGTGTGAATCGTATTGCCCATCTTCAGCGGTCGGACAGATCCATATGTGCGACCGAGGCTGAGGACAAGGGGTAGGTGCAATCATTCTACCAGGACTTGTATTCTTCCCAAGGTTTTAATGATATGAATGAGTTGCTTCAATTTGTCCCGGCACGTTTAACCGAGGACATGAACATCTCTTTGGATAAACCCTTCAAGCCGGACGAGGTTCGCGATGCTCTTTTACAGATGTCCCCATCCAAAGCACCGGGTGTTGACGGGTTTACCGCAGGGTTTTTTCAGCGACACTGGGATCTCATCAAGAATGACCTAGTGCCGGCAATTCTTGGTTTTTTAAAGGGGGGAGATCTACCATATGGCTTCAATGATACGGCTATCACATTTATTCCCAAGGTACGGAATCCCCAGTCCATTACTCAATACCGACCGATCTCTTTGTGTCCTGTACCTTACAAGATAGCTGCTAAGATGATAACTAATCGTTTCAAAGAGCTCATGGACACAGTGGTTAGCCAGGAGCAGAGTGCTTTTGTCCCTGGTCGTCTGATCACTGATAACATGGTGGTTGCGTTTGAGAGTGCGCACACAATGAGGCGAAGGAAGAAGGGGAAGAACTATTCGTGTGCTGTCAAATTAGACATAATGAGGCCTACGACAGAGTGGAATGGCATTATCTGAAGGAAGAAGGGGAAGAACTATTCGTGTGCTGTCAAATTAGACATGATGAGGCCTACGACAGAGTGGAATGGCATTATCTGGAGGCGATCATGGTCAAGCTTGGTTTTAGCGCTCAGTTCGTGAACTTGGTACTGAAATGTGTCTCATCTGTTCGGTTCTCGGTGAGAGTGAATGGGGAGTTGCTGCCGTTCTTCACCCCGTCCAGGGGGCTACGGCAGGGCTGCCCCATGTCGCCTTTTATTTTCTTACTATGTGCTGCAGGACTCACATCTTTGCTCAAATTTTATGGAGGTATTCATGTTGATAGGGGCATCCGTGTATCCTTTCGAGCACCTTGGGTGAGTCATCTACTTTTTGCCGATGATAGTCTTATCTTCATCAGTGCAACCCAGGAGAGTGCGGACAGACTCAATGCAATATTATTGATATATGCTACTTGCTCGGGACAGGCAGTCAATCGTGCTAAGAGTGCAATATTTTTTTCGCCCAATACACCGCATGCAAGAAGGCAAGCAGTCAAACTGGTCCTTGGTGTTCATGTTGAAGCTTTCAGTGACAGATATTTGGGATTACCCACAGCGGTTGGAAGAATCACTAGTGAGACTTTTGACCATATTGTGGACAGATCCAGGAGCAAAATGAATGGATGGGCAGAGCGGCTACTAGCTTGTGCTGGAAGGGAAACACTTATTAAATCAGTTATCCAGGCCATCCCAACCATCAGTATGAGTTGTTTCCGTATGACTAAGAATGTATGCAAAGGTCTTATCACTAGTATGGCCAAATTCTGGTGGAGTGGATCTCTTGATCGGCGATCTATGCATTGGCTATCCTGGGAAAAACTTGCATCACCGAAGTGTCAGGGTGGAATGGGCTTTCGTGATCTTGAGTTATTTAACCTGGCACTACTGGGTAAACATGGTTGGAGATTTATCTCTAATCCCAACTCCTTATGCACCCAAGTGATGAAGGGGCGCTATTTTCCGGACTGTGATTTCATGGAGGCTTCAGTACCAAACACATCATCAGCTATCTTGTGAGCAATCATCGCCGGGAGGGAAGCTCTCCATGTCGGTCTCATCAAGAGGGTGGGGGACGACAGCACCATCTTCGTTTGGGGGGATAAGTGGATCCCGGGCCTCCCCTCCCTGTCCCCTACAGTGATGCCGGGGGGAACGACAATTGCCACCGTACATGAACTCATCGATCATGAAAACGGGACCTGGCGGTGGGAACTGATCAACAATATCTTCATTCGACCAGACGCCGATGCTATTATGAATATCCCCTTACGGCGTGGTGGGGGTGATGACTTTAGAGCTTGGGCTTTTGAAAGAAGTGGTATCTACTCCGTAAAATCTGCGTACCGTGCTCTCGTGACTCGGAAAGAGCGTCTAGCTCAAGAGGAAGGGGCGGTTACAAACTCCTCACAGACTGACGGACGGATGTGGAAATCGCTCTGGAAGCTTAAGGTATTTCCGAAGGTACGTGTATTCTGGTGGCGGGTCATTCGTCGTATTCTTCCAGATGAGTGCACGCTTCGGTATCGTCATATTAAAGCTATAAGCAGATGTAATGTCTGCCATGCAATGGATGAGGATCTCATGCACGCATTAGTGCATTGCTCTCATGCCAAACTATTCTGGGAGCAGGCTCACGGCCTCTTTGGCATTCGACAGCCGCGGCTGAATCCGAATACTTGGTCTCGTGATATCATATGTGATGATCAATTCACGGACATTGAAAGGGCCCAAATGATTTCTGTTATGTGGGCAATATGGCACTCGAGGAATCGAGCGACTCATGATGATGACCAGCTTGATCCCTTCACTTCGGTGAGGCAGATTAGGGAGGACCTAGCACTGCTAGATATCCCGCACTCCCATGCTGTTCTGCTACCTGGTCATGGATGGAGACCGCCGGAAGTAGGGGTGGTCAAGATCAACACGGATGCAGCATTGAGTATGGACTCCGATAAGGTGGGCATGGGCGGCGTAGCACGTTCAAACACAATCTTGTTGGGAGCTTGGAGTAAACCTCATATTGGGGTCACGGATCCATTCATCGGTGAGACGCTCGCACTCCGAGAAGGTGTTATCTTCGCAAATCTTCGGGGTTTCTCACATGTGATCATGGAGACGGATTGCCTGGAGATTGTTAATCTCTGGAACACTCGCCACACCAGCCTTTCTGTGGTGGCACCTTTACTTGTAGAAATTGGAGAGCTAGCTGCTACTTTTTCTTCTTTTATTATACAACGTGTAATGCGAGCAGCCAATGTCCCGGCCCACCTTTGTGCAAAACATGCATGTACACTGGTGGTTACCGAGTGTTCGACTGACTCGAGACCATCCTTCCTGCTCACCAGCCTGTTGGCTGATGATGCCAGGACCTCGTTCGTTGAATAAAAGCTCTCAGTTTGAACGCAAAAAAAGAACATGATACTGTAGCAAAAAGAAAATTGATTTCTGCATTTTTTTAATTATTTTAAGGACCATTTTTATTTGTATTTTATGTTCTTGTATTAACCAATAAATTCTAAAAGAAAATGTTGTATGATTGGCTGGGAACTGTGTGATAGATAATTCAGAATTCAAGATCTTCTTTGTACCAAAAAAAATCTTCGAAAAATTTGTTTTATGATCAGTGTGCTTGAACATTTACAATACTTTCTAACCCTACTATACATATGTATATCACATACATAATCATTTGTTTATATGAGATCTTTGTGTTGCATGGTACATGAAGATTGCTGTAGAAATTTATGTGTATTCAAGATACTTTAATAGCTATATATTTTTACTTATATGGCCAAAATGGAAACATGCGTAGACGTACTATATGCGCAAATAATAAGCATTAGCAATATGATGTGAATCCACATGTAATTCATCATTCGCAGGTACGCATGCATGTCAGTCAAAGTAGTTTATTTTTTGAGAGAATAGTATTCTATGTGTTTATAATAATAATCACCACCCAGCAGATTTAGCATATACACTAAACTTGCACGACACCACTACATTCCATCCAGCCACATTGGATGCAACCACCGTCCGACTGTGTACATGGGGAGCTCGTAGCCTCTCCATCCAACGTAATTTATCTTTGTCACGCAAGAAGTGCTCATCGACTTCGAATGCTGAAAACTAATTAGCAAGGATGATCGGCCTTCCCCTTCAGTACTGCATGCTCCCTTGTACGGATGGTTTATTAGGAGTAGGAAGCAAAGAAGTACAAATTTGGACTTGAGTTAAATTTGAACAGTTTTGCTAGAACTCATCTAGATGAGATATAATTTGGTCTCATTCACCTTTTATAGCCATTGGGTCTGATGCTATAAGATGCGTGTGTGCTGACATGGGTTGTATCTGTTCTTGTTTTTAAAGTGAATGAGACCAAATTATATCTCATCTAGATGAGTTCTAGGTACTCCCAAATTTGAAAACAGACTTACGGAGGTGTAAGATAGATCTAATTTTATTTATCACATGGATATCCCTTTCTTTTCAATAAAATGGACAAAATTAATACAATAGTACTACAGAGAATATATCAGAAACATGATGTGGGAATACCCATTACTGGTTATATTGATCGGGTGCCCCTATGCTATCTGGACAAACAGAACTCCGTCAATGAAAAGTAATTCATAATTTATGTGGCCCAATAGGCCGACCCAAGAAATCAAAACTATAGTCTCATAGTGTGATTCGTCAAAAATAATTTTGTTCCTCAATTTCAGATAATGAAAATGACATATAAGTTAGCTCTAATATAATTTCCTAGGTTTTCATCTCCTAGATTATATCAATTAATCTTGAGCTGGCGCGGTGCAAGTCTTTCCTTGCTGCGCGCAGCCGGTGTCATGTAGCCGCCTGTCTCGACCAGCTCCACATACGTGGTTGACGAACTTTGGCTCCAATATCCCTTGAAAAAAATATACTGATCCACAAAACATGGGGGGTATTTTATGCAAGCATCTAGAAAAATAAATTGTATGTATGAGAAGGGAAAAACCCAGCCGGTGGTGCACTTTGTGAAGGGAGCTCCTCATCTCTTCCTGCACCTGGCTTTCGGGCTCCTTTGTGGTCGTCTATGGCCATGCAGGTGGGAGAGCGGACTCAGTAAGAAAAATCGCCACCGCCAGCCATAGGGAAGAGAGCAGGATCGAAGCAGTGGAGGAGACAGCGGCCATACAGAGGATTCCACGCAGATTTAATCGAGGGAATACTTGATTGACGGAGCCATGGATGCTTTTTATTATTTCACGGGCAATCAGCTGGATATCGAATTGTTCTCGATTATATCGTTGGAGCAATCAGCCGTGTTTTATTAATGGACGTGACGCTTTCCTTTTTTTTAGTTGACGTGAGGCTTTTTTTTTGCAAGAATTACTTGAGGCTTTCCTTGTTTTTTTTTTGTTTTTAGACGTGAGGCTTTCCTTTTTTTTGTTTTTAGACGTTGGACATGTCGCATGTGTTGTTTTCTTATAGGACGGGATGATCAGCGTTATGCAATTTTTCCTTTAGTCCTGAATCATAAATTTTAGATTCTAATGGTTAATTGATTTTGTTTATGTGGATTAATGGAGGCTTATTTATATATCACGGGCAATCAACCGGACCATGGATTCTTTTCCTTTTTATCGTTGTATTTGTTTTGGCATTTTATTATCATTAGAATTTTTAATGGACGCTTTCCCTTTTTATTCGTGGGAACAGATGGACGCTTTCCTTGTTTCCCTTACGTGAGGATTTTCTCGCTGTCTGTTTTTCTTATTTCAGTGGCAATCAGCCGGATCGTGGACTTTTTTTCCTTTATCGTTAGCGTTTTTCACGGCAGCTTTCTTTCTTAATTTGTGGGAGCGGGTGGATTTTTTTTTCTTTTACGTGAGGATTTCCTTGTTTGTTTCCTTTTTACGTGAGGTTTTTTGTTTGGCGGGTGGAGTTTGTTTGTTTCGTTTGAGTATAAATTGGACGTGTCAGGTGCGTTTTTCATAGAATTGGGTCATCTGCGTTACGCAAGTTGTCTTTTCATCCTGGTTGTAAATTTTATAATCTAACGGCTTAATTAATCTTGATGATGTGGATTAATGAGAGATCAAGAAAGGTGCCTCCAATTAGTAAATATATATATATATATATATAATATAATTATACAGATGAAATGTAAATTGTCAGATGAATCTACTAAATAAACCTAATTAATCCATGATTACTATAGCACCACATTATCAAATCATGGACTAATTAGGCTTTCGAGTGGAAAATAGCCCATCAGTCCGTGCACTTGCACCCGTCTTGTAATTTTGAAATATAGATGAGCGAGGTTTTCAAATTCAATAAATTAATGTCCGAGGTGTGTATTGAATGGAAGAGGTTGATTTGAACCATTTGGTAAATAAGCGAGGCGACCACAAAATTGTTTGAACAATTATTTTCTTATTATGTATGTCCGTGTAGAAGATTTTTTTTTGGCAAACTACATGCAGGCATGCAGCAGCATTTGTAAAACAACATATGCCATTTATTAAATTGGAGTTTTGGACTATACATCTAAAGTGCAATCCTAGATTTTGAAACCCTTTTTGTCTTATTGTGTATATACGTGTAGAAGATTTTTTTCTTTTTGGCAAAATGCTTATTAGTTCCCACGCTGTCGCCTAGAGTGGCACCCCCTCTTTGATCTTGTTTAGGATTCTAAAACTTGGTGACTCTTTGCGCTAAAAAATGCGAGCGTTTCTCTCCTTTGAAATTTCCCAGTATACTAAATTTTTTTAGGGTACCTAGTATACTAATTAAGGCCAGCTGGTTCGTCGGTCCTCTACACCGACATGGCCCGATACAGACACGGTTGCCATCGTCTCCAAGAACGGCAGCGGAATCTGATGAAGTTTCCCAATTCTAGCATGCATTATTGTCATCAAAGAAAGGCGGGAGGTAGACTTCTTGTGCTGCCCATATATTTTTACAACAGCTAGATGGTATATTTTAAAGCAAGTTCATCGTGTATATTGTTGCAGGCAGGGCGTACTACAGAAGCCGTTTTGTATTTGCATACAGTACGTGCGTGTGCATGTGTGGGCTGTGTCAAGCAAGTGTGAGAGATACTATACTATACTGTACGTAGCCACCAGAAAGAAAGACTGAAATAAACGAGTAGCAAGCAGTGTGTAGTCCACAATAACATAGCATGTAATTAAACAAATAAACCACCTTGCTTGTCACGTACATGATCGACACAAGCTAGGTAGAGCACACATATAAGTAGTAGCAATAAGCTTGCACTTTAATTTACATAAAGAAGCAGGAAGATGGGACTCATTGGCAACAAGCAGAGAAACTACCTGCACATTACTAATACTGTTCACTGTTAGTAGTGTATCACTATCATCACTGGATGATGTACGACATACGTCATGATTCGCATGCAGTCAAGGGCTAGCTAGCTGTCCGCGTTTTTATTTTCTCCCTTCTACCTAGCTAGACATGTCCGTTCGTGCACATCATTATCATATTATATATCCTATCCTAACTGACAAAGAATAGCGATAAACCGACACTCGTAACATGCCGAACGAGCTGCATCAGTACTTGCATGGACGTAAAGCCTTCCAGCAACGTTGATCAAGCTGTCGTCATCACCAGTGATAGAGAAGTGATTGTGTAC
>NC_041386.1:725133489-725134654 GCF_002162155.2 Triticum dicoccoides
TCGTCGAGGTAGTAGATCACAACAAGTACTGACAAGGCAAACATTCCAATTCTCCAGAAGTCAAGTTCGTCGAAATTCCTCCATGAACAGTAAAAGCAGTGGGGTACAAGTGATGCACACACACACACTAATAAAGCATTTAATATATATATATATATATATATATATATATATATATATATATATATATATATATATATATTCAAGCATTTTTTATTTAAACCTGCAGTAGAGAACAGCCTTTTGGCAAAGCAAGCTGAAATTATTCATTCACCGGTTCACACCTATATATATACGCGAACACTACTGATTGCAATTAGGCTAGGCACTGCAACAACAAAAAGCTTATGTGTGCAATAGATTTTTATAGTTTAGCACCCGCTGGTAGAAAATTTAGTCCACCTACTCGAAAAAACAACATGCATGTAAAATAATCCTAGGGTCAGCAACTTTCGAACTGAAAAATATGATCATGGTGATAATAAGAGCTAAACACTGACCAGCAAGTATATATATGCTCCTATATATTTACTATAGCTAAGAGCTGCAGCAGCATTAAAGTGAAAAATGAGAGAAAAAAGATCTTGCATGGAAGATCGTCCACGATCTCATACCTGCAGGATGACGACAGCCTCGCCGGCGTCGGAGCCTCCTGCCGGGCCGCATGGAGAGGCTGCCGGGCCACCGTCAAGTCATGAAGATCACCCGTTGCAGCAACGCTCACACACACACAAACCGTTTCAACAAAAAAAGTCGTGTATATATTTCTTGTGGGTGTGTGAAAAATCAATTAATGCGTGTTCTCAGACCATACACCATTGCTTTTAGAACAGAAATATCTTTCTGATCAATGGATTTATGACCTAAGAAGTATGTACTCCCTTTGTTTATCAATATAAAATATTTTGGCAGTTCAATTTAAACTGCCAAACGCTTTATGTTTAGGAGAAGTAGTATTTAGTTGAGTGTATCTCACCCATGAGTCTGATTAGATAGAGCATAATAAGTGAAAAACATATATACACACGCCTCGATTGACTTCTTGTGTGGTGCCTGCCCGCAAGTGACGCAAGCGGCAACTACTCAATGGCTAATTTTTTCCTCAATCTTAGCCCCTAGAAGAAATTTCTTCAGTGTTTTGTCTAATCATGGGGGGGCCACGCCA
>NC_041386.1:725134828-725151169 GCF_002162155.2 Triticum dicoccoides
TGGGTAGCATGCATGCACATATATTTCGGCACATGACAGTAAAGAATAAAAAGGGGATATACCTCGTCGAGGTAGTAGATCACAACAAGTACTGACAAGGCAAACATTCCAATTCTCCAAAAGTTAAGTTCGTCGAAATTCCTCCATGAACAGTAAAAGCAGTGGGGTACAAGGGATGCACACACACAATAATAAAGCATTTAATATATATATATATATATATATATATATATATATATATTCAAGCATTTTTTATTTTAACCTGCAGTAGAGAACAGCCTTTTGGCAAAGCAAGCTGAAATTATTCATTCACCGGTTCACACCTATATATATACGCGAACACTACTGATTGCAATTAGGCTAGGCACTGCAAGAACAAAAAGCTTATGTGTGCAATAGATTTCTATAGTTTAGCACCCGCTGGTAGAAAATTTAGTCCACCTACTCGAAAAAACAACATGCATGGAAAATAATCCTAGGGTCTGCAACTTTCGAACTGAAAAATATGATCATGGTGATAATAAGAGCTAAACACTGACCAGCAAGTATATATATGCTCCTATATATTTACTATAGCTAAGAGCTGCAGCAGCATTAAAGTGAAAAATGAGAGAAAAAAGATCTTGCATGGACGATCGTCCACGATCTCATACCTGCAGGATGACGACAGCCTCGCCGGCGTCGGAGCCTCCTGCCGGGCCGCATGGAGAGGCTGCCGGGCCACCATCAAGTCATGAAGATCACCCGTTGCGGCAACGCTCACACACACACAAACCGTTTCAACAAAAAAATTCGTGTATATATTTCTTGTGGGTGTGTGAAAAATCAATTAATGCGTGTGCTCAGACCATACACCATTGCTTTTAGAACAGAAATATCTTTCTGATCAATGGATTTATGACCTAAGAAGTATGTACTCCCTTTGTTTATCAATATAAAACATTTTGGCAGTTCAATTTAAACTGCCAAACGCTTTATATTTAGGAGAAGTAGTATTTAGCTGAGTGTATCTCACCCATGAGTCTGATTAGATAGAGCATAATAAGTGAAAAACATATATACACACGCCTCGATTGACTTCTTGTGTGGTGCCTGCCTGCAAGTGACGCGAGCGACAACTACTCCATTTTACAACTAATTAATTAGTTGCATGATGGGTCAACCAACCGCAGGTACTCCACAAAATCTCTATTAATTTATTTGTCCATGTGAAAAGGTGTTCCATGCAATGGCTTTGCCAAATGCAACCATCAATCGACAGCTATGCCAAAGTTGATTAACCAAAGCTAGCTAACTAATTGTGTGGCTCTCGTCGGTGCCGCTCATTGAGATCATTGATCAGTCAAAGGGTATGTTGTGTCTAATTAATATTGCCATCTTCAAATATATTGCATTCCCCGCCAAAAAGAAAATATACGATCTTTACACGGTATGGCTATCTACCGTACAGCATATGAGGTATAGCATGGCCTCTCTTGTAACAAATGGCGATCCATTGCATCTATATATATAATGTTCCGGCAGGTACTTCTGTCACACCGGAATTAGTCAGGGAACCTGCAGTGGAGTCGGTGCCGGTTCCACGGAGGTCGGAAAGGTTGCGTAATATGCAGGAATACAACGTGTTGTTCTTGGACAATAACGAGCCGACTCCGTATGCGGAAGCGATGATGCGTGCGGTTGTGCCTGCGTGCATTTGTGTAATCAGGGGTGGGCAGGGTGGTCTATGTTCCACTTCCACTCTGACATATCGTACCCAATATATATTATAGAAGAAAATCTGAAAAGAAATACATTTTATATATGTTTCAATTGTTGGACTACCCTGACTCATTTTTTTTAGTTTTTTAGGGATCTCATACTTTATTAACTAGATGGTTTCCCCGCGCGTTGCTGCGGGATTTTAAAGATTATTTTTTGATAAATTTTCTATGAATGAAATGATCTAAATGGAAAGCCATTATTTTCAGCGGTAATTGTGTGTGAACAAAAAGTATTCTTGTACGCCGGACCATTGGAGATGGAACAATTATAAATTGAGGTGTGCATGTGGTACAAAATATTTTTAATGGATGACAATGTGGCACAATTGATGATGTGGACGGCTGATGGTGCAGTATGCTTTGCTGCTGGATATTATTGGTCATTGGACGTGTCAATTTTGTCTGTGAGTGTTGATTCACTTTAGTACATGTATCCACAGAAAAAGTGCCCGAAGTAACATACAATTCGCTTAAATGCAGCATCATAAAAAAACACAAATTCTAGTTGACCATTCCATCATATCAATACTACATTGCAACGGGAACAAATAAGGAAATTTCAATATAAATGGGACAAAAAGGAAGGAAAATCCAAATGTCCCCAATAAATTTCTTGTATTGTTGTGTAACAAAGGAAGGATGCCAGCAACATAAATAACATTTCAGTCAATAGTACACGCCTTCAAGGTTTGCAAATAAGAAGATTCTGTGGGCAATGGCAGCAATGGATGGAAAAACACAATAGAAAGCTCAAAGTTAATTCTCAAATGTGCATACATAAAAGAGGTGTGAAATATTAAAAAAAATCAATTGCTCCACTGTCTGCGGTGGGTCAATTGCAAACTCAGTGACATACCCTTTGTGGTGGAACCAAGGTTGTGGCCTTAAACCTACAGGACTTACGACCATGCTAGAAGCGCTTCCTTGAAAATACTGAAAGAATGTGAGACAAATATTATAAGGAATATATCAACAAAAGGAAAATTTAGAAATGTGTCTAAAATCTCATGTTTTCCAGTTTTAGCAAATAACATGTATGTTTCAAAGGGATACTATAACATAGCTGCAAGGCTGCAGTTGAAGGGCATGAATTTTCTGTTGGAGATTATAATGTGCTAAATTCGGCCTGTACTCGATGATTTATTATATGTGCAATTCTATGAAACCTATGGCTGCACTGTTCATTGAAAAAAATTGTGCAAAAACTACCCAATTGCACGACGCACATGAGTTGTCATATTCCTTTAAAAAGGTAAAATAATAGTACTATAGCAGTGCATAACCTGAATAAAAAATATGAAAATAATCTGAAATACAAACAGTTGCAAGAAAATTTACATGTAGTCTCTGTATTGTATGATGAGTATAAGACTGAAAGGAAGTGAAGCTCGCACTTCAAATGTTAACAAACAGCTATAAGTAATTCATCCAGGGGCATTGAAAGGCATATTTTTACAGTATACCAAACTAATTAGCTACATATAAGGCAAAGCAAACAAAGAAGGTGACACGTTACAATCAAGTGCTAGGTTCAAACAAAAAATGTGTAAGTATACCTGCTTCATAATTTATATCTTCGGTAACTTATGGTCTTCATCATTGTCCAGCTTTCACCATTTCCATGTAGCGTTGAAAGGAACATCACCTGAAATGAATCTTCATGTGGAGAAGTACAGACATTAGAATAAAAGTCAATATATAAGCCATCCAAACATTTTGATACAGCTCGCATTAGACATGCTTCTGAAAGGACTAATTTGTATTCAATAAGAAATCATAGTGTGCATTTTCAGTCCAATTTCGTGGTGAAAACAAAGAGGATCATTATTGAATTTCAACCCACTTACAAATGTCACAGGCTCTTTTCTTAGTATATGTTGTCGGATGATATGTGAATCTAATAGCCGGCCTCAGATGGGTCCGGTGAAACCAAGTAGCCAACGCCCAACGGTTTACATGCATCGGCATCCTGAAGAACTCCAGAAATTAAGCATGCATGATCAAAGAAACAAAAGCAGGAACTGGCATAGATGGGGAAGGAGATGAGACGATGCAGAGTGCATAGATCCTCCCATCACATCAAAAAAAGAAGAAGCAAATCTAGTAAGAGAAGTTACCCTTCTAGTAGTAACGCCATTGAACAAAAGCGCCCCAAAGGCACCAAAAAGATGACCAGGTTTCCACTCTAGTTCTACTCTGTTTACAAAGTTGCAGGTCGGCATACGCTAAAAAATAGAAGTTGATGTTAAGCAGCTAATGTTCTCTTGACCAGAGAGTGGGAGCGGGAGTTGTAACAACATGTCTAAACGTAAAGAAGAACAGAGAATACGTGTGTATGCACAAATGTGTAATCTATGACATACCTGGAACTCAGAAGGTTCAGAAAGGAACATTGGAATAGTGCCCTCGAAAGTGCATGCAAGATCAGACGGAGCATACAAAATCTAGAGGGCCTAATTCTAAAAATAATTAAGTCTATGGATCGACGAAGAGGGAGCGCCTGGGCAGCGCCTTTGGACAGTGGCCGAGCAAGCTGCGGTTTCAGCCGTCGGTGACCCGGTTGATGCACCAGAGGTTCTCGGCGCCGAGGCGCGCCCAGTGCGGCACGCCGACGTAGATGGTCTCGAAAGAACGACCTCACTGGACAGCATCCAGCAACCATCACATCAGGCCATGTTGTCCGCGTGCTGGCATAGCGTGCGCTCCAGCCTTGGCGCCGCACAGGCCGTAGAGGGAACAGAGATCGAACGACGCGAAGAGGTTCGACATGGAGAGTAATGGGAGCCGCGACGCCACTCGCTCGCCGCTGGTTCTACCCCGATGGTGGCCGCCGCAATCCTAGAGCAGTCTGGGTTCTTCTATGTCCGTGGCCTGTATGTTTGGGCAGAGATAGAGATGGGGAATGGGAGACGGGGGGGCCAGCTTATGAGGAGGTTCAAACACACGAAAGGACGGTTCAATTGCAAGACGGTTCGCTTTCGATTCCGTGGCTTGAGGAAGGAAGAGTCAATAGAGATCTCGAGTCATGAAGACAGCGTGCCGGACTATTCACATGGGGAGGCTAGCTACAGCGCCGCCGCTGCACCGGATGCGATGCAGGGAAAAGGAAGCGATGGGTCAGCATGTCGTGGGTCCAACTACTGGTAACTCAAGGAAAACGTGGCTGGTCTGGACTATGGTGGGTCGCACATGTAAGCCACTAAGAAAAAGCTGATGTGGCTAAGTTGGTGATGTGGATAGGCTACATGTGAAGAGAAAATATGTTAGTGGAAATGAACTATTTAGGTATTATAGATTTGCAACAATATTCAACGGGATACAAAGGGGGCACCTCGACTCCTTGGAGAGGATATTTGGAACATTCAGCGGCCCACATACATAAATTCACAAATAGTTGTAACCCGCTGCCTATTTTTTTCTTCATGCAATCATGCCAGATCATCAAGTCTTGCATGTGTCCATAAGTTACAATTTGTGCACTAATCTATCATGCAACCATGCCACCTCATCAATCATTCATCTCAATTTGTTTCACTAATTTTTGTGCGGACATAGACCGCGATGTTACACATTTTTGTAGCATGACCTACATATATTTGTACGTTGGATGTTTGGAGCAAATATATGTAGGTCATGATACACATCTTTGTTAAAAAGTTGTCGCTAGGTGGTCCATAGACCTGGTTGTAATTTTTAGTACCTCTTGTGTTCTCTTTACTGCCATGATTGATGAATAGATTGGAAATTTCTCTCGCAAAAAAATGGCACCCCTTTGACTTCAATCCAATAGTTTTCTATTGTAATACAACATTGTCACATGTCTCATATGCTTTATTGTTTTCAAAATATAATCCAAGAGCATTCTTAAATTTGTTTTGCAATCGTCTTAGTTTTTCAGCATATATTTATGCATATGTTTTATCAAGGTTCCCGCAGCAACACATGGGGCATCATCTAGTTGTTTTGATCATGCGTGGCCGCATTGGTGGGGGTGAGAGGTTTTCATAAACAGTGCATCTTTTCGGGAATGCCTACCATCAGGCACAAAAGTTAGGAAACGAAATGGCCTTAGTGATTTGCTATGCCCATTATGCAGGGCGGAGGAGTCCATCACCCACATTCTATTCTCGTGCGTGGCAGATCAATTCCTATGGAGTTGCATTAGGGAAGTTGTGGGGTGTAGTGGTGCACCTCTGATGTAGTCGATTTAATTATGATCCCGGTTCAAACCTCAGGTAGAGGAGACGCCTCACGTGGACCTTATGGAATATCTGCAACAAACTTGAGATTGCGTGCAAACCTCTACTTCATGCTACGTAGGCCATTTTGAAATGTATTTCCTTCTTGCAAAAGTGGTGGTTACTCACTGCAGACATGGATCATGGCATCCGGGACAATATCATCACCAAACTTCAGGGCATGTTGCGTTGGCTATCTCCTGTCATTAAAAGCATGCCTTGAAGTTCTAGGTGTGTAAGTTATCTTACGAAAACCAAATAATCTCAAAACACTTAGGCGCCGTGTCTTAACTTCTATATCATTTCTTGTTTCTTGACCTATCAACCAATAATAGATGTGGGGTGTGCATGCTTTTAGTGACTTGAGACCACCAAACATTACATGCAGAGCTTAGTTCATTGCATGCAATGCTATTAATTAGTAAATAAACATTAAGTTCTCTCGTTTTCCCCTCCTCCTTAGTCACGGTGCACAACCTAAGATGACTTATTCACCTAGACGGAAGGAGTACTATTTTTTTATTGGTTGGTGCTTCATTATGAAACAGGGCTACGGCCTGATTTGCCGAGTTAGGTGGTAACTATTCATTTCATTTGAACAAATGGATATATTTCATGGGAATACATATATTCCTTATAATATGAAAGATAACGAGAGCCTGCTAAAGTCCTCGTGTATGTTTCCAGTGTAGCCACCGCAGCCGTAACATACCTGACAGGCAGGCTGGAATTTGATCTGATGGTATTGAGCTAGTGGATAATGAGCTGTAGCTGCATCGTCCCCGCAGACATGGAAATATTGTGTCTTAAAATGTTGTGTTGCCGTCCTATATAGCAGGATATGCCTCATGTAGGACGCGATGGAGACATGATGGAGACGCGCTTAGATTACTGAACATGAAGTACTTAAATTACCTTGATTTTGGTGTGTTTGCCAAACATCCTGCCTGCATGTGTCACGCGATTAATGACTAAAGTTCAACACAATTTACTTAGTTAAATAGTATTAGCCTATAAGCTGGCGGCGAGGACCCATCCACGACCACGGGGAGAGTTGACCAAAGCTAATAATTAAGGGTGTGTGGCCGCTGCAACTAGTGCCGCTGAGATCATCATGTGAATAGATCAATCAAAAGGCAGTGTACCATGCTACGAAAGAGTTACATGGTGCATGCCTGTATACAGTACGGCCAAAAATGTAGTTGTGTACATGTTCAGACGGCAACATTGTCATACCGTGTTATGCCAGCAGATACACATGCTAGTATTAGCTAGCGAGCATTGGATGATTAATCTGTAATTATCACCTAGCGTATGCAACCATCTTCAGGGTGTTGGAGTAATCCAAACATGAGTAAATTTCCATGTAATAGCGTCTCATAATTAGTAATAGCTAGCAGGTGCAAGTGCAAGTTGTGATTAGGCTTCCCTGTGATTAGTTTTAGGTAAGTGCTAAGCTAGCTTGTTGCGTGGAGTATACTAGTTGGCTTGCATGACAATGGTTGTCCGTGTGGCTATAGTTAGTTTCCTAATAGCACATATGCACATGCGTTGTAACGAAAGAAAAAAATAGTATGCATTTAAAGTTAGTGACAATTATATATGCAAACAAAACCCTATGTGCATATGAAAAAGAAACATTTAGTTTCTCGGTTTTGCCGGGTGTGAAGTAATCAATTCGGTATTTTACCATTCATTGATCGAAGGTATTTAAGAGTTTTGTTACATCATTGTACGCCGGAGAAGGCCCATAAATTATTCAATCTACTTTTTGCTTCAATTGGGAAGATTTCAAGGTATGAAATTTCTGAATATCGTAGGAAACATGAACCAATTTTTTAATCCTAAATAGTTGTTTTTTAAATTATGTACACTTTCAGCAAAATGCGAACAAAATTTGGAACAGAAACATCTTTTAAAATTCACAGACATTTTATGAAAACACCAATGCTTTTATAAAAACATGAAAAATATTTCAATTTGTGAACATTATTTTAGAATGATAACATGTGTTGAAAATTCATAACATTTTTCGAAAATGTGTATCCTTTATACGTGAACATTATTTTGAATTGTGAAAGTTTCGCTTAAACAAGAATATTTTTCAAATTTGGAGCATTTTCTAAAATGCCATTTTCTTTCTAGAAATCTTGAACAATTTTGAAAACAATAAATATTTGAAAAAATGGGAAACTTTTTTCAAGTTCTGACTATTTTTCAAAATAGCAACAAAAGTTTCAAATTCTGAACATTTTGTAAATTTTGATTTTTTTTAATTATAAATATTTTGCAGTATCTTGAATTGATGAAATAAATTCTATAAAAAATAAACTTGGAAGAGAAAATAAGATAGCGGAAGGAGAATAAAAATAAAAGTAAAACACAAAAAAAAATGCCAGCCAATTATTAGTTGTCCTGTGCGAAGCACCGACTATTTGTCGTCCCGTGCGGAATATAGAATTTGCATAGCTGCGTGGGTAGAAAAATAAGTCAAATGCCATTTTCTTTTTAGAAACCTCGAACAATTTTGAAAAAAATAAAAAATTAGAAAAAATGGGAAACTTTTTTGAAGTTCCGAATATTTTCTAAAATAGCAACAAAATTTTGGAATTTGTAACATTTTCTAAATTTTGCTTTTTTAATTATGAATGTTATTTCAAAATCTTGAATTTATGAAATGAATTCTATAGGAAAATATACTTGGCCGGGAAAATAAGATAGGAGAAGGATAATAAAATAAAAGTAAAACACAGAAACAAAGGAAAATGGGCCAGCAAATTATTGGTTGTCCTGTGCGAAGCTCCGACTATTTGTTACCCTGTGCGGAAAATAGAATTTTCGCTGTTGCGTGGGCAGAAAATAAGTGGGCTGGCTTCGCTGGGCCACACTGCGCGGCCATGTACGAAATTCTGAAAAAAAACTTTTTTCTCGCATACGAACGCAGATAAATTCTTTTTTTTTCCAATGAACGGATGAAAAAATTGCCCACGCATCTAGAATGTTTTAAAAAAAGAATTAAAAAATAAAAAAAAGTATAATAAAAATAAATTATTAATTCATTAGATAATTAATTAACTTAATTAATCTGGTTTAGTTGAACTTAGTTAACCTATTAATTAAACTACTGCAGTTAATTAGTAAACAACCAATGACATACGGGACCCGCACGTCAGTTTGATCAGTCAACACACCTGTTGACTGCTGACGTCATGCTGACATCATGTCGATGTCAGCATGCACTGTTCTCGATACTGTTGAATTAAATTAATGAAATAAATTCTAAAAATGATATAAAACTTTAGAAAATTATATAAAATAAACCATAACTCAGATGAAAATACTTTCTACATGAAAGTTGCTCAGAACGATGAGACAAATCCGGATACGAAACCCGTTCGTCTGCCACACATCCCTAACCTATCAAACTCGCAACTTTCCCCCTCCGATTCCTCAGTCCGAAAACGCAAAACACCGGGAATACTTTCCCAGATGTTTCCCCCCTTTGCCGGTATCACCTACTACTGCGTTAGTTCACCCCTAGCACTGTGTATTGCCATGTAATGCTTTGTGTTGCTTTGATTGCTCTATTATTTATTGTGTGCCCCCTCCGTTACTTCTTTCCGGTAGACCTCGAGACTGCCGGCGACTCCCAGTTCGACTACGATATCGACGACCCCTCCTTCTTGCCAGAGCAACCAGGCAAGCCCCCCCTTGATCACCAGATATCGCATATTCTTCTGTATACTGCTTGCATTAGAGTAGCGTAGCATGTTACTGCTTTCCGCTAATCCTATCCTGATGCATAGCCTGTCCTTGCTACTACTGTTGTTACCTTTACCTGCAATCCTAAATGCTTAGTTTAGGATGCTAGTATTCCATGTGTGGCCCTACATTCTTGTATGTCTGCTTTGCTATACTATCGGGCCGTGATCACTCGGGAGGTGATCACGGGTATATACATGTTTGACACGAAAAATAATAACAAACAACGATGGTTATCGTGTTACTATCTCTCCACGCGCCAGGAGAAATAAAAAATTGCGGGCGTGCCAGTGTACTAAGTACACAAATAAACATAGAAAAACATGCACTTTATTAATATCTCATTGGAGAAACAAAATTACAAGATCCCTTTATATATGCGCTCCGTGGCCTACTAGCGCGGCCTGCCTGACTGTAGCGATTGCGGTCTCCTGGTTCCCAGGGCCTCGGAAGGCTCCCGATTAATTACTCCCGCGGGTTGCTCCGCGGGATACCTCCGATTAAGCCGTGTGGTCATCTTCGTCGTCTTCGCTTCGCGTTCTCCATGCATGATGACGGTGGTGTGTGTGTGGGCGGCGGCAGAGCCCGTGTAGTCCGCGCGCCGCATGTAGCGTGGACTTAGTGGTGGCCGCGCCTGCCCTCGCCGTCGTTCCTCGTCGGTTTCGGCGGCGTTGGAGTAGTTGGTGTTGGGTAGCATGGGCCGCGCTCGGCTCGGACCTCTCGACGACCAATAACTTCGTCGGGGTATGCAAGGGGGCTACGCCTTGCGGGAGTAATGGTTTGGGGAGACCGACGTCAGTGTAAAATAAACTGACGCACGCTCACATTGGCGTGGCCGGGGTGCTTGCCGCCTCATCCTGGTTAGACGCCAAGTATTTGGCGGTCTGTCAAGGCAAAGGCGCCGCCTCACAGGGCCATGGAAAGTGGTGTCGCAAAGGCCGCATCGCCTTGGCATGGAACTACGTAAAAGAGTGACTTGTGCGCCGGCGATGCCATGGTCCTGTACACCAAGGACCTGTCCGCCATGGTGGGTGCGCCTCTCGAAGGAGGGACCAGTCTTGTACAGCGTCGTTGCAATCTTCGGTTCGGTGAAGGATCTGTACGCCATTGACTTGTTTGTCCAGGAAGCGGGCCTCATGAAGGAGGACCCGGTCTTAGACCCGTCGTTGCGGATATTGGTTCCACCAAGAACCTGTACGTCGTGATGGGCAAGGCGGGTCTTGGGCTGCGTTGTCGGTGAGCTCCGGTTCTGCCAGGCCGTCTCCTCCAAGAGTGTGATGCGAAACCTGTACGCCGTGATGGGAAAGCGGGTCTCGGGCTGCGTCGTCAGCGAGCTCCGATTCCGCCACGCCGTCTCATCCAAGAGTGTGATGCCAAGCCTGTACGCTGGTGTACCCTTTGCCATGAACCTGTTCAGCGTGGCCCTGTTCGTCGCCATATGTGTGTCGCGACCTGTACACCATGGGGTGTTCGCCGAGCGCCATAAAGGCTGCGATGGTAGGGCGCCGGGGCTAGCGGTTGGGCTGCGTCATTGGAGAGCTCCGGCTGCTCCCGAGTCATCTCCATCCAAGAACATGACACCTGAAAATAAAAGGCTTGGCGTAGACGATCTCCGGCGTTGTGGGTGCAGTTTGCTGTTTCGGTGCAGTCATCTTCGGCGGCGGCGATGGGATCACCCGAGCGTCATCTCCGGTGACCGGCACATACGCTCCGCGTAGCGCATGCATGCTAGAGAGGAGACGTAAGAAAATAGATGTATTAGATCAAAATCTCACCGTTCGGGAACGTGAGCTTGGTGTCCATGTCGCTGGCGCCGGTGTGCTTGCCCGGCTACGTTGGCCCGTCGATGCGGTCTGGTCTTCTGCCGGCTGCGTGGCCGCGTAGATGTGTGATGGATGGGTGTGGGCGCTGGTGAATGGATGGATGTTGGAGATGCGCGTGATGGATACTTGCGTACGTGAGTTATGGTGGATGAGGTGCAGCGTGATGGATGAGTACGAGCGCTCGCGAATGGATGGATGAGCAGCCTTGCGGCGAGGGTTCTCCCTCTGGCCGTGCGTGGATCGGTGGATGTGCAGGGCGGCGGCGTCTACGCGTGCGTGCTTCTGTCCCGATCTCATCGATGCTGCCACAAGGACGCATCTTCTCTTCGTCTTTCGTCCCCCGGCCTCCATCGGCGCGTACAGCCGCGGCCTCTACGTTTCTTCTGGATGTGGGGCGAACTCTGTTGTCCCTCCTCCCTGGGGCTGAAATAAAAGATGAAACAGTGATGAGATTAGCTATATAGGCATGTCGTTGACAAAGAAGAATGCTTGTGTGTGATTGCTGATGTAGCGTGTGGCGCTGTATATTCGCCGCCGGAGGATGTCTGTGGTCGCTGCAGTACGGCGCTGTGCAGACGCCGGCGCGTCGTCCGCGTCTGTCCCAGCTACGATGTAGGCACGATGCCCGCGGCCTTCGTCGGCGCGTGTAGGCGCTGCCTCTTCCCTTCTTCAATCTCTCAGTGTGCGTCTCCGCTGGGCGCCTTTCGACGCGGCCGATGCTGGCGTGTCTCCTCGCCCTCCTGGATGCAATCTGGCTATGTCCTTGGGATCTCCATCTTCGACGTTTGCTAATTAAGAATAAAAGAAGAATCATTAGGAAAGGAATTGTTCGTGCCCTTATATGCATGTGCCATGCAACGCAAGATGTCTTCGATCAAACGCTCGTGTAAAGAGCTAGCTTGACTTGACGCAGCGGTCCTGCCGTCGCCGCCGGCGCATCTTCGAGCTTGGACGGGTGTCGATGCTGCCGCCGCCGCGGCGGCATCCTCTCGCCGGTCTGGTGCACGTGCACCGCCGAACGAGGCCGCCGTGGGCACGTGGCTCTTCCCCTTCTCTTTGTGGTTTTTCTTGTGTATGTGTTTCCCGGGGCGTCTTCTCTGGTACCGGGCTCCCCCCCTCAACGGTGTTATCTCGCGTAAGACTTGTTCATCTCCCATTATAAGGGTAACCTGTAATATGGAGCAAGCGATGGAATTTTCCTCATCTCTCCGGTCATGGCCGTGTAGGATCTCATGCCGTGCTCGCTCATCGTCTCCCCTCAGAAGGGTACACCGTCACGCGCAAAACATGTTCGTCATCTTGAGAAACCTGTAAAAATGGAGCACTGGACGACATGTTTGTCGTGTCAACGTACACGGCCATATGAGGCTGCTTATCATGCTCATAATATCATTGCGTCCTCGAGCAAGACCTGCTCGTCTCCAACATGGCACCTGTTCATCTTCTTTATTGGACCCTGTTCACCTTTTCTTCTTTGATGGAACTTGTTGGACTCTTTGTCTTCTATGGACTCTGTTCACCGTGTGATTTGTACCTGTTTACTTTCAGATCGGCGAACCAATCTTCACCAAGGGCAAGGGCCAGACCTTCAGCGGCCTCTCCATGCGTGCTTGCCGGCGGCGGCTGCAAGCTCCTTGTACCTGTGTACACTAAACATAAACCTCACCTTGATTACCTGAGGGCGCGTTCACGGCGAACACCGTGAAACGAAACTTTCACTAGCATGGCCTAGGTGTCTTGGTCCAGTGGTGAATCTATATGTGGAGGAGAGTCTCGGTATGATGTGCGCGGCCTGACGGTGGCCGTCGTCCGTGCGGGTGTGCCAGCCTTGCGGCCGTATGAGTTGGGAACGAGTCTTTCCTATGCGCCGCATGGCATGGCGGCCGTGTCGTGCGAGTGGCCTGACGGCCGGCTCTATCTGTTGTGTCTACGGCGGCCCGGCGGCCTGGCGGCCAGCCCTCCGTGTGCGTGCGAGCCTTCTGTGTGCCAGCGATGGATGATCATGTGCTGCTTATATAGGGAATCCCTAGGGCAAGCAGAAGGGTTAGATGGGAGCGCCGCCGCCGCCAATACATTGGCGAGCGATCGAGCATCTTGCGCGCTCGGCCGTTCCTTCCTTCTTGCTGGACTCAGCTGCATGCATCCTTATCCCGTCCGGCTGGTGAGCTGCACCTTCCAATCCATTAACTAGATAAGGATGCATTAGCTAACTAACTCATGTGAGATACGAACGGGCCATTTGGCCATGCAAAAGCTAGCTAGCTAGGTTGATGCATACTAGTACAAAATCAACGTTGCATCCATGTGACGTGCTGGACCTTTGGGTTGGCACACGCATTTTTTCTGGCAAAGCTAATTAAATAATATACCCCCTGGCCATGCATGCATCGGCTAGGATATGGGATGCAACGTGTCAAGTTCACTGTTTAAACCAGCAGACTAGCAAAAATATTTGATGGAAATATGCACGTACGAGTCTCCTTATTTGCGCAATATCACTTGCAATTTTTAATCCTCTGAGATTATCATATATGTCTAAATAATAAATCTTGACAAAATATCGTCAAACAATACTTATATACTTTACATGATACCTGTGGTGACTAAAGTCGAGTCGGCTCATAGGAGTACGCGCGAGTGGATCTTTGCGACGGAGCGACAGGGCAAGGTTGAGACCGCCTAGGTGAGAGGTGGGCCTGACCCTGGTCGGTGTCCGCGGTTACATCATTAACACGCTTAACGAGATCTTGTTATTTAATCTGAGTCTGGCCATTTGGCCTATACGCACTAACCAACTACTCCCTCCGTTCCTAAATACTTGTCTTTCTAGAGATCTCAACAAGTGACTACATACGGCGCAAAATGAGTGAATCTACACTTTAAAATATGTCTACATACGTCCGTATGTTGAGTCCATTTAAAATGCCTAGAAAGACAAGTATTTGGGAATGGAGGGAGTACGTGGGAACAGTTATGGGTACTCGGCGTCGTGGTATCAGCCGAAGCCTTCGTGACGTCAGCGACTGAGCGGCGCGCGTCGGATTGGACTGGAATGCCTGCTAGGCTAGGTCTGCTTCCGGCCGCGTTGGCAACGTGCAGGTGTGCTAAGGGCGATGGGCCCAGACCCCTGTGCTCTTAGGTTTAGACCGGCGTGCTGACCTCTCTGTTGGCCTAGGTTGGGCTGTGACGTGTTGATCTTCTGAGGCCGGGCATGACCTAGAAAAGTGTGTCCGGTCAAATGGGATCAAGCGTGTTGGGTTATTTGGTGCACCCCTGCAGGGAAGTTTATCTATCCGAATAGTCGTGATCTTCGGTAACAGGACGACTTGGAGTTGTACCTTGACATTATGACAACTAGAACCGGATACTTAATAAAACACACCCTTTCAAGTGCCAGATACAACCCGGCGATCGCTCCCTAACAGGGCTACGAGAAGGGGGTTGCCGGGTAGGATTATGCTATGCGATGCTATTTGGAGGACTTCAGTCTACTCTCTTCTACATGCTGCAAGACGAAGGTTGCCAGAAGCGTAGTCCTCGACAGGATTAGCTATCCCCCTCTTATTCTGGCATTCTGCAGTTCAGTCCACCGATATGGCCCTTTACACATATACCCATGCATATGTAGTGTAGCTCCTTGATTGCGAGTACTTTGGATGAGTACTCACGCTTGCTTTTCTTTCTCTTTTCCCCCTTTCCATTCTACCTGGTTGTCGCAACCAGATGCTGGAGCCCAGGAGCCAGACGCCACCGTCGACGACGACTCCTACTATACTGGAGGTGCCTACTACTACGTGCAGCCCGCTGACGACGACCAGGAGTAGTTTAGGAGGATCCCAGGCAGGAGGCCTGCGCCTCTTTCGATCTGTATCTCAGTTTGTGCTAGACATCTTATGGCAACTTGTTTAACTTATATCTGTACCCAGATATTGTTGCTTCCGCTGACTTGTCTATGATCGAGCACCTGTATTCGAGCCCTCGAGGCTCCTGGCTTGTATTATGATGCTTTTATGACTTATTTTTTTAGAGTTGTGTTGTGATATCTTCCCGTGAGTCCCTGATCTTGATGATACATGTTTACGTGCATGATTAGTGTACGATTGAATCGGGGCGTCACAGAAATGCACCTTGCTTTATTGTAGTTTCCTATTTCCTATATGCGTCTACGTGTGTCAGTTATAGGTTCAGTCCTAGCTAAGAGTATAACTAGCAGATCCCGCAAATCCGGTCATCCAGTAAAATAATCGTCGGTTTGTGGGACGGAGTCTGTAAACCCAGCCCGAATAGATCCCGTAAATTCACTGTCCTGGAATTTATTTTGTAGATCCCGAGTCCGCGGGCTCATGTCCTTCATATCTATGTGATTGGGGGCAATTTTTACATGGATCTGAAGAATAAAACATGGTTGGCGCGAATGAATTTTCAGCTCCCACCACATTCTTCCCCAAGCATGACCTCATTGGAACAACTCGACACCGGCGACCGCCGGACCCTAGCTGCTGCCCCGCAAGCGCCGCGAGGTGCGTCCATGAGCGTTGCTAGCTAGCTAGCTAGCCGCCGCCACCGTCGACGAGCAAGCTAGCTGCCGCCTGCTCCTTGCATCCGCACCCGCGCTCCTCATCTTGCTCCATGACGGTGCCGCCACCGGCAAGACGCACGCTCCTCCTCGCGCTTCAGCACCTCCACCCCAGCCCGTGCCTCGTCTGCGGATGGGAAGATGTGGCGAGGAAGATGGACCCAATTGTAATTTAGCGC
>NC_041386.1:725151634-725160966 GCF_002162155.2 Triticum dicoccoides
GGAGGGAGGGGCTTGTGCAATTTTGCAGGACCGTGAAGTATTTTTACGGGATCTGTTCTGCCAGAGTAAACGTCATACCAAAATACATTTGGCGGTATCTTGTAAACCAATTTTTGCGGGACGGTGTATATCGGATCTGATAGAGATGCTCTGATTTGCAGTTGTTATTTTTTTTATAAAAAGGCAGTAGAGCGCTGATTTTCATTGTCGAAGAGGAAGGCAAAGTACAAGGTTATCATGGACCCAAAAGAAAAAAAACTGGTGTGGCTGGCATGAACCCACCCTATAGGCCTATACAGATGTAATCTAGCGAACTCAAGGCCGCTCGAAGAAAGCTGACATCTGTGCGAGTCCAGCATGCTACCAGGTCCTTGCCTCGTTGATGATTCGGCCATGAACATGCTCGGCGGAGGAGATGACATGACTGAAAATTGTCCCGTTTCTCTCCTTCCAGATGCCCCACGACACCAATAGGCAGGAGGCCTTCCAAGTGGCATGTCTTGCTCCCGGGAGCCCGGCAGTCTGTCATCTGCAAAGTTGCCTCAATAATTCGAAGTTGTTTCCATGTAGGACCGGGAGTCATACACGTATAGGGTCAGGTTCCCTGGTCGGTGGTGGCCTTGTGTATATATATACACAGCCCCGGGCATGAATTTTTTATCCGTGGGAAAAAGAGAAAAAGACCAAAAAATTGAGGAATAAAAAGAGGAATACAAAGTGCATGATAATTGCCCTTCGCTATAGTGTTTGTGTGTGCGTTTGTTTGTTGTGATTTGATGTGATCGATCCTAGCTGAATCCCAACTGTAGAGTGGTTATTTGTTAGCGTGCCAAAAGTTTGCCTTGAGGACGCCATCTAACAGATTATGTCCTACCTCTTTCCTCTTTCATATATACTTTTCCCTCCTCCGTGCCCTTCCCACAAGAGCTATACCGAAGTTCAGCCCGATTGATTCACACTGCTGTGGATCATGGTTTGCGTACACATGTTTAACTAACCATAAAGGCGCAATTCTCAGGTGCTTGGAAGGCCAGTGGTTCCATGGAAATCCACTACGATTCCATGTGTAATATCCGTAATCTCCACAGATTTCAATGTGGCTGGAAAGTGTTTCAACTAGTTGAATTTGATTCTACTTCTCAAGTGACGACTGGGATGTCTATATGCGCGCTCGTGTGTGCGCGCGCGCACACGCGCGCGCGCGCGCACACACACAGACTCCGTTGCTCCAAGCATGAAGTGATACTAAAGAAAGACGAGTACACACGATTGACATGTCTAGCTTAGGAAACATTGGTGTCCTGGTTTGATTGTAAGGACCCTTTAAGAATGCATGCATGTTTGGATTAATTGGCACCATGTTAATAGCATAGGATGAATTTGAAGTTTGGAAAGCTCATCTTCTGCACATAGATATCCGAATGAGGCATTAACTTTATATGAGACGTAATTTCAAATCGACAAACGCTATACTAATATATAGCATTGGTTACATAATTTCTTGAAGCTATAATTTTGTATATCTTTGTCATCTACAGATCATATGTGGACAGGAATATAAAACCAACGACACTCTGGATCAGTATCGACAGGCGACCAACACTAATACATGGACCCATGCTTATACATCGTCCAGTCTGATACTATAGTAGCTTATAAGGATGACACTACCGCTACATGGGGTAGAGTATGTGAATAAATGAATATATGTGTTCCATTAAAGCTCATACCGTGAACACCAGGTGGCAATGTTTCATTGTTTTAACTTGTTTTTATTTTCCTAAGGGATAAAGCACCATCGACAAACACAAATTACTCAAATCGCTAGTTGTTTGAAATTTCGGGCACACTAGACCGTAAACTCACTGTTGTATTTTAGAGCACACAAGGACAATACATGAGACCGAGTTTGTGAATAAATGAATATGCATGGTCTATTGTTGAACGTCAGACGACAACTGATTGTTTTGTTTGATGATATCGTTACCTTTTTCCTTCTAATGAAATGATATCACTTCATTTACAAAAGAAAAAAAATCATCCGCATACCCAAATCATGTCAACACGATCTGCCCGCTCACAGGGTGTTGTTGGAAAATACATTTAGAGGCATGAATAGTGGATCTTAAAATTCCTACTATTTCCTTTGAAATTGAGATCAAAGGAAAAATTTCTCAACTATTTTCTTTGCCCATTCCTTTGAACTAGAGGCGTGAATAGTAATACCATAGGAAAATTACCTACTCCTACATTTTTCCTCCATTTTTTCTTTGAACCAAAGGAGCCTTGAAAAGAATTTTCTAGGAATTCCGTGGATAGTATCCCAGTAGGAAAATTTCCTTTAGGGCCCTTTGTTTTGCAGGAATAGATTCACATTCATATACATGATTGGTTCCTATCCCTCACAATTCAAAGAAAAATACATTAGCTCGGATTAATGGGGAAACCATATCCATTAAACCAAATAACATCACTTTTTCTATAGAATTTGAGATATATGTTACCCCATTTTATGTTCCTACACTATGAAACAGAGAAGGTCCGCTAGGGAGCGGACAAAAACAACAACAATATTAACTGGGCAAGGGTGACCATGTTTGATAATGCTATCGCATCAAAGGCCCTAAGGGAAGTGGCTAGATCAGGGGCTAGATTCACGTGGACGAACAAACAGCTCGGTCCGGTTTGCTCGGTGCTTGATCGGGTGTTTAAGTCACCGGATTGGGAGATAATCTATCCCCTCTGCTCTTTAGTTGCAGAAACCCATATTGGGTCTGAGCATGTCCCCTTGGTGCTCTCCTCCGGGGAGGACCGCCTCCGTCGAAGCCCGCGTTTCTTTTTTGAGACGGCCTGGCTAGAAGTGCCGGAGTTCGACGCCATCTTCTTGGATAGATAGAGGAACTGCGTAAACCAGATGGGCCTCAGAGGGGTCCCATGGAGTTCTGGAATGCGGTAGGGTGCCGCCTCCAAGCTAGTCTCAAGGGATGGGACGCAAACCAGGGGCAGAATGACAAAGTACTCAGAGCGTCGCTTGTAGAGGAGATCGCTCGTATCGACTCCCAGGCAGACGGGCGGGCCTTTTCAGAACAAGAGTGGGCCCACCGCTATGCTCTTGACGGACAGGTCGAAGCCTTGCTTCATGCCGAGGAGGAGTACTGGAGGCGTCGCGGTGGCCTGGAATGGACACTTAAGGGCGACGCCAACACACATTACTCGCCTACGCTAAGGGTCGGCGTCAAAAGTGTGCGATCCCCAGGTTGCAGTCAGAACAGGGGTTGTTATTGCGCCAGGAGGAGATCATGCGCCACATCTACGACTTCTACATCCATCTGATGGGGTCCAGCGAGGAATAGAGGGAGGGCCTACGAGCTGATGTGTGGGAGGCCTCTAAACTTGTCCTAGATCACGAGAATGAGGAGCTGGGGCTCGCATTCCTCCCCAAGGAGATCGATGATGCCTTGATGGGTATGAAAACGGACACGGCGTCGGGCCCGGACGTGTGGCCAGTGGCTATGTTCAAACGTTTCTGGCCACTCCTTAGAGGTTCGATCTTCGACATTTGCAACGGATTCATGTGTCGGACTGTAGACATTGCCCGCCTTAATTTTGGCGTGCTCTCGCTTATTCCTAAGGTCTCCAGGGCCGACAATATTCGGTAGGTCCGATCGATCGCGCTGATTAACGTTCCTTTTAAGATTTGCGCTAAGGCGTGCATGACGCGTCTAGTCCTGATAGCTCATCGCACGATTAACCAAAACCAATTCCCTTTCATTCGAGGCTGCAACATCCTTGAGGGCCCGCTTGCCCTGTAAGAAATAATCCATGAGCTCAAACACACGAAAGAACCGACTATTCTCTGAAAGATAGACTTTGAGAGGGCGTACGACCGGGTAAATTAGAATTTCCTGCGTCAAGTCCTTCTTAGTCGTGGTTTTTCGGCCGTTTGGGTTCACCGGGTGATGCAGTTGTTCTCGGGAGGCCAGACCGCGATCTCGGTTAACGGAGAAGTAGGGCACTTCTTTCGGAACAAACGCAGGCTTAGACAGGGCGACCCCATGTACCCGCTGTTGTTCAACTTTGTGGTGGATGCGCTGTCTGCTATGCTTCGGAAAGCGACAGCGGCAGGCCACATAAAAGGGGTGGTGTGTCACCTCATTCCAGGGGGAGTAACCCACTTGCAGTACGCAGATGATACGCTACTGCTTTTTCAGCCTGACCAGCACATCATCGCTAAGGTCAAAGCGCTCCTCCTTAGTTTTGAGCTCATGTCTGGGCTCAAGATTAACTTCCACAAATGTGAAGTGCTCTCCATGGGGGTACAACCAGAGGAGGGTACCCGCATCACGGACCTGCTTAATTGCAAAATAGGGAAGTTCCCGTTCACTTACCTTGGGCTTCCGGTTGCTACCAAGCGCCTTACAATAGAGGATTGGGAGCCTCTTTGTGCTAAGGTTGGGGGCAGGGTTTGCCCCTGGAGGGGGAAGTTTCTCTCGGAAGCGGCTCAGCTTGTCCTCACAAACTCGAACCTCTCCTCCCTCCCCATGTTTGCGATGGGCCTATTCGTGCTTGCGGAGGGGGTGCATGCCAAGATGGGCACGCCCCGCTCCAGATTCTTCTGGAAAGGAATGGGCCCGAATCGTAAATACCACATGGTCAAATGGGCATTGGTATGTCGACCCAAGGCCTCGGGGGGGCTCAGGATCACCAACACCCAGATCCTCAACGTTGCCCTCATGAGCAAATGGATCTGGAAAATATCCCAGGGGGCCACAGGCTTGTGGGTGGACCTATTGCGGGCGAAATATTTTCCAAACGGGAATTTCTTTGAAGGGGTGCAGCGGGTTCTCCCTTCTGGAATGATCTACATGTCATCAAACCTGCTTTCGCCATGGGGGCAAAGTTCACTTTTGGGAACGGCCGCTCCGCTCGTTTCTGGACATACCATTGGGTGGGTTCTCAACCTCTTTGAGCTGAGTTCCAAGAGCTTTATACAATTGCTATTGACCCAGCAATGTCCATTGCGGAAGCGTTGGCCTCGACCCCTCCGGCGATCCATTTCGTGCAGGAACTCAAAGTCCAAGAGCGTGTGAGCCTCTCGGCTTTACTTGGCCTGATCGCCTGACTCTCTTAACCGACCACCCCGATACAATGACTTGGGAGCTCACTGGGTCGGGCAAGTTTACGGTAAAATCACTCTACCACAAGCTCTGTCAAGGGACGACACAGCTAGCGGTCAAGGGTTTGTGGACGGCGCAGCTGCCACTGAAAATCAAACTTTTCTTATGGCAATTATTCCGCAACAAACTGCCTACCTCCCTGAACGTAGCCAAACGTAATGGCCCAGCCACTGGCCCATGTGTCGTTATGTGGTGCACCCGAAGACGCTAACCACGTTTTCTTGCGCTGCCAACTCACGAGGTTTGCATGGAGCGCGGCGCATACCGCGGCAGGCGTGCAGTGGGACCCAAGGTCTTCGAATGAACTTATCAACTTGTTAGACTCCGTCCAGGGGCAGTGCCAAGCGTGTGATGTGGAGTTGCGCAGGGGCACTCTTATGGGCACTTTGGTTAACTAGGACAAGCTTACCATTGAGGGATGATTTCCATCTCACCCGGCTAATATCATCTACATATGCAACTTGTTTCTACAGAAGTGGAGTCCTTTGGGGAGGCGCAAGGATGCTGAGCTGAGGAAGCATGCCCAAGAACATCTGTTACAAGTTTATGTGATGGCTAGGGAGCCGGCGACCACGGCCTAGTGGAGTGGTCCATCTTGTTTCTCTCGCGAGCATGTATGCTTTGTAGGGCTTGTGGCCTTGTAATATTGCTCGCAGCCTCTCCGGCTATGAACCTCGAACGTCCTTTCGTTTCTATGGCCTGGATGGCTTTTGGTGCTGTAATCCTTAAGTATTGGTACGCTGCCTGTTGTGGGGTTCATTAAGTTAAAGCCGGACGCATCTGGCGTCTTTGTTCTAAAAAAACAGAGAAGGCCTTAGGTTCCTTTGAAATATACTCAGAGATATAGTCTTGCACCACCACTCATCTGACCGGCCGCGTGTATGTACGTACCGGATTGTCATGCATGGTCAACCTCTACCCAAGCCAGCCTCTCCGTGTCGATCTTAACCAAAGCCAATAATTAAGCGTGTGTGGGCTCACGGCGCCGCTGAGGTCATCATGTGAACTGATCAATCAAAATGCTGTGTCTAATCATGTGAACTGGTCAATTTCTACACATAAACAAATAGTAACATGGTGCAACAAGGTCTCCCTTATGCCAAATGGCCATAGATGAATGGTGCATCAGACAGTGCATGTCCCGAAGGCGACATTTTACCATGCATGCCAGCAGATACACATACTAAGCACCAGCTAGCTCTCTTTTTATTTTTATGTTTGCAAACGTCACCAATTTTTAACCAATATCTAGCGCGCAACCATCATATATCAGTGGTGGATGTAGGAGCGTCATTTGTTTGCGTGGTAAAAAATTGCCACCACCTACTTCATCTACTCACTTTTATAATGATCTTTCTACCAGCGAATTCTTGTCATCCACCGGTAATGGTGGAAAACCCGGCAGTTGCACATCATATCGAGGCACTCCAGAATTAAAAATGTGAGATGATCAATGCATGCATATGTGGCAGCAAAAGGAAGATATTCTATTGTACCAGTATAACAAGGATCGATATCTGGGACCGGCCGGGCATATGGATACAGTGTACCAGCTTCTTGTGGGAAGCATGAGTGATATTTTTAAGGCTTACCATGTAGACCACTCGTCGCCTCCATCATGGTATCAGGGCCTACCTGCGTGCAAATAGAAGCTTGGGGAAGTGCAGTGTGCATGCTCTTGCTCTAATAGAACTTGACGGATGGTCGACGTAGGCAGGGCAGCTCCTCTTTTCCTGGTGTCTCTTATTCCCCTATACCTTTTTCGTGTACTTTTAATGTTTCGTCTATTGTCTCTCCGTGACTAGCGCCGGCCTTTTCCTTCATATGCACATATTTAAATGTGATAGAAGATTGATCCAACTAGTATAACTTGATGCTACATCACGAGTGAAGATGGGGCGGTACATATGCACACACAACAAGCGACAGGGTATTTATGGTTGATGGTTGTTGATTCAGTACTATTGTCAATGATGTCCTCAAATTCTGGAAAGGTCTAGGTGATATATATCTTGCTCATCCTTCATCTTGAGAATAACAACACGTCTAGCAAAGCATGTACCCGTCCATTAAAACTAGGTTTTGCTCGCTTGTGATCATAGAGAAATGCACCCTGAAAGTTCGGAAGAAATAATCAATACTTCTCTGTTTGTTTTCAAAGATGGTCTTTTACCTCTGAGCTCTATGGGTTTTCTTGTATTGAGTTAAAAGAGACAAATGTGTTGCATCATATTTTCCTTATTTTTTCACTAGGTTCTAAGGTGTTTTAGCAACATACCAAAAATGTTTCTCCTATATTTTCCCACAGGATTTTTGGACAAGCCTCTTTTTAATAGGATAATACATCATGTACACACATAGATTAGGGGGAATGTTAAGATTTAATTAATATCATTTAATTAGAAAGGAATCTACACTTCCAACCATCCTGCAGTTATCTCTCCGGAGAAAATATATGGTTAGAATCTTAGTTTGACACTAAGGATATTAGTATCGTTCTTCGTGCATTCGAATTGAAAAGGAGGTCCTAGTGGATGTTACAATTCCTATGTTTTTCCTTTGAAACTTGGATCGTAGGAAATTTTTCTTATTGTTTTTCCTTTGCCCCATTCTTTTAAACAAAGTCATGGATAGTAGCAGCATAGGAAATTTCCTATTCCTATGTATATCCTTCACTTTTGTTTTGAACCAAAGGGGTTCTTAGAGGAATTTTCTATGAATTCCAAAGGATAGTATTCCTGAAGATAATTTTCTTTTAGAGCTCCTTGTTTTCCCGCAACAGATTAATATTCATATATATGATTGGTTCCTATAATTGACATTTCAAAGGAAACTAACGTTAGCTCGGATCTAATGGGCAGAATCCCATCCATCCATTGAACCAGATACTGTATCTTTTCCTATAGAATTTGAGATACTACATGTCGATCCCATTTTCTAAAATTTTATATTTCTATATGCTATGAATTGAACATGGCCTTAGGTTCCTAGAAAGAACGAGCGACAACAGTGCTACACCGCCACACATCTGAACGACCGCGCGGCGCATCGCACGGCTGCAGCCTGCAAGCTGGCTCTAATTGATAGATCAACTCGCTGCATGTCCTCGTTGTAGATCAACTCGCTGCATGTCCAGGAGGAGCTAGCTAAGTGCCAACTTTGTCATACGTACGTACCGGATTGTTATACATGGTCAACATCTACCCTAGCCTCTCCGTGTTAACATTGTCGTCTACCGGAAATTCAAGAAAACCCGGCAGTTGCACATCATATCGAGGCAGGGCAGAATTAAGAATGTGAGATGATCGATGCATGCATATGTGGCAGCAAAAGGGACATATATATTGTACTATTTTACTAGTATAACAAGGATCTATATCTGGGACTGACCGGGCATATGGGGACAGTCCACCAGCTTCTTGTGGGAAGCTTGAGTGAGATTTCTATGGTTTGCATGCATGGTCCACACTCCACATACATTAATCCTTAATTAGTGCACACACGAGAGCCAATAGATGAGTAGAGGAGCCTAGTGGTCGACATAAATAAGGGCATGCTCAACGGTAGCAGATCCATCAGGTAGTGAGAAGATGAAATTGTGTTCAAGCAGACCTCACTCACCTGATGCTTGTGTCGAGGAACCTGCCTAGTAGATTATGATGATCTCACCCACAATACCCATCATCTCTAGATGTTCTAGCCTCTTCAGAGTATGGTTCTGCTGTCGGAATGGCACTAGTGGCAGGTAAAGGGAGTCCATTGAGTATGATACAATAGAGCTGGAAGCATGGTCTCCATAGGTACGATCCAATTCTTCCCGATGTCTCTTATTCACTTATACATTTTCACATTGATCATCTACTGTCTCTCAGAAACAGCTTCTCTTTTTTCTTCATTCTCCACATATTTAAATATGACGATAGAGTGTTCCAACTAGTAGAAGCCGATGCTACTGCTTGACCGAAAATGGGGAGGTATATATGCAGACATGAGGAACGAGCAGGTATTCATGTTAGGAGTTGTTGTATCAGTACTATTTAGTATTCACTTTAGGTCCTGCCATTGTTTAAAGGTCTAGATGAGGTGTTCCTTCATCGTCCTTCTTGTTTCGAGTTTGGCACAATATTGTTCAGTCGCCATGAGGCAGCGCCAATT
>NC_041386.1:725161357-725201625 GCF_002162155.2 Triticum dicoccoides
ATATAGTTGCTCATGTGTTGCAACAGGATATAAAGATTCTAATATGTGATTACTTTCTTATTTTAATGTTATTATGTAAATAAATCTTTACAAAATCGTGTCCATGATTTACCAAACTAAACAAAAATCACTTATTTGGTGGAAAAAATTGTCTCATAGGAGAAAAACATTTTTTTGGTAAATAGATAAAAAGTGGGACAATTAGGACGGTTTTCAAGGATAACAGGTGAATAAAAAACAGATATGCGAGGGGGAAAATCAAAACGGAGAGAGGGGGCATACGTAAGGTTGGATGAAGCAGTATTGTCTGGAAGGAAAATGAAAGGTGTTTTCTTTAGAAGCAGTAGAGATTGGCATGAATGAGTAGGCTGATTCTTTTCTTTTGTGAACTCATGTTTGGATTTGCTGATGTGTTGTTCATACAAGCTTGAATTAGTATCATGAGATATTATACTTTTTTTATCCAAAACATTACATTGAATATGCATCACTTCTGAAATAAGGCAGTGGTGTCATCGAGAAATCGGATATGTATGAGAACAGGAAGCAAAGAAATGGTTGATATATCAGATGAATGGTACCAAACACAAATTTTCGAAAGCTGATATTTAGAGTGTTGGCATATTTTCTTACTGAAAAGAACACTCAATAGCCATTTTGCTGTGTTTTTCATATCCCCTCCTTTTTAGTTAGGAGTAAGTGCATTCCCCATCAAGATGACTTGTCCTTGATAACGCCTGGTACCAAATATAATGTTTAATAATTTGTGGGATTGTGGGTACAACACCACATCCGCAGGCGCCCTCTTAATGCATCGGAGCAACAATTGCCTTATGAAATAGATGTCCAAGAAAACCAATAGTAGCAGTCAATATATTTAGAATCATATATTTTCCTTCAAAAATAGCATAATGTTTAATCGTGGGGTATTTTAGTTTCACAATACCCAATAATGTGAGATTAAGTATGCATGCATGGTGACAAGAAGAACATGCTATATCCTAGCGGTATAGGAGATCAATCAATACTTGAGTGGACACATAATCTGCGATTGACTGATCAGCAATATACAGTGTATACTATCTTGTGTTAGTAACATGCATAAATGAGAGTTCCAGGGCTTCTATTTCGACAGTCAAGGTATTTCTTGTTTATACTTGTGCTTAGACAAGAGCTAATGGGGGAGTGGAGCTCTGTGGTAGTTCACAATAACATAACCCGATGAATGGTCCACTAACTAACGGTCCTTTGGTTCCTAATGTTTCTCAGTCCGTAATGCTTATTTAACCTTCTTATGTTCAGGACTAGCTCTGCTTTTGTCTCCACCTATCACAAATATTTGAATGCGATGGAAGGTGTTCTAACTAGGAAACCTTGAGAGAAGATGGAGCGCTATATATGCACACGACGCAACCAGTATGAGTGTTCACAGCTAGAAGTTATTGGGTCAGTCAGTAGTATTTTGTATTGAAGCCACGTCTTCATTTTTTGTTATGGTTTAAGATAGTAATTTGGCAATGGCAAAGCATATACAATTTTTATCATTAATGATGCCACATATATATAGATTATACAATAATAACTACGACGACCCATGAATAAAAAAAACTAAAGTTTTGACACCGAAATATATTAGACTGTATATCTTGTGGCGTACACTAGAAGATGCATTTTCTATGAGCGAGCACATTTTACTACCCATGCATCTTACTCAAGTCGGTTATTTATTTACTAGTCATTATCCCGTGCGTCTGCACAGTCTAGATTTTACAGGGGTGCATAATTATGACCACATTATAGTAACATTTAAAATGAAACATATAATTCGGATATCATACTAATGAACGAACGACTTGTTATTCAAAAAATGATAACACAATATAAACACATGTAATTTTGGGCTTCATGATAGGACAGAATGCCTCCATTTTCCCTTTATGTTGCGCAAACTTCCATATTTGGGCTGAATGAATCGTTCATATCATTCTTTCACAATAAAAAATTGTTCCTATCACTGTGGCAAGTACACCACTTTGTTAATTTGAATACACCTACTAAATGATGGACCAATGGAGAAAGTACAAATTAATTCGACCCATATGGCCGTATACACATCTTCCTGGCCTAAAAAATAAGATTTGTGAATTGATCCACATGGCATATTATATAACACAGCTCTAGAAAAATTGGGGGATACATGTATACACTTACTCACTGCTCAACAAAATTTTTATCCTAAGAGGTATTTGCGGCATGGGCTAGCGGTTTTTTTAAAGATGTTATACATAGGAAAAAGATATTTCCTAAAACAAATTATTAGATAGGTACCAAGTGTTCTAGAATTATAATTCCAGTGAATACGACTTAGATGGATATGTTCGTCATTTGGGTTGGACTCAATTGTCTAAGGTCATATACTTTGTCGATGTCGGTGGATACATATTACCACAGCTAAAATGCTAATTTATCATTTACAAAATATGTATTTCTTCCTAATGCATTTGGCAATGTTCATAGCTTAACATGGAAATACTTATCTTTGTGGTATCAAATTATTAGTAGAGCATTCCATAATAATTGAAAGAATAAGTGTATATATTTGGAAAATTAATGTAGGTGATTGTGGAAATCACCTATTTGTACAACCCAAAAGTCTGGCTTGGAAACCCTAGCAAAAAAGCAATGGCAATCCTTTAATTTCTATTTATTAACAGGTTTATGTTCGTATAAGATATTTTTGGTCGGTGACACTTTTTACGTATTTTCCCTGCTGGATTACAATAAGGAGATTTCACTTGTGAAATTAACAACCTTAGCGGTGGTGATATAGGGAGTTGTTACAGAGAGAGACTTTATAGATAGTCATGGTCTTTTGGTACGACGAGATTGAAATTTCTCTTTTGGTTATGTGTAGATTCTTTTTTTCAACGTGAGGCTTGATAATTATTTATTTGTACATGTCCATATTTTTAAGGAAACATGTATGTGGGTTTTATATTTTAGAAACCTGAGATGGCAACCTTTTCTCAATGGGGCTCGATTACGTTGTACGTGTCTTTTTTTCGTTTGTAGAAAGAAAGCATGGTGATTTTTTGTGTGTGTGTTTGGACATGGATATTTTCTTTAGATGTGTGTATGGGCGGACCATTATTTTAATGGGCCTCAAGCACTTCTATTGGTACGTGTCCTATTTTCCTTTCAAGTGAGAAGAGACGTTGGTTTTTCCTGTGGGTGCTTTTTAGATGATAATTTAATTTTGAAACATGCGTGGGTGTTAAGGACTTGTTTTCTGGTACGTCTGGGTTTTGCCCTCTTTATGCATTATAGGTGTCACTTTTATGGTGCTTTTAATTAGTAATAAACTAGTCGTCAACCCGTGCTACAACACGGGCTAGCAATTTCAATAATTAGATGATTTTGTCTTGTAAGAAACTGGTAATTACCATAGGAAAATGGTTGATGCACGGGAATAAAAGTTTTTATATGGAAAGTGGTGGATTCAATAAGAAATTTCTTTTAACCAAAGGAAAACCACATGGTAGTATTTTTCTCCAACAAACTGTTTTCTCTAAGACCGTGGATATTATTTCTATCTTTCTCTCTTCTTTCTTTCTCGAGGCAGCACAAACTTTTGAAGTTCATCTGTTTCTCATACAAAATTTTAGCATTTATCTGAAAGCACACATGCATTTATTATTTTTGTAGTATTGGATGTATACAAATATGTATATAATCGGAAAATATATAATTCAGAAAATGATTTGAGTTGTCATCTACAAATTTAAAAGTTATGGAAATTTTGACATGCCATTCAACATGAAACGTGCCATAATTTGCTAATAATCATTTAATTTCTCCAGTACTTGCTTTCATGCTCATATATAAAATAGGTGTCTCAAATTTCATATTGTTATTTATACAGAAGCAACCGTTATAAATGGCATGAATAAATACCAACCAATTTTTCTTTGATACATGTTGGCATATTGACATAATTTTTGTTATAATGGTTGCGCGAATAACTTTTCTATGGGTGTTGAAATGAGACTAACATTTCGAATTGCCAAATAATATAGGAATAAATTAATTAGTTTAAGGACCCTACATTACATGCTGCTCCATTTATGTTTAGGTCAACTCTAAATTCTAGGAGTATTTACATAGGCACAAACTAAGCACACCAGTTCAGATACCAACCATCCTAACTATGGATGAATGCATCCATTAATTCTACAATGGACTTCTGTTTGCTTTTGCTCCATCCAAAATGAAAAACGTCATATTAAGCTATGTAAATGATGCAGAAACCTAAGACTGGACGGGCCAGGAAGTGGAGTACCATGGCGATTCCGCATCCTAGTCGTCAACCATGCTGATCAATAGGTAGCTTGTATGTGTCCAGATGAAAGTCGTTACAGATGAGTCTGTGGATCAATGCATCTACGTCTAGAGGTAGGGGCGTTGGGAGAGAGGTAGACAACATGTACTTTTTTGAGATCGTATACGACTGTCTTTTTAGAAAGATCATGTTTCACTTTTTTTTGGAAGACAAACCACCGATAGAATAAAGGGAGAGATAGTGCTTACATCCTCTTGGACTCTCCCGCACGTAAAAAATTAGAGCAGCTTGTGGATATCACGTACAACAGTTTTTTAAGATCACGTACAACTATTTTTTTAGAAAGGTCACGTTCCACTATTTTTTTAGAAAGGTCACGTTCCACTGTTTTTTCTAGACATGTACTATCCCAGGAATAAAGGGACGTACCATCCTTGGAATAAAGGGAGAGATAGTGTTTAAGAATTCTTGGACTCTCCAACACGTATGGAAATAGAACTCTTTGTCTATCATGAGATATTAACCACATGATTATTGTCTAACGACTACTATTACATGTTTTCTAGGATTAACGTGGAGCCTTGAAAGGTGCTTCCAATTAGTAAATACAAGATATAAGACTAGTCATTATCCCGTGCGTCTGCACGGTCTAGATTTTATAGGGGTGCATAATTATTACCACATTATAGTAACATTTAAAATGAAATATATAATTAGGATATCTTACTAATCAAAGAACGACTTGTTATTGAAAAAAAGATAACACAAAGTAAACACATGTAATTTTGGGCTTCATGTTTGGACAGAGTGCCTCCATTTTACCTTTATGTTGCGCAAACTTTCATATTTGGGCTGAATGAATCGTTCATATCATTCTTTCACAATAAAAAATTGTTCCTATCATTGTGGGAAGTACACCTCTTTGTTAATTTGAAGACACCTACTAAATGATGGACCAATGGAGAACGTACACATTAATTCGATCCATATGGCCGGATACACATCTTCCTGACCTAAATAATTAGATTTCTGAATTGATCCACATGGCATATTATATAACACAGCTCTAGAAAATTTGGGGGAAACATGTATATACACATACTCACTGCTCAACAAAAAATTTATCCAAAGAGGCATATACGGCATGGGCTAGCATATTTTTTAAAGATGTTATATATAGGAAAAAAGATATTGCCTAAAACACATTATTAGATAGGTACCAAGTGTTCTAGAATTATAATTCTAGTGAATACGGCTTATATGGATATGTTCATCATTTGGTTTGGACTCCATTATCTAAGGTCATATTCTTGGTCGATGTCGGTGGATATGTATTACCACAACTAAAATTAATAGAATGATACATAATTCAACATACATAATTGTTTCCCTAATAATTGTTTCCTTGAGGCATCACACCCGACGGTTAAAAATAATTAATTTGAATATCCGATGGATAGCTCTCTTAGTTACTGAGGATTAACGTGGTTACTCATATGGTGCCTCCAGTTAGTAAATATAAGATATAAGATATAAGATTCTAACCCCAATGGTCAAGTCCGTTTGACAGAAAGAAAAATAGTGAGGAACCAACCTGTGGTTTGCATCAAACTTGTGGTGACGCACAGGGCATCGACACAAAGAAAAATTGCACACATGGCCGTCTCTCCAGTGCCAAATGGCGATCAATTGATTGCATTCATGTTCGACGGTGACGTTGCCGTACCATGCCAAGGATCGTTATGCCAGCAGATGCACGACATATTCCTATAGCTCGCAAGCACTAGTTTCTTGTTTTCTTTTCGGAAACAGCACTAGCTTTTTTGAATTACCAACTAGGCGTAGTGCCACTATCCTATATCAATGATGCAGGAGCATCATTTCTTTGCGTGACAGAAGTTTTCCGTAACCTACCTCATACCTTATAATATTCTTTCTGCAGAAATTGAAGAAAACCTGGCAGTTGCAGGCCGAGAATTAAGAACCTGAGTTAATCGATGCATACATGCCTGGTTAAAAAACAGACATACTCTAATTGTTTCTGATCAATGAATGTAAATTTTTAAAGAGTCAATTTTTCTAACTTTGATCAAGCTTATATAGAAAAATATCTGCATTTAGTACCAAAGCTCAACCTGCTTGATTCATCATGGTTCACATATACATGCTTTAACAATTTATCACAATACATCCTAGGCGTTTAGGAAGAAATTTCAGATGCTTGCGGGACGAATGTGGTAGAGAGTGTGGTTTTCCTAGATTGAGCTCCATGGTACCTCATGAACTATAAAATCAAAATAATTAGTCAAAAAATATTCTGGAACTTTGTGGCATCGACTATGACCTAAATTTGTAGGTGCCAGCAAAATTTGTTTACTATTTTTTTATTTTACTGTTCATGGAGCTCGAGCTAGATTACAACTTTTTGATGTGGTTGCTTACAAATACACTGTGGTTCCTTGTACCGGGTTCGTCTCATCCACAAGTATTATCCATGCTATGTGATGCTATGTGAGGCATGGATGTGCTCCTGCCATAGCTTCAGGGCCTGAAGAGATCTAAGAATTCACAGGCAGGGAAGTAGGCAGCGATCTTGCTCTAATATACCTTAATGTATCTTTTCGTGGTGTCTCTTATCCCCTGGTACCTTTTTTGCATTCTTTGTATTGTTCATCTATTGCCCATGGGGAACTAGCTTCTCTTTTTTTCCTTCATTTACATCTTGGGTGAAGATGGGGCAGTATATATGCGGACGAACACAAATGACATATGGTGTTCATGGCTGGAAGTTGTTGGATTAGTAATATTTTGCATTGACTTTACATAACACCTAGGTGATATGCATTTTCCTCATCCCCCTTTCAACTTTAGCACCTCTTTCTTTTAGCAAAAACAATAGGAAAATCTCGCACGGTACCATTTTTATATTAATATGGAGTTAATTGCAAAAAGCAACCACATTTATGGCTAGGCTTGCAGAAAACCACCAAGTCGTTAATCCGTTGCAAAAATCACTACGTTCCTACTAAAATTTTGAAAAAACCACTGATCACTCGCTTTACCCATTTAATCGTGTTTCCGACGGGTGGGGTCTGATTATAAGGTGCTGGCTTGGCAAAGAATTGACAAACGCACCCATAGATATAAAACAAAAATAAATCAGACCCACGCCTATGCCATCACAAGAATTAGGTAGTCGCCGCCGCCGTGCTACCCCAGTCGCCGCCGCCCAGGTGCTCCTGCCTCGTGGTCAGCAGCCAGGGGCTATACCCGGAGAGGGGCAGTCTAGGCAGCGGCGAGGAGAGCAGCTCACCTGTTGAACCCCCGTGGCGGCCGCTGATACGTCAATTTTGCATCATGCTTTTATATCGATATTTATCGCATTATGCGCTGTTATTTCACATTATGTCACAATACTTATGGCTATTCTCTTTTATTTTACAAGGTTTACATGAAGAGGGAGAATGCCGGCAGCTGGAATTTTAGGCTGGAAAAGGAGCAAATATTGGAGACCTATTTTGCGCAACTCCAAAAGTCCTGAAACTCCACGGAATATCTTAAAATAGATAAAGAAAAATATTCGCCAAAGATGAAGGCCAGGGGGCCAACACCCTGCTCACGAGGGTGGGTGCCCCCCCTAGGGCGCGCATCCTACCTCGTGGGCCCCATGGTGGCTCTCCGACACCCATCTTCTCCTATATGAAGTCTTTCCTCAAGAAAAAAAATAGGAAGCAACATTTTGGGACAAGACTCCACCGCCACGAGGAGGAACCTTGGCAGAACCAATCTAGGGCTCCGGCAGAGCTGTTCTGCCGGGGACACTTCCCTCCGGGAGGGGGAAATCATCACCATCATCATCACCAATGCTCCTCTCATCGGGAGAGGGCAATATCCATCAACATCTTCACCAGCACCATCTCCTCTCAAAACCCTAGTTCATCTCTTGTATCTAATTCTTGTCTCCAAGTCCGGGATTGGTGCTAGTAGGTTGCTAGTAGTGTTGATTACTCCTTGTAGTTGATGCTAATTGGTTTATTTGGTGGAAGATTATATGTTCAGATCCTTCATGCATATTATTACCCCTCTGATTATGAACATGAATATGCTTTGTGATTAGTTACCTTTGTTCCTGAGAACAAGGGAGAAGTCTTGCTATTAGTAGTCATGTAAATTTGGTATTCGTTCGATATTTTGATGAGATGTATGTTGTCTAGCCTCTAGTGGTGTTATGAGAACGTCGACTACATAACACTTCACCATTATTTGGGCCTAGAGGAAGGCATTGGGAAGTAATATGTAGATGATGGGTTGCTAGAGTGATAGAAGCTTAAACCCTAGTTTATGCGTTCCTTCATAAGGGGCTGATTTGGATCCATATGTCTCATGCTATGGTTAGGTTTACCTTAATACTTTTGTTGTAGTTGCGGATTCTTGCAATAGAGGTTAATCATAAGTGGGATGCTTGTTCAAGTAAGAACAGCACCCAAGCACCAGTCCACCCACATATCAAATTATCAAAGTACCGAACGCGAATCATATGAACGTGATGAAAACTAGCTTGACGATATTCCCATGTGTCCTCGGGAGCGCTTTTCCTATTATAAGAGTTTGTCCAGGCTTGTCCTTTGCTACAAAAAGGATTGAGCCACATTTCTGCACTTTATATACTCTTGTTACTTGTTACTCATTACAATTTATCTTGTCACAAAACTATCTGTTACCACTTATTTCAGTACTTGCAGAGAATACCTTGCTGAAAACCGCTTATCATTTCCTTCTGCTCCTCATTGGGTTCGACACTCTTACTTATCGAAAGCACTACGATAGATCCCCTATACTTGTGGGTCATCAAGAATCTTTTCTGGCACCGTTGCCGGGGAGTGTAGCGCCTTTGGTAGGTGGAATTTTGTAAGGAAAAATTTATATAGTGTGCTGAAATTTACTGTCACTTGTTACCATGGAAAGTAATTCTCTGAGGGGCTTGTTCGGGGTATCTTCACCCCGTCCAGTAGAGCAAAGAGTGGCTCCTCAACCTACTTTACCTATTGAAAATGAAACTCCTTTTGAATTTCCTTCGGGTATGATAGAAAAACTGCTTGCTAACCCTTTTACAAGAGATGGAGCAAAGCATCCTGATGAGCACTTAATATACGTGGATGAAGTTTGTGGATCATTTAAGATTGCAGGTATACCCGATGATGTTGCTAAGAAGAAGGTCTTCCCTTTATCTTTGAAGGGAGACGCATTGACATGGTATAGGCTATGCGATGATACGAGATCATGGAACTATAAAAGATTGAAATTAGAATTTCATCAAAAGTATTACCCTATGCATCTTGTTCATCGTGATCGCAATTATATATATATATTTTTTGGCCTTGCGAAGGAGAAAGCATCGCTGAAGCTTGGGGGAGGCTTAAATCAATGTTATATTCATGCCCCAATCATGAGCTCTCAAGAGAAATAATTATTCAAAGTTTTTATGCTTGGCTTTCTGATAACAATTGCACCATGCTCGATACTTCTTGTGCTGGCTATTTTATGATGAAGACTATTGAATTTAAATGGAATTTATTGGATAGAATTAAACGCAACTCTGAAGATTGGGACCTTGACGATGGTAAGGAGTCAAGTATGACACCTAAGTTTGATTGTGTTAAATCTTTTATGGATACCAATATTGTCCATAAGTTTAGCACTAAATATGGGCTTGACTCTTAGATAGTAGCTTCTTTCTTTCAATCTTTTGCTACTTATGTTGATCTCCCTAAGGAGAAGTGGTTTAAATATCATCCTCCCATAGAAGTAAAAGTAGCTGCACCTATTAAAGTTGAAGAAAAGATTGTAACTTATAATGATCCTATTGTTCCTACTTCTTATGTTGAGAAACCACCTTTCCCTGTTAGAATAAAGGATCATGCTAAAGCTTCAATTTTTGTTCGTAAAAGCAAAATTAGAACTTATGTACCCCCTGAGCAAGTTAAAGTACAACCTAATATTGCTATTGTTAAAGATCTCTTGTCTGATAAAATTGATGGGCATGTTATTCAATTCTGCGGTGAATCTGCTAGAATTGCTAAACCTAGCGTTAAAGATAAACATAGACCTGTGGTAGGCATGCATGTTATTTCTGATAAAATAGGAGATCATTGTTATCATGGCTTATGTGATATGGGTGCTAGTGCTCGTGTTATACCTTATGATTTATATAAAGAAATTAAGCATGAAATTGCACCTGCTGAGTTAGAAGATATTGATGTTACAATTAAACTTGCCAATAGAGATACTATATATGCAATGGGAATTGTTAGAGATGTTGAAGTATTGTGTGGGAAAACTAAATATCCTGCTGATTTTCTTGTTCTCAGTTCTCCACAAGATAGCTTTTGTCCCATTATATTTGGTAGACCCTTCTTGAATACTGTTAATGCTAAGATAGACTGCAAAAAGAATGTTGTTACTATTGGCTTGGATGATATGTTTCATGAGTTTAATTTCTCTAAATTTAGTAAACAACATCGTGAGGAAGAATTGCCTAGTAAGGATGAAATTATTGGTCTTGCTTCTATTGCCGTACCTCCTAGTGATCCTTTAAACACTATTTGCTAGACCATGAAAATGATATGTTCATGAATGAAAGAAGGGAAATAGATGAAGTATTCTTTAAACAGGAACCTATTCTGCAACACAATTTGCCTGTTGAAATCCTAGGGGACCCCCCTCCACCCAAGTGTGATCCTGTGTTTGAGCTTAAACCATTGCCTAATAATCTTAAATATGCTTATCTTGATGAAAAGAAAATATATCCTGTTATTATTAGTGCTAACCTTTCAGAGCATGAAGAAGAAAGATTATTGAAAACTCTGAAGAAGCACCATGCCGCTATTGGATATACTCTTGATGATCTTAAGGGCATTAGTCCCACTTTATGTCAACATAAAATAAATTTGGAAGCGGATGCCAAACCAGTTCATGATCCTCAATGACGTTTTAATCCTAAAATGAAAGAAGTGGTAAGAAAAGAAATACTCAAGCTTCTGGAGGCAGTGGGTAAGTCCTGTCCATTGTGTCCCTAAGAAGGGAGGTATTACTGTTCTCCCTAATGATAAAGATGAATTGATCCCGCAAAGAATTATCACAGGTTATAGGATGGTAATTGATTTTCGCAAATTAAATAAAGCTACTAAGAAACATCATTATCCCTTGCCTTTTATTGATCAAATGCTAGAAATATTATGCAAACATACACATTATTGCTTTCTAGATGGTTATTCCGGTTTCTCTCAAATACATGTGTTGGCTAAAGATCAATCAAAGACTACTTTTACTTGCCCTTTCGGTACTTTTGCTTATAGACGTATGCCTTTTGGTTTATGTAATGCACCTGCTACCTTTCAAAGATGCATGATGCTATATTCTCTGATTTTTGTGAAAAAAATTGTGAGGTTTTCATGGACGATTTTTCCGTCTATGGTTCCTCTTTTGATGATTGCTTGAGCAATCTTGATCGAGTTTTGCAGAGATGTGAAGAAACTAATCTTGTCTTGAATTGGGAAAAGTGCCACTTTATGGTTAATGAAGGTATTGTCTTGGGGCACAAAGTTTCTGAAAGAGGTATTGAAGTTGATAAAGCCAAGGTTGATGCTACTGAAAAGATGCCATGTTCCAAGGACATCAAAGGTATAAGAAGTTCCCTTGGTCACGCCGGATTTTATAGGAGGTTCATTAAGGACTTCTCAAAAATTTCTCGGCCTCTGACTAATTTATTAAAAAAGATGTACCATTTGTCTTTGACGATGATTGTGTAGAAACATTTGAAATACTTAAGAAAGCATTAGTCTCTGCACCTGTTGTTCAGCCACCTGATTGGAATTTACCCTTTGAAATTATGTGTGATGCTAGTGATTGTGCTATAGGTGTTGTTCTAGGGCAAAGAGTTGATAAGAAATTAAATGTTATCCATTATGCTAGTAAGACTCTAGACAATGCTCAAAGAAATTATGCTACTAATGAAAAGGAACTTTTAGCAGTTGTATTTGCTTGTGATAAATTTAGACCCTATATTGTTGATTCTAAAGTAACTATTCACACTGATCATGCTGCTATTAAATATCTTATGGAAAATAAAGATGCAAAACCTAGACTTATTAGATGGGTTCTCTTGCTGCAAGAATTTGATTTGCATATTGTTGATAGAAAAGGAGCTGAGAACCCCGTTGCAGATAACTTATCTAGGTTAGAGAATGTTCTTGATGACCCACTACCTATTGATGATAGCTTTCCTGATGAACAATTAAATGTCATAAGCACTTCTCGTAGCACTCCATGGTATGCTGATTATGCTAATTATATTATTGCTAAATTTATACCACCTAGCTTCACATACCAACAAAAGAAAAAGTTTTTCTATGATTTGCGACATTACTTTTGGGATGACCCACATCTTTATAAAGAAGGAGTAGATGGTGTTATTAGACGTTGTATGCCTGAGCATGAACCGGAACAAATCCTACGCAAGTGTCACTCCGAGGCTTATGGAGGACACCACGCTGGAGATAGAACCACACATAATGTATTGCAATCAGTTTTTTATTGGCCCACTATCTTAAAAGATGCCCGTAAGTTTGTTTTGTCTTGCGATGAATGTCAAAGAATTGGTAATATTAGTAGACGTCAAGAAATGCCTATGAACTATTCACTTGTTATTGAACCATTTGATGTTTGGGGCTTTGATTATATGGGACCTTTTCCTGCCTCTAATGGATATACACATATTTTGGTTGCTGTCGATTATGTTACTAAGTGGGTAGAAGCTATTCCAACTGATAGTGCTGATCATAACACTTCTATTAAAATGCTTAAGGAAGTTATTTTTCCAAGGTTTGGAGTCCCTAGATATTTCATGACTGATGGTGGTTCACACTTTATTCATGGTTCTTTCCGTAAAATGCTTGCTAAATATGATGTTAATCATAGAATTGCATCTCCATATCACCCACAGTCTAGTGGTCAAGTAGAATTGAGCAATAGAGAGCTCAAATTAATTTTGCAAAAGACTGTTAATAGGTCTAGAAAGAATTGGTCCAAGAAACTTGATGATGCATTATGGGCCTATAGAACTGCATATAAGAATCCTATGTGTATGTCTCTGTATAAAATGGTTTATGGAAAAGCATTTCACTTACCTCTCGAACTAGAACATAAGGCATATTGGGCTATTAAAGAGCTCAACTATGATTTCAAACTTGCCAGTGAGAAGAGGTTATTTGATATTAGCTCACTTGATGAATGGAGAACCCAAGCTTATGAAAATGCTTAGTTGTTTAAAGAAAAAGTTAAAAGATGGCATGACAAAAGGATACAAAAGCGTGAGTTTAATGTAGGTGATTATGTATTGCTATACAACTCTCGTTTAAGATTTTTTGCAGGAAAACTTCTCTCTAAATGGGAAGGTAGCTACGTTATCGAGGAGGTCTATCGTTCCCGTTCCATAAAAATCAACAACTTCGAAGGCACAAATCCGAAGGTGGTAAACGGTCAAAGGATCAAACATTATATCTCAGGTAATCCCATAAATGTTGAAACCAATATTATTGAAACCGTAACCCCGGAGGAATACATAAGGGACACTTTCCAGACCGTTTCAGACTCCGAAAACCAATTTTTAAGGCAATATTTCTCCGTTTTGGATTATTTAGAAAAATAGAAAAATAAGTAGCTGTCTGGGAAGGACACGAGGGCCCCACGAGGGTGGTGGGCGCGCCCTAGCCCCCTGGGCGTGCCCCCTACCTCGTGAGCACCCTGTGTGCCCTCTGGACTCCGTTTTCTTGCACGATACGTATTGGTCGGTAAAAATTCATTATATATTCTCCCGAAGGTTTTGACTCTCATATCACGCAAATCTCTCATGTTCTTGTTTCGAGCTATTTTTCTGAAAGGTCTAGATCATCATGACGTCCCCAAGTGCTTCCAAGGACAAGTTCTTCGAGAAGGTGATCAACCCTTACCTCGCGGAGGTGCTGCGACACCCTCAAACCATTGAGATGCGTGATGGGTTGCTGCACATCCGCGATGCTGAGGGACCAAAGGGGACCGAAAGCGTGGAGTCGAGGCTCGAAGCAATGGAGCAACAAGTTTTCAAGTGCCAGAGGATGGTGGAGCGTGGAATCAACGCTAGCCACACGATGCTCGTGGAGTTCACCAACAACTACAAGCCAGATGCCAAGAACACCGAGGATGCCATCTTCAAGCTACATGAGAAGATCGAGCACCTCCAAGCCCAAATCTATGAATATAGATTCAAAAGGATGAGTTTGGCTGCAGATTTGTGGATTCCGGAGACTCGATCATCCTTCTATGATGGTGAGCCTATTCCATGGAAGGTGGACGACAAGCCTGCATCATCAACAACACCTCCACCTTCACCGACAAAGAAGGAGGTATAATCACATGGGTATGGGCACTCCCCTTGGCAACTTCCAAGCTTGGGGGAGGTGCCCCGGTATCGTATCACCATCACAACTCCTATCTTTACCGTTTTTCTTAGTTCGATCCTTTTAGTAGTATTTTGATCTAGGAGAATAAAGTTTATGGCATGATCTAGTTTTGAGTTTTGCTTTATGATCTCTCTATGTAATCGAGTCCATGAGCTATATATATAATAAAGTTTAGTGTTGAGTCAAGGGCTTGATTGTTTTACCATGATCTTGGGTGAATAAAAGAAAAGAAAGAAGAAAAAAGAATAAAAAGAAACAAAGAGTTCATATTGATCTTATTGAGAGTAATGACTTCACATAGAAAGAGTATGATGATTAAAAGTTGTTGAGAGTTGGCAAACATAGCTTTGGTCATCGTTGGAATTAATAGGAAGTAATAAGGAAAGAGAGGTTTCACATATAGATATATTATCATTGACATCTTTTATGATTGGGAGCACTCATTAAAATATAACATGCTAAAGAGTTGATGTTGGACAAGGAAGACAACGTGATGAGTTATGTTTTCTTATATCTGAGATAAAGTATGTTGTCATGGATCCTCTAACATGTTGAGCTTGCCTTTCCCCCTCATGCTAGCCAAATTCTCAGCACCAAGTAGAGATACTACTTGTGCTTCCAAATACCCTTAAACCAGTTTAGCCATGAGAGTCCACCATATCTACCTATGGATTGATTAAGATCCTTCAAGTAAGTTGTCATCGGTGCAAAGCAATAAAAATTGCTCTAAACATGTATGATTGATTGGTGTGGGAGAAATAAGCTTTATACGATCTTGTGATGTGGAAGTAATAAAAGCGACGAACTGCATAATAAAGGTTCATATCACAAGGGGCAATATAAAGTGACGTTCTTTCGCATTGAGATTTTGTGCATCCAACCATAAAAGCGCATGGCAACCTCTACTTCCCTCTGCGAAGGGCCTACCTTATATTATTATCCTCTACCTTATGCAAGAGTCACGGTGATCTTCACCTTTCCTTTTTCATTTTATCCTTTGGCAAGCCCAGCATGTTGGAAAGAACATGATATACATATCTAATTGGATGTAGGGGAGCATGAATTATTATTGTTGACATTACCATTCAGGTAAAAGGTTGTGGGGCAAAACTATAAGCCCCTATCTTTCTCTCTGTCCGATTAAAACTCTCTAACCACAAGTATTGCGTGAGTGTTAGCAATTATGAAGGACTAAATGATAGTTGAGTATGTGGACTTGCTTTTAAGCTCTGACGTAGACTCTTTCCGATGTTATGATAAATTGCAATTGCTTCAATGACTGAGGTTATAATTTGTTGGTGCTCAATGAGGTTTCTGATTCATACTTTTGCATTGTGAAAAGATCATCACTTGAACATAAGTAATCATATGACAAAATCTATATGTGTTGCTGTTATAAGAACAATCATGATGCCTTCATGTCCGTATTTTATTTTTATCGACGCCTCTACCTCTAAACATGAGGACATCTTTATTGTTATCGGCTTTTTGCTTGAGAACAAGCGAGGTCTAAGCTTGGGGGAGTTGATACGTCCATTTTGCATCATGCTTTTATATCGATATTTATCGCATTATGGGCTGTTATTTCACATTATGTCACAATACTTATGGCTATTCTCTTTTATTTTACAAGGTTTACATGAAGAGGGAGAATGCCGGCAGCTGCAATTCTTGGCTGGAAAAGGTGCAAATATTGGAGACCTATTCTGTGCAACTTTAAAAGTCCTGAAACTCCACGGAATATCTTAAAATAAATAAAGAAAAATCGCCGCCAAAGATGAAGGCCAAGGGGCCCACACCCTGCTCACGAGGGTGGGGGGCGCCCCCTAGGGCGCCCCCTACCTCGTGGGCCCCCTGGTGGCTCTCCGACGCCCATCTTCTCCTATATGAAGTCTTTCATCAAGAAAAAAATAGGAAGCAACCTTTCGGGACGAGATTCCGCCGCCACGAGGCGGAACCTTGGCGGAACCAATCTAGGGCTCCGGCAGAGCTGTTCTGTCGGGGACACTTCCCTCCGGGAGGGGGAAATCATCACCATCATCATCACCAACGCTCCTCTCATTGGGATAGGGCAATCTCCATCAACATATTCACCAGCACCATCTCCTCTCAAAACCCTAGTTCATCTCTTGTATCCAATTCTTGTCTCCAAGTCCGGGATTGGTGCTAGTAGGTTGCTAGTAGTGTTGATTACTCCTTGTAGTTGATGCTAATTGGTTTATTTGGTGGAAGATTATATGTTCAGATCCTTTATGCATATTATTACCCCTCCGATTATGAACATCAATATGCTATGTGAGTAGTTACGTTTGTTCCTGAGGACAAGGGAGAAGTCTTGCTATTAGTAGTCATGTGAATTTGGTATTCATTCGATATTTTGATGAGATGTATGTTGTCTAGCCTCTAGTGGTGTTATGTGAACATCGACTACATAACACTTCACCATTATTTGGGCCTAGAGGAAGGCATTGGGAAGTAATAAGTAGATGATGGGTTGCTAGAGTGACAGAAGCTTAAACCCTAGTTTATGCGTTGCTTCGTAAGGGGCTGATTTGGATCCGTATGTTTCATGCTATGGTTAGGTTTACCTTAATACTTTTGTTGTAGTTGCGGATGCTTGCAAGAGAGGTTAATCATAAGTGGGATGCTTGTTCAAGTAAGAACAACACCCAAGCACCGGTCCACCCACATATCAAATTATCAAAGTACCGAACGCGAATCATATGAACGTGATGAAAACTAGCTTGACGATATTCCCATGTGTCCTTGGGAGCGCTTTTCCTATTATAAGAGTTTTCCAGGCTTGTCCTTTGCTACAAAAAGGATTGGGACACCTTGCTGCACTTTATTTACTCTTGTTACTTGTTGCTCGTACAATTTATCTTGTCACAAAACTATCTATTACCACTTATTTCAGTACTTGCACAGAATACCTTGCTGAAAACCGCTTATCATTTCCTTCTGCTCCTCGTTGGGTTTGACACTCTTACTTATCGAAAGGACTATGATAGATCCCCTATACATGTGGGTCATCAGCCGTCTCCTTCCCTCATACGGAGGACCCCATGTCGGTGTCGCCAGACCAGCAGCATGCCTTCGGGATTGGTTGTCTACCTCAGCCTACTCGTGCAGCCCAGCAGTCGGTGCTAAAACCGGTAGATCTTGGGTAGGGGGTCCCAAGATTGGTGATTCAGCTGGATGGTTACAAGAGAAACTAGGGACCATATGTTTACCCAGGTTCGGGCCATCTTGACGAGGTAAAACCCTACGTCCTGCTTCTGATATATTGATTGTGATTGGGTACAGAGTATAGTATGGTCTATAAGATGTCCTAAGCTCTAAAACTTGCCATCATACCCCTATAGACTAAACTCCATGGCTTATATAAATGCCGGGGGTGTCGTGGATTTGTCACAACAGATGTCCTTGTGAAAGGACTTAGCCGTGGAGCCATCGCTACGGGTTAACTTGAAGGGGTTAAAGCGGACACAAAGACACAAGGGTTTATACTTGTTTGGCCCCTTCGATGAAGGTAAAAGCCTACGTCTAGTTGTGATGGAATTGATGTGGTTTCGATGGCTAGGGAGCAAACAAGCTTCGCCTAGGCTCAAGTTGTTGTTGTCTGTCCTTGAACCACCGCCGGGTCGTCCCCTTATATACACGGGTGACGCCCATCGGTCCACAGAGTCCCACACCGGTTCATACTCGTATCCCGGTTGGTCTCTCTCTATTCCTAACTTACAATGCAAGTTTACATATCAAGCCGGTTTACGGCTACAGGTTCTAAACCGACTACAGGCCTTGGGCCTTCATCTGCTTAATCACCTTTAAACTACTAATGAAGCTAACCCGGCCCAGGTAGGCCGGTTCACGCCCAGTGGTAATATCCCCAACATTAGGCCCCAGATTGATTTGAACTGGTTCATGTCAATCCTTCACAAAAATCTTTGTGTTCAACATCTTCTGGTAATTGGTAAACCGCCATGTCGTCATCATCTCTGGTTGCTGTAAACCGGCATGACGTCATCATGAAGTTAACATTTATGACGCCTTCTTTTATTAATAGATCTCCGATACCCAAGGCAGCAGCTCCACTTCCGAATCTTATGGCTCCTGGATTCGCGCGCCTGACACACGTCCCCTGCCTTATAAATAGGACCGAAGGGTCATTTCCTTTTGTCCCCTTCGTCTCTTTCTCTTCGTCTTCCTCGCGTCGCCAGCCTCGGAGTTCCGCCGCCGCCGTTGACCTCTGCACCATCTTGGGCCGCTGCATCAACCTGAACGCACCAGAGCACCGCGGTAGCCTTCCGCGTCTTCCTCGACTCTGGTAAGCCTTCTGCTCTTCTTAACATAGATCTATTCTAGGGTTTCGTGTTCTTGCCGTGTTCATCACTTGTTCATACTCGTACCTAGACTCCTGGACATATCTATGAAACCCTGCTCTGACCAGCAGTAGCTTTTTAGCATCCGCCTGTAGTTTTACGCTCAAGTCTATAGATCTCATCCACATTCCTACCCATTGATTTACTTCTGTTCTGCATTAACCTTTTGAATATTTTCTGTTTTTCTGAACTTGCTTCAGATCCATTGCCGCAATAAGACCTTGTGAAACCTGTTTCTGCATACTTAGTCATCCGCAACCTCAATTTCTTTCAATGTTTAGATCAGGCGGTTTAACTTAATATAGAAAAAGTTAATAAACCGATATATACCATTAGTCCCCTTGTTGAACCGCCAGAACTCTTTAGCCATATGATGCCACTTCATAAAAATCCGGTTTAAATATACTGCCTCCGGTTTAGCATTGTTCATACCAGCGCCTTCTTTTATCCAACATGTTCTTGAACCGGAATCACCTTTTCTTGTAGATCTCACCATGGCCAAACAAGTATATGAGTGCAACTGGGTTCCTTCTCGTGTCACAGAAACTCAGTTGGATAATTTAGTCTCGATCGGTGCTTTAGACAGCAAAGAGACTATCCACTGGAGGGTTCCTGGTGATGAATGTCCTCCCACACCTCAAGAGGGAGAGGTTGTGATCTTTGCGGATCACTTAGCCCGGGGCTTCAAACCGCCCGGCTCTAAATTTTACCGGGATGTGTTAGCCAATTTTCAACTCCTCCCGCAAGATACTGGCCCCAATTCTGTTACCAACTTATGTCACTTCCAAGTGCTCTGTGAGGTATACCTTCAAGAGAAACCCACAGTTGAATTGTTCAGAGATTGCTTCCACTTAAACCGCCACATAGAATTCAACTGATGGTCCCAATACCGAATTGGGCGGTATGGCAATTCAGAAAAGGAAAGAAATCACTTATCCCCATGCCAGACTACACAGTCACCCCAAGGAGTGGAATGCAACATGGTTTTACTGCAAAGATACTTCCCCTGATGATGAAAATCCTTTGCCTGGCTTTCATCCGGAGCGGCTCAGCAATACACACCCCTTGCCACAAAGGTTAAGTGCCAAGGAGAGGAGTAAATACGCTCCGCAATTATCCAAGCTCCGAGCCTTCATGGCCAACGGTTTAACAGGAGTAGATCTTGCACGCTGTTGGATATCATGGAGCATACTACCTCTCAGCCGGCGCTCCGGTTTAATGTGCAAGTATACTGGTAGCGTTGATGACCCACTCCGACACACCAACATCCAGCTCTCCGATGATGAAGTCACAGAGGTTGTGAAGAAAATGCTGAACGAACCGGAGCACCTCTGCACTCAAACCGGCCTGCTCCCTTTCTGTGCTACCAACAAACCGCCAGCTGTAAGATTTTGATTGTACTTTTTACTGAACCTGTTATTGCTATCTCTGTCTGACATCAATTGCTGCTTAACCAGGGTGATAATCCGTTTTGGAGCAAGAAGCTTCCACAAGACAAACCGGAGAAAGCAGAACGGTCAACCCGGCTAAAGACCAAGGTCATCAAGAAGCCTGCTAAAAAGAGGAAAACCACTACTTCATATGATCCGGCTGTTGATGATGATGTGGGTAACTTGGACCTTGAGGTAGAACTCGATTCACTAGGCTTACTTTTTACACGCCTTATTGATGATGATACTTGTCAGGACGACGCTGAAGCCAGTAATGCTGATGTCGCTGAGGTAACTATTCTCTCTTCTGATTCAGATCCTTTGCCTTTGCCAAAATTTCGCCAGGCAAACCGGAAAGTTAAATTTTCTCATCCTCTTGCTTACTTGGATCCCAAATTTCTTATGAAGACTCAGCAACATGAAGCTTGCCGCACAACCCGGCACAGCGGCCAGGTAGTTACCTCTGCCGGTTTACCAAACAGTCCGGTTCGAAAACGCCGCTCCAAGGTCTCCGACCTTTTTATTAATTTATATCCTAAAGCGGGTTTCATCCGTCAACCTCTTAATCCGTCCGACTCCAATTATCAGGTTACTTCCCATTCTTCCTCTGGTGAATCGTCGGCCACTCAGCTGCCACCACTGAAAACGGTTCTTGGATAAGCTAGACTGAACATATGCTTCTAGTATACCACATTATAACTTATGCTGTTCCTTGACTCTTTGTTTCTCTTTCAGGGCTAAACCTAAACCGAGCAAGAAAGCCCGCCTGGATAAAGCGGCCGAGGAATGATTCGCCCCTGAACAGGATAAAACACCAGATCTTGAAACGTTCATTTATGAGGATATTCCCAATGATCCTCCCTTGCAAGATGATGCTATTCCTGAGAAAAGGCCTATCAATACCTCAGTGCCTATTGACCAGCCTGCCAGCTCCGTCCGGATTGATAGATCCCGCAGTCCTTCAAAGCCTGCCGATAAACCGACCGCGCCAACGCAAACCGGCGAGTCCAAGGATGATGACGTTGTAATTACTGGCGTAGGTCGCTTTGAACCAGGGAATCCTGTCGCTTTGGCCAAGCATACTGTGAAGGAAGATTTTTCTGCCATGAACAAAGGCAAATGGGATGTTGATCTGGAAACATATGCTGCTCTGAGTGCCCAAGATCTTCATTCTGGTTACTTGAACCGGCTATATACTAGTCGTGACTGTGAAGCTGGCCTGGTAAAGATGATGAGAGATAAATTTGAGGTAACTTCCTTGTGCTTCTTCTTTCTTTAATTACTGCCACTGTATTAATGCTCCTAGCCCCCAAGGTCCGGTTTGTAACCTTCTTCAAGCCGGGACTTGAATATAGTCCTCAATACTTTGAAATCCATCAATGTAGCCCCCAAGGGCCGGTTCAACTTAGTATAGTTAAACCGGGACTCCAATAAAGATTCTAACATCAGAACATAACTGAGCAAATAGCCATTAGCCCCCAAGTGCCAAGTTGAATACCTGTATTGAGCTTGGGACTTTGCGATTTAGTAATAGATGAAAATTGAAGGTGCATTAGCCCCCAAGTATCAAGCGTATAACTTGTTATGTGGTTGGTACTTCAAATTCTTATACCGTTTGTTGAAAGCCAAGCACTGTCTTTATGCAGGCTGAAGTGAGGATCAAAGAGGACTGGATTACTGATCTGCAGGAAACTTTGAAAACCCAACAAGCTGAAACCGACAAGGCAAGGGAAGAAATAACCAGCGCTTTGAGCATCACAGAACAGCTGAAGGAGGGCTTCAAGAAGGAGCGGACTGATTGGGCCACTGAGAAGGCCGCTTTAATAAAAAGAGCTGAAAACGCTGAAGCTGCCCTTAAACCGGTGGTAGATGAGCTGACCGCCGTAAAGCGGAAAGTACATTCCATGACCGCTGCTATCTTTGGTAAGCTCGTTTTGGTTTCCTGGACAACTCTGGCCTGCTTATAATAGATCCGGTTTGTGATCTTTCCTGTATTGTTGCAGGTACACGCATTGGTCACTTAGGGTCAGATGTTCGGAAGAAGTTGAAGGTTGCCTACACTTTAATTGAACAACTGTATACCAGAGCGCAGCGGATCATCACCACTGCATCTCATAACAATCCGGCACCCACTTTAATCCAAGACACTCTTAATAGGTTGTCAATGCTTCCTGCTCGGATTGAAGAACTAAAAAAATCTGCTGCTCGAACCGGAGCCATTAATGCCTTGATCCGGGCAAAAGCATGGGTGCCGGATTTCGATCCTGTTGAGGCAGCTCAATGCTATCCCAGCTTGAAGCAAGACGGCTCAGAGTTCAATGAAGATGATTTGAGGGCGATAAATCGTGCAGTACGCCCTCTGGCTTGTCAATTGGCTGAAGAGGCAGACTTGTCGCATTATCAAGCTCAGTACAATGATCAGAACAAACGAGTGCCTGCACCAACTCCTGAAGCGGAGAATCTGATTCCTCCAATCCGTAAGCATACTTACGCTCCTGATATTGAACCGTCTTCTCTGATCCACGAAGAGGCTGTCTTTCAAACTTTAATGGGAATCGACTGGACCACTATTGATTTCCAGCCAATGGATAGAGATGAGGAAGCTGAAACGGCGCGGGCCGACCCACAATCATCATACCGGGGCGATGAACAGGCTTGAACCGGAAGCCAGTTTAAATAGCTGCTTTATTGTGATCCGCCGGAACAACAATGATCTTATTTGGGCACCGTGTTGCCTTGTAATAGGATAGTCAATACTTCTGCCTTGAATATGCCTTCGTGCATAAATACTGATGCTTTTGCTTGAAATCCTCAATTTATATTTCCTTCAATCAGAAAATCTTGAACTTCGGTGGCGGTTATACCGCCAACCGGTTTATGACCTTTATATATATATCATCAATGTATTTAAGACGTATAATCAAATATGTGATACAAAATACATGCCATCGCTGGGCATGAAGTTGGCTTAGCTAGGCTTGAAACGGAGTATTTATAAACTGTTACCATCAAAGGGGAGAAAACAACTCCCATGTAAACCGTGCTGGGTCATTATGAGCCCCCCTGCTACTTCATGATGTTAACAGGAAAGTTAAACCGGGCATATTTCTCCGGAGTACAAATGAACCGATTTCCGTCAGCTGAACCGGTAAAAAAGTGTTGTTGGTTTAAAGGAAACACAACAAAAATTGAAGAATAGTCATAAAAGAAATATGGAAGCAAAGGCAATGATAAAAACCGTTTGCAAAAACATGCTTTACTGAGCTGATCAGATGGTGTTACCACGGTCGGACAGGACCAAGCCCCCAATAGGAGTGACAATGGTTCAAGTCAGCCAGGTCCCCAAATGAAACCGTGGCATTTATGCAGATCAAAAGGTGTGGCAATGGTTCGGGTTCGACCAAGCCCCCAAGTGATTCTGTGGCCTTAGGCCGATCAAGAGGCGTGACTGGTTCAGACTTGACCATGTCCCCAAGTGATCTGGTGGCTTTCGCCTATCAAAAGGTGTCGCATTGGTTCGGACACGACCAAGGCCCCAAGTGATATCACAAAGCTTTTTTGAAAAGCAAATTTCAAGGGGTAAACCGGAGGACTCTTTAAAACAGAACCACTCCATGTAACCACACATGATATGAAAGGACAGAGACCCCGCTTTAGATGAGGCTCCGGTTTTATTATATCAATGATAATATATACACTGCCATAATATGTACATAGATAGAGCCGATGGCTCAAGTGTAGTAAGGCCGAAGATGAGCTATATTCCACGGCCTATTGGTCTCCTCCTCTGATGTGCGTGAGTCTTTATGCTCTCGAATATCAATCAGATAGTACGACCCGTTGTGCAGATTCTTGCTGACCACGAAAGGTCCCTCCCAAGGTGGGGATAACTTTTGCATATCCGTCTGATCTTGGATGAGCCGAAGCACCAAATCTCCTTCTTGAAAAGTTCTGGTTCTGACCCGGCGACTGTGATAGCGACGAAGATCTTGTTGATAAATCGCCGAGCGGGCAGCCGCTATGTCACGCTCCTCATCTAATAGGTCCAAAGCATCTTGCCGTGCTATCTCATTGTCCGTTTCAACATAAGCCGCCACACGAGGCGAATCGTGCTGGATATCAGTAGGGAGAACCGCCTCTGCTCCGTAGACCATAAAAAATGGTGTGTATCCTGTAGATCGGTTGGGCGTAGTGTTGATACTCCATAGCACAGATGGTAGGTCTTCAACCCAACATCCCGGTGTTCTTTGCAATGGAACCATAAGCCGGGGTTTGATGCCTCGCAAGATCTCTTGATTAGCTCGTTCTGCCTGCCCATTGGACTGGGGGTGAGCCACTGATGATACGTCAAGTCTGATGTGCTCACGTTCACATAATTCCTTCATAGCACCCTTGGATAAATTGGTACCATTGTCAGTAATGATACTGTGTGGAAAGCCAAACCGGAAAATCACCTTTTTAATGAACTGCATCGCTGTAGCTGCATCACACTTGCTGACAGGCTCCGCTTCAACCCACTTGGTAAACTTGTCAACTGCCACCAAAAGGTGGGTTTTCTTATCCTTGGATCTTTTAAAAGGTCCAACCATATCCAGCCCCCATGTTGCAAATGGCCAAGTAATTGGAATCATCCTCAATTCTTGAGCCGGCACATGAGCACGCCTTGAAAATTTCTGACAGCCATCACACCATTTAACCAAGTCCTCCGCATCAGCATGAGCTGTCAACCAGTAAAACCCGTGACGAAACGCCTTAGCCACCAGAGACTTTGAACCGGCGTGGTGACCACAATCCCCTTCATGGATTTCGCGTAAAATTTCACAACCTTCCTCAGGAGAGACGCAGCGTTGAAACGCCCCTGATACACTGCAATGATGCAATTCGCCATTGATAATTGTCATAGATTTGGATCGCCGGACTATCTGCCTGGCTAGAGTCTCATCCTCTGGCAACTCTCCCCGGTTCATGTACGCAAGATAAGGAACTGTCCAATCTGGTATAATATGCAGGGCTACCACCAATTGAGCCTCCGGATCAGGAATAGCCAAATCCACTTCACCCGGGAGCTTGACTGACGGGTTGTGCAACACATCGAGAAAGACATTAGGCGGGACCGGTTTATGCTGAGAGCCCAACCGGCTTAAAGCGTCCGCCGCTTCATTTTTTCGATGATCCACGTGCTCCACCTGATAACCCTTGAAGTGACCCGCAACAATATCCACCTCACAACGATATGCAGCCATAAGCGGGTCCTTAGAATCCCAAGTGCCAGATACCTATTGAGCCACGAGGTCCGAGTCACCGAAGCACTTAACCCGACTTAGATTCATCTCTTTATCCATCCGGAGACCATGGAGCAAAGCTTCATACTCAGCTGCATTATTAGTACAAGGGAACATTAAGCGGAGAACATAACAAAACTTATCACCCCGTGGGGAAGTTAATACGACTCCATCCCCCGAGCCTTCCAATGGCCTGGATCCATCAAAATGGATAGTCCAATATGTGTGATCCGGCTTTTCCTCTGGTGCTTGCAACTCCGTCCAATCATTGATGAAATCAACAAGTGCTTGAGACTTCACCGCCGTCCGAGGCACGCACTTCAATCCGTGCGGCCCAAGTTCTATGGCCCACTTGGGAATCCGGCCAGTCGCCTCCCGGTTCTGTATGATATCGCCCAAGGGAGCTGAACTGACCACTGTGATGGGGTGCCCTTGGAAATACTGCTTCAACTTCCGGCTTGCCATGAAAACTCCATATACCAGCTTCTGCCAATGCGGATACCTTTGCTTGGATTCAATAAGCACCTCGCTGATATAGTAAACCGGCCGCTGAACCGGATACTCCTTGCCTGCCTCCTTGCGTTCTACCACAATAGCCACGCTAACTGCACGAGCATTGGCCGCTACGTATAACAATAACGGCTCCTTGTCGACCGGAGCTGCAAGAACGGGCGGATTGGCTAATTGCCGCTTCAAGTCCTCCAACGCTTCATCAGCAGTTGGACTCCAGATGAATTGATCTGTCTTTCTCAACATCTGGTATAAAGGGATGACCTTCTCTCCGAGGCGGCTGATAAACTGGCTCAGTGCGGCGATCCGACCCGCCAAACGCTGAACATCGTTGATACACTTCGGTTTAGCCAGGGAGGTGATAGCCATAATCTTCTCCGGATTAGCCTCAATTCCTCTGTTGGACACAAGAAAGCCCAGTAATTTGCCTGCCGGAACACCAAAGACACATTTGGCAGGGTTAAGCATCATCTTATAAACCCGCAAGTTGTCAAAGGTTTCCTTCAAATCATCAACCAGCGTCTCCTTCTGCCTTGACTTGACTACAATATCATCCACATAGGCGTGCACATTGCGGCCGATCTGTTTATGCAGACAATTCTGTACACACCGTTGATAAGTGGCTTGGGCGCTCTTGAGCCCAAAAGGCATAGATACATAGTAGAAGGCTCCAAAGGGAGTAATAAATGCCGTCTTCTCCTGGTCCTTAACCGCCATTTTGATCTGATGATACCCAGAATATGCATCCAAAAAACTCAAACGCTCACAACCCGCCGTGGCGTCAATAATCTGGTCAATGCGAGAGAGGGCAAAAGGATCCGCTGGACAAGCCTTGTTAAGATCTTGTAATCCACACACATACGCCAAGTGCCATTTTTCTTAAGTACCAGCACCGGATTAGCGAGCCATTCTGGATGGAACATTTCAATGATAAAACCAGCTGCTAAGAGCCTGGCCACTTCTTCTCCAATAGCTTTGCGCCTTTCTTCGTTAAACCGGCGGAGAAACTGTTTTACCGGTTTATACTTGGGATCAACATTAAGAGTGTGCTCAGCGAGTTCCCTCGGTACACCTCTCATGTCAGAAGGCTTCCATGCAAAAATGTCCAAATTCTCATGGATGAACTCGATGAGCGCGCTTTCCTATTAAGGGTCCAAGTTGGCACTGACAGTGAACTGCTTGGACGAATCGCCGGGCACGAAGTCAACAAGCTTGGTCTCAGCTGCCGATTTGAACTTCAGATCTGAATCATGCTCCGTAGTCGGCCTCTTCAAAGGGGTCATGTCCGCCGGATCAACATTGTCCTTATAATATTTCAACTCCTCCGTGGCACAAACCGACTCTGCATAGGCCGCATCACCTTCCTCACATTCCAAAGCAATCTTGCGGCTCCCATGAACCGTTATTGTCCCTTTGTAACCCGGCATCTTGAGCTGCAAATAGATATAACAATGCCATGAATTTGGCATAAGCCGGCCGCCCAAACAAGGCGTGATACGGGCTCCGAATTTTCACTACCTCAAAGGTTAGTGTTTCAGATCGGGAATCATGCTCGTCCCCAAAAGCCACCTCCAAGGCTATCTTACCAACATGATACGCTGATTTGCCAGGCACCACACCATGGAACACTGTATTAGACGGTCTGAGATCCTTGTCTGTTAGCCTCATGCGGCGGAATGTCTCATAGTACAGGATGTTAATACTGCTCCCTCCATCCATGAGTACCTTGGTGAATTTATAACCTCCCACCTGAGGGTCTACCACTAATGCCAACTGGCCCGGATTGTCAACCCGGGAGGGGGGGGTGATCCTCCCTGCTCCACACGATAGGCTGCTCCGACCAGCGTAAATAACGCGGTACGACCGGTTCAACAGAGTTCACTGCTCGCTTGTGAAGTTTCCGGTCGCGCTTATCCAAGCTAGTTGTGAAAACGTGATACTACCCATTGTTCAACTGTTTTGGCTGGCTCTGATAACCCGATCGCAGCTGCTGCTGCTGTTGGTTGTAACCCCCTTGACCGCTCTTATTATCCTGGTTATTATTACCGCCCTGATTGAAACCTGAACCGGAAGCTTCATCGTGACCCGGCCCATGGAAACCGTATCCCGAGCCACCACCTGACCCATGGTCATACCGGAAGGCATTAGAGTTTTTAAATTCCTGCATAATGTAACAATCCTTCCAAAGGTGGTTAGACGGCGCCTCCTTCGTCCCGTGTTTTGGGCAAGGCTGATTCAGCAAATAGTTTAAGCGATCCGGGTTAGGATTTGAAGCCCCATTATGATTCGCCGCTTTACCTCTGCGCCGCTGACCCTTGTCCTGCGCATTAGTGTTAGCCACAAAGTCCATGCTGCCATCCGCTTTACGCTTGCCTCCGTTTCCATGGCCCGCCGGTTTGTATTGATGCCCCTTAAAGTTGCTATTCTTTTTTCCCTTCCCTGCTTCGTCATCGTTAGTCTCGGGATCCTTGGTACTATCAGAATCAGCATACTTCATTAAAGCGGCCATGAGAGTTCCCATGTCATTACAGAACCGCTTCATACGCCCCAACTTCAACTTTAGAGGCTTAAACCGGCAGTTTCCCTCCAGGGTTAAGATCGCAGATTCAGCATTGATCCTGTCAGACGAGTGCAAGACTTCAGAAACGCGGCGTACCCAATGGGTTGTTGACTCTCCGTCCTCCTGAACACAAGCCGCCAAGTCTACTATGGACTTAGGCTGCTTACATGTATCTTTGAAATTCTGGATAAACCGGGTCCGCAACTGGGCCCATGAACTGATAGAATTAGGCGGCAGGCTCTTCAACCAAGTACGGGCTGTGCCTTCAAGCATCATGGTGAAGTACTTTGCACACGCGGTCTCATCCACATCCAACATCTCCATTGCCATCTCATAACTCTCTACCCACGCTTCTGGAGATAAATCAGCGGTGTAATTTGGCACCTTGCGCGGGCCCTTGAAGTCCTTGGGCAGGCATACATTGCGTAAAGCGGGGACTAAACAGGGCACTCCCAAGCTAGATGCGACCCCTGGCCCGACAGAGGTGGTAGGACGAACCAGTGTAAGCTGATCCGCCTCGTTCTGTGCTGCTAACTCGGCCTCCATTCGTGCCCGGGCCCGGTCCACTACATCCTGAGCATCGTGAACACCACCGCCCGGGTTATTGCCATGGGCCGCTTCATGGCCCCGCGCATTGCTTGATATGGCCGGTTCATCCAGGCACCTGCTATAGCTCCGGCTTGGACGAGGTGTGGAATGAACCCGATCGCGGCTGTATGAATATGCCTCCTGTTGAATCAAAGCGGTCCGGAGAAGTTCCTTAACCCGGCATGTCTCTATTTCTTGTGGAGAGTCTCCTTCGACCGGGATAGCTTCTAATCGCGCAGCAGCTGCGACAAGATTGTCCATAGGATTAGAATAATGACTCGGAGGTGTCTGGACCGGCGGAGGAATCACAATGTTCTGCCGAGGAGGTTCCATCAGGCGGGTTACCTCCAGGTGCCTCGACCCGGTTTACCTCCAGGTGCCCCGGCGGATTACTGGTTCCAGCTCCGGGAGTGTGAAAGAGATTTCGAGGGTCGAACCCTAACGGCAGGCGTGATCTGTGCTTCCGCTTCAAGACCTCCTGTGATGCGTTCTGGTCGAGCATGAGCTTATAGTCTTGGGCGTCCAAAGCGGCCCGCTCTGCAGCCATCCTGTCCTTCTCTGCTGCCAGGTCGGCTTTGGCCTTTACGATCTGCTCTCTCACCTTTGCAATATCCGCATCATGGGCCTCCTGACCCGCCGGATTGGCCTCTGCCATAAGTACCGCTAGTGCGTCAAACAGGTCAGACAGAACTTGAACCGGTGGGGGCACAAGGCCTCCTGCCCTTGCTGCCGCTGCCGCTGCTGATCCGGAGAGCATTGCTGCTGCGGTCGAAGAGTGATTCGCCGCCTGCGTGCCGGCCATGAATATTCCAACCCGGTTGATCTGATCTGGAGGGTCCGGAACACTGTCGCCATCGGAACAGCCCCTAATCTGGTCTTCTTGCAACTGGTACAATGATTCAGTCTCTCCGGTTGAGGACTCGTCGCCGGAATAGATGACGGTCTCGCTACCGTATTCTGACTCGTCCTCATGCTCTCCTCCGTGGATGACTCCCACGAAGGCACGCCTCACGGCCGGTTTAACCTGGGTAGATCTCGCACGCTGAGCCGTCTCGACGAGGTCGGTGCGGATGTCCGGCTCAGGCCCAGGCTCACCAAACTTGCCGATAAAAACGTGTATGCCACCAAAGGGGACCCGGTACCCGTACTCGATCGAGCCGGCTTCGGGACCCCATCCTGCATCGTCGATGTAGAGCTTGCCGCGACGACTCTTGGTCATCCGGCCCATAGCATAGCCTTCGAGTCCTTTGAGCTTGCCCTCCAAGATCATCAAACCGTCGTGCGATAGCCCCACGGTGGGTGCCAACTGTCGTGGATTTGTCACGGCAGATGTCCTTGTGAAAGGACTTAGTCGTGGAGCCATCGCTACGGGTTAACTTGAAGGGGTTATAGCGGACACAAAGACACAAGGTTTTATACTAGTTCGGCCCCTTCGATGAAGGTAAAAGCCTACGTCTAGTTGTGATGGAATTGATGTGGTTTCGATGGCTAGGGAGCAAACAAGCTTCGCCTAGGCTCGAGTTGTTGTTGTCTGTCCTTGAACCGCCGCCGGGTCGTCCCCTTATATACACGGGTGACGCCCGTCGGTCCACAGAGTCCCACACCGGTTCATACTCGTATTCCGGTTGGTCTCTCTCTCTTCCTAACTTACAATGCAAGTTTACATATCAAGCCGGTTTACGGCTACAGGTTCTAAACCGACTACAGGCCTTGGGCCTTCATCTGCTTAATCACCTTTAAACTACTAATGAAGCTAACCCGGCCCAAGTAGGCCAGTTCACGCCCAGTGGTAATATCCCCAACAGGGGGTACCTAGGGTTTTCACATGGCCGGTTGCAATCTGCAATCTAAGGATAAGCATTCTGATTATTTAAGTATGCTTGAAGTGTACGCCAATCCTCCAGGAGATCTTCGTCTTGATTCCGCCGAGGGCCAGAACTGGCAGTGGGTCCTCGGCCAGGCCCATAACCAGCAGGCTGACGTGGCAAGCACCCCCTAATCCACCACACCAATGGTAGCCCCTGTACTAGTCTTGAAGCCGAGGACCTCGAGCATCCTTCGGGATAACCTTACAAATTTGAGTCTTTAACTTCGTAGGCGAGTTCCATCCTCCACGTCGGCTTCCGATTCCGAGGTCATGCTTGGCTCTGAGGTCTTCTTTGTCTTCACTTATTGCGTCCATGCATTAAATAAGAGGAGATATCTTTTAACAAGGCATCCTTATTGACGCACCTCGTTAACTTGGTAAGGCCGAGCTATCACTTTAACTTAGCCGTGAAGTCTGGCCGTGAGAGACTTGACCAAGTCAAACCCTGACAGTTTTTTTGGCCAAGAACGGAAGCATCCTCTCACACTAGTAGAAAACAGAGCATTGGTCCTGGTTCTACAACCGGAACTAAGCAATCGGGACTAAAGGCCCCCACTTTTAGTCTCGGTTGTGTTACGAACTAGTACTAAAGGAGCTCCACGTGGCCGCCGTGGGGCCCCTAGGCAGGAGGACCTTTAGTCCCTGTTGGTAACACCAACCAGGACTAAAAGGCAGCCACGCGTCAGCAACTACCAGGCGCTGGGTTTTTTTATTTTTTTAAGAAGGGGTTTAGGGTTTTGGAGGGTTTAGGGGTTTCATGTGTTTCCCCCTTTTCTTTTTGTGTTTACCATCCAATTCTTTTACTTTTAGGGTTTTTGGTTTTATTTTATGTTTTCCATTCAACTCGAAGCTAGCTACTACATATAGCAATGAAGAAACCATTACACAAATCGTCATGAATATAGAGAGAAGTGACCTCTCTTTCTCCGTGCTTGGTCGAACAACAAGTTTTTGTATATCTATTCGACGCTACGACGTATAGTACACCTTCAGGCATATATACAATGTAACATCTCTTACAATCCCTAATATCTAATTACCAACATTCACTATCAATTCTCGATGGTATTCTCAGGTTTTAGCTATGATCTCTTCAAGGAAGAATACTGTCCAATTCCTCTTGAATTGCTCGTATGCGAGCCTTTGGTAGGAGTTCTTCCCACTTCCATTCGATCTAATTTTAAAGAAGGAATTTTATCTACCACCAGTGGTAGTTACCACCACTTTAGTTTTGTATGTTGTATGTAGTATCTATCAAATCGGAAAGTATGTACGTGTAGTATGTAGTATATAAGAATATTGAGGTAGTATATATAATATTTTTTGGTAGTATGTATCATATTTTGAGTATGCTCTCTTTTACGTACAGATATGCATGTATTTCACAAATATAATAAAAAACATGGGCTAACTTGCAATTTTTACATGTAACTCAATTTGAAGTATCTTATATATAGTGTATGAACATACTTAAAATAATAAATTAGAATATATACTACCACAAGGTAGTATATGAGACATGTGGGGTAACTACCCCCAGGTGGTAGGATGGATTTTCCCTATATATATATATATTATATGTATATATATATATCTTTTTATATATAATATATATATATGATATATATAAAAAGATATATATATATATATATATATATATGAATGAAACTCGACACAATAGATGATAATAAAATAAATTTGTGAATATTGTTTGTGTACTTCAAGTTGTTAAGAAAATCTGCCCTTCTCAGTGGTCATCTGGCAAATGAACTCACAAATGTAGTATCCACATAAGTTATTCTCGGATCCCTGCCTCGAGCACTTTAGGAGAATAGAGCTCATTCAATATAATAATCAACCATGATAGTGGTACTGAAACTACAATCAAAGAGATGCGCTGATGTAGCTAGTACTACTTACACTGAGTTGTTGAAATCAGATTTCCTTTCTCCATTCACCCCTAGCCTGCTTGGTGAACTCTTTCCAAACCAAGCTCGCTAAAGAAAATGAATAAAGGATTTATTAATTACTTGATATCAAGAAATGAACGAAAGTTGCCGATATAGTGCGATAATGATTAAAACTACCTCTGGAGCATTTCTCTCATGTCATGTGTTTACATAACAAGTCCATAATAAGTACTTTTCCCGCGTCAAGCTGAATGACTAGCAGAATAAAGTGGAACCTACGCACGCATAGCTCATCAGTTACACTTAACATCGAGTAAGCGAAACAGAATGATGTGTACAAGATAGTATAACACTCACCCGAAGTTGTATGGAAATAGTATTTCCATTTTGGTTTATTGTTGAATTAATGCCCTTAGCAAGATCTTCTCTGCATCCTTGGCATTCCATTTTACCGTAGTTTCATGAATAGTATTTGGCTTAATGAACCAAATGTCCCAAATTTGTCCTCTTTTGCATTCAGGGATCTTTTTTCTGCATAATATATATAGTGAGGATAGTTATACATGCAATGAACGAGCGGAGCTAGAGACTACATTACAGAATGATACTTACAAACAATAGCAACTGATGAAAGGTTTTCGATGCCGTCTTGATTGTATAACTGAAATATATCTTCAAATTGAACATAAATCTCCTTGTCTCCATTGAAGTAATGCTCATGTTTAACCTTCGCAAAGATATGGTCAGCCTCTTGCTTTGAGGCTTCCAAGTACCAGTCATGCAATGTTCGCATCATCGTTGGTAGATCCGGGAGCTCCTTAGGTCTGACGAGAGGCTTCCTGTGCTCGAATCTAAAGGTTAACTCAGCCATTTCGAACTGTACATCATCGCCCAAGTAATCACCAACAGTGAAACCAGGATCAGCGGCCACTACCTCCGGATCATTAGCGATATCGCCTAACTACATGCCAGCACGGTAAATATCGCAACTGCAGGGTGCAACTTCTATAGACAAAAAGGCTGTTTTACACGTGTCAGTACTGAAATCAAGCTTTAAATCTAAGAATCGGGGAAATCTATGAATGTGTAACTCTCCCATAACATCGTATGATAGATTGGAATATTAAGCCAATTAATATGGTCTGGCATATTGGGCTCTGCATCCGAAAGACAGCTTATACGCCTGAACAATACCAACACACTATAACTTTAAAAATAGAAAATCGACACACTGCAGATACCGATATGCCGGCCGATATTCACAATTTTGGCCTACCATTTTTTAAAGCCATATGGATCATTCACCTACTCTTTCAAAGGCCCCCGCCCCCTCATTTCTATTTAGTCCGTCCATAACCCTCGGTCATGTATGACCAGTGAACATGTTTTTCCCCATAAAGTTGATCAACCAAAGCTAGCTAACTAAGCGCGTGTCCCTCGTCGGTGCCCCTCACTGAGATCACCATACGAAATGATCAGTCAAAGGGTATGCCGTGTCTAATTAACAATGCCGTCTACAAATATTTGTACTTAGCAAAAAAAAAGTATACGATCTTTAAATGGTATGCCTATGTACCATACAACATACGGCGTATAACATGGCATATACACACAGCTACATTTCAAACGGAAGGAATACCATATAAATCAGGAGCGGGCAGGGTGGTCTATGGACCTCCTTGAAATTTCCTATTCCTGTATATATCTGCAACAAACTTGTGATTGCGCGCGAACCTCTACTTCATGCTACGTAATGCATTGTCTTCTTGCAATAGTGGTCGTTACTGGTTACAACCAAGGATCACGGCATCCGCCACAATATCATCGCCAAGCTTCAGGGCGTGTTGCATCGGCTAGACCCTTTTGCTCTTTTCCTCTGGTTGGGTCTTTTTATGCTGTGAGCCCAACAAACTATTGTTCATCGCACACACAAAAAAAAGACTTTTGTTATTTTTCTTGGGTACCTTGTACTATTTTTTGTTGTTGGTGCTTCGTCTATAAAACGGGCCTACGGCCTTTGTTTTCTGTGTTCCGTGGTAACTATTCATTGCATTTGAACAAATGGATATTTTTCATGAAGGGATATATTTGTTTTCCTTAATTTGAAACATAACGAGAGCCTACTAAGTCGTCATGTGTATGTTTCCTGTGTGGCCGGCCGGCTCTAGTGGATAATGAGCTAGCTGCATCCTCCCTGCAGACACGGAAATACTGTCTCTTAACATGTTGTGTTGCCGTCCCATATAACACGATATGCATCATGTAGTATGCGACCGTGGCGTGATGGAGACGCGCGCTTAGATTACTGAACACTAAGCACTTAAATTACCTTGATTGTGGTGTGTTTGCCAACCAGCCTGCCTGCATGTGTCACGCAATTGACAACTGAAGTACAATGCAATTTACTTAATTAACCAGTATTAGTATGTAAGCTGGCTGTGACAACCTATGGATGACCATGAGGAGAGTTCACCAAAGCTAATAATTAAGCGTTTATGGCCACTGCAACTACTGCCGCTGAGATTGTGAATGGATCAATCATCAAAAGGCAGTGTACTGTACTATGAAACAGTAACATGGCGAGTGTCATCCAGGTGGAACTAGCTATCTCACCGCCAACTTGGTCGTACGTACGTACAGGATTGTCATACATGGTCAACCTCTTCCCAGGCTCTCCGTGTCGATGTTAACTAAATAAAGCCAATAATCAAGCGTGTGTGGCCCCTACAGTTAGCGGCGCCGCTGAGATCATCACGTGAACTGATCAATCAAAATGCCGTGTCTTATTGCTACTCTACATAACATGGTGTCGGTCTCTACAAATAAACAAATATTAGCATACCCGTCAAAAAGAAATATTAACATGGTGCTCACAGGGTCTCTCTGTGCCAAATGGTTGTAGATTAATTTCATCAGACGCAGCTAACAATGTAATGGAGTGTGTGCATGTTCCGACGGCTACATTGTGGTACCGTGTCATGCTAGGATTGCCATGCAAGCAGATACAGATGCTAAGCACGAGCTAGCTCTTTTCTTTTTCTTTTTTGCAAACATCATTAATTTTTAAATAATACCTAGCGTGCAACCATCATGTAGCAGTGGATGTAGGAGCTGCATTTGTTTCCGCCACAAAAAGTTGCCGCCACCAACTTCATCTATTCACTTTCATAATGATCTTTCAACCGGCGAATTCTTGTCAGCCACCGGCAGTTGCACGTCATATCGAGGCATGCCAGAATTAAGAATGTGAGATGATCGACGCATGCATATGTGGCGGCAAAAGGAAGATATTCTATTGTACTTTACTAGTAAAACAAGGACCGATATCTGGGACGGCCGGCCGGGCATATGGATACAGTCCACCAGCTTGTTGTTGGAAGCATGAGTGAGATTTCTAAGGCTTCCCATGTAGAACACTCGTCGCCTCCACAAGCATTACGTATGCCACGCTCGCTATGGATGTGCTCCGACGACAACGCTAGGGCATACTTGCGGGCAAGTAGAAACTTGGGAAAGTGCAGTGTGCATACTCTTGCTCTAATAGAACCCTACGGATGGTCCACGTAGGTAGGGCTGCTCCTCTTTTCCTGGTGTCTCATATTCCCCTATACCTTTTTCACATACTTTTAATGGTTCATCTATTGTCTCTCCCCGCCTAGCTCCTGTTTTCTTCCATCATGTGCTACATATTTGAATGTGATAGAAGGTTGTTCCAACTAGTATAACTCGATGCTACGTCACCAGTGAAGATGGGGCAGTATATATGCACACACAACAAGCGACGTGGTATTTATGGTTGATGGTTGTTGATTCAGTACTATTGTCATGATGTCCTCAAATTCTGGAAAGATCTAGGTGATATATTTCTTGTCCATCCTTCATCCTAAGAATAACAAAACGTCCAGCAAAGCATGTAACCGTCCTATAAAACTAGGTTTTGCTCGCTTGTGATCGTGGAGAAATGCACACTGAAAGTTTGGAAGCAATAATCAACACTTCGCTGTTTGTTTTAAAAAATAACCTTTTTCCTCTGAATTCTATGGGTTTTCCTGTATTGACTTAAAAGAGAATATAACCATTATGTGTCTCATCATATTTTCCTTATCTTTTCACTAGATTTTAAGGAGTTTTAGCAACATCTATCTATCTATCTATCTATACCTATACTAATTTGTGACTCCCTAGAAATTTCCATATTAATTAGATTTTATGAACCGTTAATTTTGTGGGACCGTATTTTAACGGGGTAGATCCAATTGTAAACTCCTGGGCCAGAAAAAGAGTCCATGTGTTCTACTCCTAAAAAAAGAGTCCATGCGTTCTATTCCACCCGTGAATTCTCCTCCCCACACGCATCTCCTTTCTCCTGTATTTCTTTTCAACGGTGGCGTGTTAGATCCAGCAGCAAACCTAATTGCACAAGCTCATGGCGGATAGGCCTTGGCCTCTCTCGCTCTCTTTCTCCTCTCTCTCCCTCTCTCTCCCTCCATCCTTCTCTCTCTCTATCTCTCTATCTCTCTCTCTCTGAATAGAAGGAGCAGTTGACGTGGCTGAATGACTACGAATATCTTGCTATCTCATGCCTCCAAAAGTAAGAACATTCAGGTAAATTTAATTATGGCCACGTCTTCCTCTCGGTGCCCTAGCTCCTATATTATGATCCGGCAGGCAAAACCTGAAGTTTGCACCAAGTTCAGAGTAATGTTAGGTTTCTTACTTTCTTACAGATCTCTTTTGTGTTGTCTCTGATGTTATAGTTTAATTAGATAGAACCATGGAGATGGATAAATTATTAAAGATGACGTGATTGATTACTTGAAAACATGCTACCACACATGCATATTGCAGATCACTGTACATAGAAATTCTGAAACATGATCTGTTTTGATGCTTTAAAGTAGTTCTCCTCTAGCTTGCTGCTGTTATTCAATGTAGTACTCTACAAAAATAACCATGGCAACTGAAAATTTCAGTCTTAGGTAAAATAAAGTTGGACACAGGTGTTCAGCCTTGCAGTGGTTGCTTTCATGTGGACTCAAGTGTGAAGAATGAAGAACTGAACATGCATGATAGAGGATGTTGGATAGGTATATTATTTAAGTTGTCCTATGTTGTTTATTGCCCACCCTTAATTTGCTTGGCCTGATTATATTTTTCATATGCAACTCCATTGTCGATGTTAGCATAATCTTGATTAGTTGTCAGCTAGGTTTAGGTTTCCAATGTTATTTTATTAGTCCGGCACAATAGTCCGGCTAGGATTAGTACTTTCCTATGTATATGTTTTGCTAAGTTGTGCCATAATTGGGCTAGGTGGTGTTCGGCAAGGTATTGCACTTTGGCCCTGTAGTTGTGTTAGTAGCACAGGCTGTGTCTAGGTTGGATTATAGTTCTGTACGAGCAGGTTTAGGTTGAGTTGGGTAGGATATTCACTGGTCTGGGTCATTGCATGTATATGTGTAGCAGGTCCTCAGTTTTGTAATAGTGGGATTTGAGAATAAATAAAGAAAAAGGAGGGAAGCAAGACATGTGGCTTTGCGAAAGTTTTCATGTGAGCCCGTTCATTGGTTTTGATGTAATCGCCCCGTAGGAAATTTCAATACTTGAGTTCCATATAGTTGGTTTGAACAAGTTGCCTAATACCGTTTCTCATAGATAAATACAGGTGGTAGAAGTGATGGAGATTTCACATGACATTCTAAATGATATAAAACATAACTACCAGCTGAAATATACGCATCTTCTATATGGTGTCATAGTGCCTTTTGAAGATATAAAATTCTACTAAAGCTAATTTTATTTGCGATTTAGTTGGACCAATGTTTGGTGGTATACAGTGGCACAGTTTTTCCTGACTGGGCATGACTTCTGCTGCAACTTTGCAATGCATGAAACCAATAATGTTGATACAGTCTTCAGATGGTGTATAGCTTAATATGTTAAAAAACATGGGTGATGTTACAATTAGTATCTCCTCGATGAAACAATCAAACCCACAATTTAATCTATAATTTGTTCTCTTCTTTCAGCTTTGGTTCTCTGAATAATAGTAATCTGCTGAATAATGGTGGTCTACTAAACGATACATTTGTTCATTCTCAAAAACTTCAGTGCACTTGCAACAGGTAACCAAGGATACTCACTAGTAGAAAAAGGGGCCAATGGTCCAGGCCGGTCCAGCCCATTAGTCCTGGTTCAATCCAGAACCGGGACCAATGGGGGCATTGGAACCGGTTCGTGAGCCCCAGGGGTCGGCCGGGCCACGTGGGCCATTGGTCCCGGTTCGTCTGGACCTATTGGTCCCGGTTGGTGGGACGAACCGGGAACAATGGCCGTCGCTCCTGGCCCACCACCATTGGTCCCGGTTGGTGGCCTGAACCAGGACCAAAGGACGGCCATTAGTCCCGATCCATTCCACCAACCGGGACTAAAGGGTTGGTCCTCGTTGCGGCCAAAGTTTAGTCTCACCTCGCCAACCGGAGGGGAATCAGACCGGTTTATAAGCCCCTCCCTCTCTGCCTTATTGAGCTCCTCTGAAAATGAAAATGGATGCCCTTATATAGGGAATTTAGGCTAAATTCATACGAATTTCTCTTGAAATTTGTTATGAATTTAATTTCAATTTCCTCTATAAGCGCATCTATGCTCATTTCTGAGTAGCTTTTTATATTTTTTTTCTTTTCTGCTATATTTATTTTTTTCTTTTTATTTCTGAGTTGTAATAAGTCATTAAAAATAAGCATCTATGCTCATTTTTTAGTAAAGTTAATCATAACTATTTTTTCTTCTATTTATTTTTGAATTGTAATAAGTCATTAAAAATAAGCATCTACGCTCATATTTTAGTAAAGTTAATCACAACTACTTTCTTTTCTTTTTATTTCTGAGTTGTAATAAGTCATTA
>NC_041386.1:725201755-725203310 GCF_002162155.2 Triticum dicoccoides
TTAAAAATAAGCATCTACGCTCATATTTTAGTAAAGTTAATCACAACTACTTTCTTTTCTTTTTATTTCCGAGTCGTAATAAGTCAATACAAATAAGCATCTATGCTCCTTTTTTAGTACAGTTAATCACAACTATTTTTTGCTGCAATTCATTTCTGAGTATCTTTTTCTATAGTTTTTTTTCTTTTCTGCTATATTTATTTTTTCTTTTTATTTCTGAGTTGTAATAAGTCATTAAAAATAAGCATCTATGCTCCTTTTTTAGTACAGTTAATCACAACTATTTTTTGGTTCAATTCATTTATGAGTAGTTTTCTATATAGTTTTTTTCTTTTCAGCTATATTTATTTTTTTTCTTTTTATTTCTTAGTTGTAATAAGTCATTAAAAATAAGCATCTATGCTCATTTTTTAGTAAAGTTAATCATAACTATTTTTTCATCCTTTTATTTCTGAGTTGTAATAAGTCATTAAAAATAAGCATCTATGCTCATATTTTAGTAAAGTTAATCACAACTACTTTCTTTTCTTTTTATTTCTGAGTTGTAATAAGTCATTAAAAATAAGCATCTATGCTCCTTTTTTAGTACAGTTAATCACAACTACTTCTTGCTTCAATTCATTTCTGACTAGTTTTCTATATAGTGTTTTTTCTTTTCAGCTATATTTATTTTTTTTCTTTTTATTTCTCAGTTGTAATAAGTCATTAAAAATAAAAAAGAGGCGCAATGCTTGTTAATTTGCTTCAAGCCTTTCGGAATAGTGTCAACTGCACTGCACATAGCTCTGTGCAGTCTACCGTATTCCTCAAGGCTTGAAGCTAACCAACGTGCAGGAGCATTGAGCCTCTTCGTCATCGTCTCTGCACTCAGGGCTTATAAACAGCTGCGAGTGCCTCTCGCTTGGCGAGGTGGGACTAAAAAAACAACTGCAGGAAGAATCAAAATAAAAAAAATAACATAAAAAAAGTGCCACCTAAAGGGCTACCACGGCCTGAATACGACTAGAAACCCAACAATGGGCCAGGATTCAGGCCCGCAATAGGCCCAATAGGCCCACAGGCACATATAGTGCATTTAGGCCCGTAAGCCTGCATTTGAGAGGAGCTCGAGAGGGCAGCGGGACTGGTGCTTATAAACCACTCTCGAGCTCCCTCAGCTAGCGAGGTGGGACTAAACTTTCATGCCGCGAAGCGGGCAACACATGGCCTTTAGTCCCGGTTGGTGGCACCAACCGGAACTAAAGGGTTGCATTGGTACCGGTTCGTGGCACCAACCGGTACCAATGCCCCCCGTTTAGTCCCGGTTGGAGCCACCAACCGGGACCAAAGGTCTTCGTTTCCCGCCCTTTGGGCTGCTGAAAAGAGGCCTTTGGTCCCGGTTGGTGGCACCAACCGGGACTAAAGGGGCCATTAGTCATGGTTGGAGGCACCAACCGGGACCGATGCTCTTCCTATATATACAGGACTTGGCAGTTTTCGATCTCTCCTGCTCCACTCCCGTCGCCGCGCGTCTCCCTGCCGCCACCTCGCCGTCGCCGCCCCGCCACGCCATGCC
>NC_041386.1:725203991-725236863 GCF_002162155.2 Triticum dicoccoides
GTTCATAGATTTTTTTGTTAGATTAGATTTTTTTTGTTAGATTAGATTAGATGTGTAGTAATTAATTTTGTTCATAGAATTTTAATGATTTTTTTGTATATAGTTTAGATGTGTAGTAATAAGAAGTAGTTTATATATAGTTGTTAGATTAGCTGTGTAGCAATTAATGATTTTTTTGTTAGATTAGATGTGTAGTAATAAGAAGTAGTTTATATATAGTTGAACTAGCTAGTTGATTTCATAAACTAATTTATTTTACTATATATAGAAGTAGTTTGTTTTTAGTAAGTACTACTTATTTATTTATAGTAAGTGCTTAGTAGTTGAACTAGATAGTTGATTCAATTAATAAAACTACTTTTATTTAACTATATATAGAAGTAGTTGCCGCATCAACGTCGGCGATGCCTATCCCGCATCCTCGTCATCGTCGACTCGGCGGTGGAGGCCTGCTTGATCAGGGCCATGTTCGGGACTGGGCTCCGCCGGGCTGGTATTGGGAGGTGCTACCTTCCGGGGGACGTAGGTTGGTGAGGAGGCAGCCCGTTGTTGACCTGATCCTTGTTTGGTGGCGGTCGCGTGGGCCGGTGATGGTCATGAAGCATCCGGACACCGCGGAAGTGGTACGTCACCGTGTCAGCGAGGAGGACGAGCACGTCCGTCGCTACATGGTTGCATTGGAGGGCAGATTCGACAATACCTGGCAGGTTCTTCAGGGATCTCACTGGAGCTATGATCCTGTGATGGTTCCTTATCTTTGGGTGTCCACCGCTTGCGTCGATACCAGTCGGGCACTACGGTTCTAGTTGTATTAGTGATTATATTCGACGATGTACGGACACCAAGAGATGATGTACTTTTGCTTATAATTATTGAATGCGTGCTAATTTGAATACTATACTTTATTTTATGATTTGGTTTTGCTTATTTTATGATTTGGTTTTGCTTATTGAATGCTCATATTGGATAAGTTCTCCTTCATTCCTGTGTGCTAGACAACTTGATATAATAATGCATTCGGGAATGAAAGGCGGAGCTACGTACATCGATCATCGATAGTCAACCCGTGATTAATAATAATGATCTAGTTTAATATTTGAATTATGAACGTAGGACGGAAATGTCGTACTCATCGGACGACGAAAACCGCCCGGGGGAGTGCGACTGGTGCCATGACGATTGAGGTAACTGCGACAGGTTCATTGTGCTGGACGAAGATCGTCGCTTCAGCATTAAGCTCGAGGAGACCTTCGATGTTCATACAGTACGCAACCGACGATAAAAGTTTTTTTTCGTAATTACTCATGACTTCAACTATTTTAATCATGACAATATTTTTCATCTTTTCCAATTCGACTAGCTTATCCCGTGCTTTGCAAGACGCTATGTCTTGGAGAGGATGGGTTTTGAAGACCATGAAAGTTTCGAAACCAAAAAAATTATCGTAAGTACCCATCATGGTGTGAATTTTCAAGTAAAGTTGTACAATGCTCAGAGTGTAACCCATTTTGGTTGCAAAAATTGGGAAGCACTTTGCAAGATGTATGGTTTTGATGAGGGTATGCTTGTTACCATGGATCTTGGTGATCCTACAATCGAGCAAGAGAGACCTACGATTTTCGTCCTTGTGAATACACCTCCAATTCTTCCCCCATGTGAGCTTAACATAGTTATTAAGTAATTTATATTGTTTATTTCAAAATAGTTGACAACTTATTCTCCATTGACAGCTTATTTTCATTCTTCAAAGAATGTGCCGAAGATGGTAGACAGAACCTACTACACCGTAGGCTCCGAACTAACTTATCAGGAGAAAAATCATCTGGTCGCATTTTGTACTGATCTTGAGAATTACAATGTCTACAATCGAACTCCTCAACATTATGGTCAATACGTGCCCCTAGTGCACGTGTTGAACTACGGTAACTACCATGGAGATACCCCTGGTAAGATTTTTGTACTATTACAACATCCGTGCATCTTTTTGCACACTTCTAAAACTAGTACATCATATCATTGCTAACTACGAAGTTATTACTATGTTTTTCAACAGATAATCCCGAATGATTGTGTGCCTCATCTGATGTATACACACGGTAGCCTTCATGTTTTGAACATACAACCAGTTCGTCCTACGAATCTCAACTGTCCATACCGGATTTCTAAAATAAGTGGAGACCTCAGAATCAAAGAATGGAAAAAATGTATGGACAGTCGTAAGGAGCTTCTTGGAAGCAACATTCAGCGAAGGGCAAAAATTGGAGACAGGATGATCGCCATTCTTCATAATGGAGAGTAAGGGTCTATATTGTTTTATGCTATTTTACCTTAAGGGTGTTTAGGTCCTACCTGATACTGATGATCATGTGTTAAGAACAATTATGTAGGGTTGGGTTCGATGACTATGAGGATGATGATCGTATAACTTATTATTAATAACGAGTAGAAGTTGTATGATGATGCATGATTAGTAGGACGAGTACTTGTTATTATATATGCTGATGTATGCTAGCATGCATGAGTTATTATATCAGCGGGTAAAATGAACATATATAGCAGCAGCGTTGGTAAACCAAGGACGAAGATAGAAGAGAGGACACTTCTCTCTATTAGCTAGCTAATATAACAACCTAAAAATAACCCCCAAAACCCCTAAAGCAGTCAATTTCCAAAAAAAAACATGGACTTTTGGTCCCGGTTGGTGCCACCAACCGGTACCAAAGGCCCCCTGACTGGGCTCGGCGCACAGAGCCACATGGAGGCACATTAGTCCCGGTTCTAGTTTGAACCGGGACTGATGGGTGGAGGTATTAGTAACGGCCCATTAGTCCCGGTTCATGAACCGGGACTAAAGGCCCTCACGAACCGGGACTATTAGGTGTTTTTCTACTAGTGACTGTAGCACTGTGAGCTGTTGGTATTGCTGAGAGCAAACGTATACCAAGATGCTTCAATTTCTCAAGCCTATCTTATATGCTGAACTCAATTTTTTTGGTGTGACCCACATTATACCCTCTCAAACTAGACAAATTATGTTACAATTATTGTTTGGAGCATGGTTATTCGCTCAAGGAAACAAGTTTCGTATTTTATCACAGATTTCAGATCTCTTTTTTTTGTCTTAGTTTTTTATATTTCATACCTTATCATGACACTTTTTCTTCTATCACCAATCTCCATTGATACTCTCCCATCTTCGTGATCTCTGAAACATAGCATATAAAATCCACTTCTATTGATAATATCAGCATCTCCTTGATCTTAAGGACCTCTAAAATCTAAATCCATAATTATTCAATCCATCAAATGACATTGTCCATCGAGGAACTAGTGATGCTCATGGTATGAGTAAAGAAAAAGTTATAATTCAATCCAGTTTGCTTTTGGGATGTTTTATACTTGGACTATGCTTCTGACGTCTATCTTATATCTGCATTTTATTGCTCACGTTCTATGTTAGGCCTGATTTGATTGGTTTTACACTACAAGAAATATGCTATCTTGTGACCTCCACTATTGGTCACTGAAAGGTCATAGTTTTTCATTTGTGACCTTTTGTGACCAAAAACAGAAGGTCAAAAGCTGGCGGTCGTAAACTGAAATTAACGACCTTCTCATAGTGGAGGTCGTTGACCAAAACAGAAGGTCGTTGAACCCATGACCTTTTGTTTTTGTCACTGTCTGTCTGCCGAGGCCACGTCGGATCCGACGTGGCAAATGGACGTGGCAAAATTGCGATCAATTGGAAAGGTCACTGACAAGATTCAGCCCAGTCCGATTAGGTGTTTTACATGGGCCGAGCCCAATAATTCGGCCTATTTGTGTTTTTTTCTGTCAATTTTTTGTCAGGTTCATGGGCTAAGCCTACAATTCGGCCTTTTTATTTTCTGGGCTTAGGCCATTTTGCATTCCGTTTCATTCAGCCTTTTGTTTTTGTTTTTCATAAATGGACAATATTCCAGTCCACTATTGTTTGGGCCATAGCCTTTTTAGAGCCCAAATATTATTCGATCCAATAGACGAACATTCAGCCTTTTTCATTCACATATTTCAATTTTACACATTTCAACAGCAAACAATCAATAATTCTCACAATTAAATGATCAAATCCAAAAATCACTGTATGAAACTCAGAACAGCACATCTACATGATCCATCAAGTGTACATACAATCAGAAACAAATATAGAGGCACCAAAACTATTGTGCACCTCTCCAAGCTTCTTCTGATCTTCGTTCACAGCAGCAGCCACCTCGGTCGCTTGCCTCGCGCTGGCGAAACTTGACATGAAAATATATTATAAACAGACCATTCAAGAAAATGACATTTATTTAGAATGATAACACAAATTGAGCTAGCTAGTACCATGATTTTTGTTCTCCAACTATTTAAAATGAGATACCCACTCATACAAGAAAATAGATACACAGTGCAAGAGATACCAAAACAGATACACAAGTTGAGATGTAGCAGGCAGATTCATCAAGTATATATCATGATGTGCATTCATCATATAGCTGTTGAGATCCACCAATGCTCAATGCCAAAAATGTAAGATAACGGTTATGGAAAATAGTAAACCTGTAACCAGATTTAAAACAAACAGAACAGCAAGGTGATGCCATGACCAAATGCTAACCAGAATGCTTTTAATAAAATGGATTGCTTCTAGCTGTTGTAGTAACGACATGTGGGTTCCATCAGGCCATGATCAAGTACTCCAAACCATTGCATGCTTTGCAAAATAAAATATTAGATGAATGTCACTAACAGGAGCACTAGGTGATTAATGTAACAAGACATGGCAGTGTGTCTGAAGACAGGTGCTGCTTGCCAATGTTCTTCGCATAACTATAGGCTCACCCTCAAGTTAGCATTACACAAAGTGAAAAGGAAAGTGAAAAAGACATGGCAGCCTATAGCTATGCTGAGAACATAGACAAGCAGCACCTGTCTTCAGATATTGTTGGCTTGCAGCCACAGGTATCCTTCCTTCATGTCAGGTCCAGGAACTCTTTGTGTGCACATCAAGGCAGAATAGCAGCCTCGGTCGTCCAGCCGCACTTCGCTGCAGGAAAACAAACAAATGGCTGAAGCATCTTGGTAGAAACATGATAAAAAAACTGCTAAATGGACACTAGCAGCAAAATATATTAGAATGTTAAATTTAACATGCTAGAAAATTAAAGGAGAGTGCCCCACACACAGTGTAAGTAAGACTAGCATATAGTAGTTTGTCTTCTACAGAATGCTTCTAATATAAGTAAGCATGAGAGTGTATGTGTTGGAGCTTCGTCATGCATACAAATATTTTATGAGCAGAACTAGATACATGTATGAGATCATTAGAATGCATACGAATGTAGTCATTCTTCCAGGCTAAGTAACAAGGCATGCAAACAGAGGTTATGGTGGCAGCTTTCTATTGGCTGGACTTCACTAGTCTACATGTTGGATTTATGAGTAGCTTGGTACAAGAAATAATACATGGAGTACAATGTAGCCAGATATTAGAAGGTAGAAAAAGAAATGGGATGGTTGCCTCCCACGTAAGCAGATAAGCAGCATCCACTTTCTCTCTAATTCTGGACCCTTCACTTCCCTCTCTCGAAATGCACTCTAACTCATACAGACACACACAACAATGCTAGTAGGTATAAATTATAGTTTACAAAACAAGGGGATATAATGGTTTCCCTTGGTCAGTTTCTTAAGCCTACATATAGCATTAGTTTTTGAAATCACACATCACACATATTTCTAATCTGGACAAAATAGTAGATATAAATCAAATTTTCTATGACACAACAGTAACATCTTTAAGTAAATTAAATTCCATGGCATATAAACACATCAATTCATTCTGTTTGTGTGTCTTGTAGGTCTGAAACTACTCAACTACTGTATGTGCGTAGTACTATGTCAGCAAGCAGCAGAGGAGATTTAAAAGGAAGGACCATGTGTGTGTGTGTGTGTAGAAAACACACACAAGAAACACTGAACATGATCTATTTAGTCTAAGAGTTTCCATTACACAGAGGAGATTTGTGGTTGTGTGCATCATGTCATATACTTGCAATTTGTCATGCTGTTTTCAAGTTGCGAACACATAATACATTTGCCGGGGAAATAAAACTAATGCATGGGGTGTAAATGCATTTCAGCTAGGGAGAAGACGTTGAGAGTGCAATGGACTACACTGCTAGTAACCCGACAGAAAAATCTTGATAGGACACACTTAACCAACAGTAGCCTGCTCTGAATCTGAAGGATACTAACTTAGATATGAAAATAGCACAAAGCACAAAGCACCCAGGCTCTGAACTTAGAGCTGAAACATCTACTTAGCAGCAGTAGTGAGCACAGGATGTGCTGCTGTTATACATGATGCAATTCAACATTCTGCCACCAAGGGAAATGCTTAATCAGGAGGTATATTAGAAGAAACAGCTGGATGTATATTAGAGATAAGCTGCATCAGGATGTTGGATCACATACCATAGGCAGAAACAACTAGCTTGAACAACGAGAAGCTGGCATCCACCACACCTTTTGCAGAACTAGTGATATACTTGTGAAGCGTAGGACCGGCACCGACCGTGCTTCCATGGCAGGCCAAAAGGAAACCCTGTAGGACGTTGAAATATGCAGCAATGTTCTCCTTGAGCGTTTCCACACTAGGCAAGTCTCCGCTCCAGACCATCCCAGCTACATCGAAAACAGGCATAACAAAAAAAGTGAACACGGCTAGAGATAAATCACCAGCAAAATAGCAGTATCACACAACCATAAGGACTGCATGAATTGCAGTAGTGGGCACTAGACAGAAACAAAATACAGCGGTCAGCAGTGAGCACTAAACACGGCCAGAGCTAACTTACCTCGGCTGCATACATCGGCCAAAGCATATGTACTGCAGCTAATTGGCTTCTCGAGCAAGTGCAAAATATTGAATTGAGATAAAACACCTAAATTTTCCCTAATTTGTGATCCTATCGGGCATGCCAAGCAACTGAAACGAATCAACGGTCACCTAGAGAGACCCTAACAGCTCTGAATGCACGTGAATGACTGTCAGCCCAGCGCACAAAATTAGTCTAGGGAATTTAGTCCGGTTTCAGACTCACCGACGGTGGCCTGCCTGGACACCACATCACCGAGCGTGACAACCTCCGACCACTCTGTCCGCTCTAGTCCACCGGGAGCCGCCTCCGACATCATTTGCGAGAGCAGGAGAGCAAGTCAAATGAGGGAGCTCCGAGCAGGATTAGGGTCGGGTGGTGAACCGGGGATTCACCGGGTGCCTACCTGGAGGGTGTCGATGATGGTCGTCATCCCGCGCGGCTGCTCGTCCAGGGCCTAGCCGAGGCCAGCGGGTGGCTCAGGCCCACGCCGTGGGTTTGGGGGAAGCCATGGCGCCGCCGACCCCCTGTTCGAGTTGCTGATGGAGGGGCCACGCTGGTGCCGGATCCAGCGCCCGCTGGCCTCAACATTGCCGGATGTGGCAGAACGGCGGCGAGGGGAGAGGTGGGTGGCAGAGAGGGAGGCGGCGGCGAGGGGAGAGGTGTGGCAAAGAGGGAGGCAACTGCAAGGGGGATCTGGATCGGGAGCGGAGTGGCGGCGGCAGAAGGGATCTGGATCCTGGGAGGCGGCGGTGGAAGGGAGTGCGGCGTTGCCATCGATTCGATCTGGATCGGGGGAGTGGGAGTTAGGGTTTGGGAGGAAGGAGCGGAGGGAGGAGGTCACTGTGGTGTGGGATGGATGGATGGATGTGTGCCACGTCATCGATCCGTGGCACACACCTTTCCACCAATGAGAATTTAAGTTTATTTTCTGAGTGTAAAATGGTTTTTTTAAAACGTATGAAATCTATGATGGAAAATTGGATCATATTTTGTGAAAATGATCCAATATTGTGCACATGTGTGTATATTGGGATGGGGGTTTTATTTCTTTGCACAAAAAATCATTTTTCAATTTTTGGAGTGCCAATAATTGGGTTTTTTGTGAAGGACCTAGTATATAGTTGTTGCAAAATTGGACCAGATCAATTTTCTAAAATATTAGGCCATATTTAATGTACAATTTACCAAATGGTTGGGTGTCAAAAGGTTTTGATCCACCTCTCGTGAAAAAGACAAATTTCTGCCGATTCAGCTGGAAGCGGGTCAAATTTGAACTGCAGCTACCTTATAGTTTGCTCTTTATTTTTTACAAAAATCATTTCTAGGTACATAAGTATCTATTTAATCAGAGAAACACCAAAAAAACCAAGATTCAACCACTATCTAGGAATGGTCATTCCTGCCGTTTTGACCGCATTTTGAAACGGGCATAAAAAATTCAAAAAAATCAAAAAATTGGAAAACCTTCGCATTGTGTCATTATATGTGACCAAGTTTCTAGGAAAAATTAATAAACTTGTAATACGGCAATTATTTTAAAAAAGTGTTCTCAGAAATGAGCTATCATGCATGAAGATTCATGGCTTTCAAGCCAAATGATATATCTTATGGCCACATTCATGGCATAGTTTCTTCAAATGATCTCATATTATGCACAAGGGTGCATCTTCTAATTCCAAACAATGTTTCCTAAGGGAGTTTTCATTTTCTTTAAACGGAAAATTCATTTTCCATTTTTTTGAGTGCTTGAAATGAGTTTTTTTTTGTGAAGGACCTACCATATATTTGTTGCAAAATTGGACCAGATCAATTTTCTAAAATACTAGACCATATTTAATGCACAATTGACCAAATGGTTGGGTGTCAAAAGTTTTGATCCACCTCCGGTGAAAAAGACAAATTCCCGCCGATTCAGTTGGAAGCGGGTCAAATTTGAACTGCAACTGACTCATAGTTTGCTCTTTATTTTTTCCAAAAATCATTTCTAGGTACATTAGTATCTATTTAATAAAAGAAACACCAAAAAAATTCCAAGATTCAACCACTAGCTAGGAACGGTCAAGCCCGCCGTTTTGACCACATTTTGAAACGGGCATAAAAAATTCAAAAAAAATCAAAAAATTGGAAAACCTTCGCATTGTTTCATTATATGTGACCTAGTTTCCAGGAAAATAAATAAACTTGTAATACGGTAATTATTTTAAAAAAGTGTTCTCAGAAATGAGCTATCAAGTGTGAAGATTCATGGCTTTCAAGCCAAATGATCAATCTTATGGCCACATTCATGGCATAGTTTGTTCAAATGATCTCATATTGTGCACAAGGGTGCATCTTGGAATTCCAAACAATGTTGCCTAAGGAAGTTTTCATTTTCATTGCACGGAAAAACCATTTTCCATTTTCTGAGTGCCTGAAATGAGTTTTTTTTGTGAAGGACCTACCATATATTTTTTGCAAAATTGGACCTAATCAATTTTATAAAATACTAGGCCATATTTAATGCACAATTGACAAAATGGTTGGGTGTCAAAAATTTTGATCCACCTCTGGTGAAAAAGACAAATTCCCGTCGATTCAGTTGGAAGCGGGTCAAATTTGAACTGCAGCTGCCTCATAGTTTGCTCTTTATTTTTTCCAAAAATCATTTCTAGGTAAATAAGTATCTATTTAATCAGAAATACATGGTTTGATGGAAAGACATCGAGGTTTGGACGGTGGCCGAGGCCCAACTCTAGAGCGTGTAAGCTCGCATGCCCGCCGCGTGGTCAGAGCGTGACCGTGGCGTTGCCATGTGTTCTGGGCGGCCTAGGCATGTCTAGTGGGTTGGGCACTCCACAGGTAGGTGCTAGGAAGAAAATCACAACATAAGATTCTCACGAGGAGACCGATCGATGCTCAAACATGAATAAGCAGCCAAGTGTTTGATTTGCGGTACGGGAAATGCACATGGCTGAGAATGATCAGTTTCTAAGAAGACCGTCTTCACAAATTTTCACCTCAAAAGGAGGAGCCTAGGTGGTACTTGCTTTACAAAGTACCACACTTTACATAAATACGAATGTTGAAGCTGGGCTCAAAATAATGAATGGATTGAGCTGGCATTTGGTGAAGGATGGTTATTGGGAATAGGAAAGCACTGTAGAAAATGGATACCATTTGGACATGCCAAAGTGGTACTTCCTTCACAAGTGCTACTCTGAACAGAATAGGAAAATGAATATTTTCGAATTATTTTTGAACTAGGCAAGGAATGTGTTTGACATATTTGATGAAGATATGATCCAAAACATTTATGAGAATTTTTTGGGAATTTTTGGAATAACAGAAATATAAGTTGCTTCACAACCTAGGGCAAAAACTGCCACATGGACATGACACATAGGCAAAACTGATGAGATGGCGCCTAGTCATCACAACCCACCACAATCTACAAGGCTATTACCATCTATATTGGTCATTAACAACTAGAAATAAGGCAGCGGACTAGCACTGTTTGCTTTGTGACCATTTCATGTAAGGAAATTACGACCTTTCTGACCAAAATGGTCGCAATGGTTTAGGGTTTGGAGCCCCCCGAACAGCTTTTGACCAATTGGTCTGAAATGGTAATAGATCTATGACCAATTCTTCCAGGGTCACTGACAGAAGGTCACTAGTTGACATATTTCTTGTAGTGTTATAAGAATTCCAACATATTCGTTTTCTTTTTTCAGGTTCAAAACATAATATGCAATTGATTTTATTTTATCCAAATATTCTAATTTCATTCAGGTATGTTCTCTTTGTTTTGTGTAATTTCTATGAAGGATGACCAGTCTATTGTTTCCCAGGCTAGCTTGATTGTTGGGCACATGTTATTATCTGCAAGATAGAAAATGCTCATGTTCCATGCAATAGACTTTGGAGGCACGCATACATTGTTGACCTTATCCACAAAAGCCACTAGATCACGAAGTTGACGAGATTCTAACGTTTCCTGAATGCTTGAGACATAATTAGAACATAACAATGGCAACTCCTCCATGCAAATAGGCCCATGCATGCGTCATATATCTCATCAGATCACTGTGTTGCCCAACTTTACATTGCCTAATACATCGGAGGTTAGAGTTGTCTATCTTCTCTCGAGTTGTTTTTCTAATTATTAGGGTGCTGGATTTTGCATTGTTAATAAGTAACAATCAGACATGACATCAGTCTGTGCACTATAACTTTTGTATGCTAATCTACTCTCAAAATATGATGATTGTATGCTTGGTTTACAGAGAGGATGGATATGTTAAGCATGTTTTGTAGCATAATCCGATTATTTGCCCAGTAACCAAATATGAAAAGTACCCCGTGGTAGTCAAACCCAATACAGCTCGGGTACCCCAAGTAGATGCAACTGACCTCCAAGTTGCCAAGTTATAAAGGTTAATCTTACATTCAAGCAACAAAACTAAACATGTACGTAAGAGTAATGTACATTCAAGAAAGTTATCTACTTATTTTTATAGTGTTTGTTTTTTTGGAAAGTGAACGGGATAAAGTTTTTTTTGTTAATGCCATGTCTATACTAGAATCATCGAATTCACGGAGTTTAGAGCATACTCGGCAAATCCTAGAAACAACTCAACATTGTGTTTGCCGATTTCTGTTCTCGATCGGCAAACAACACTCGGTTGGACGGACATGAACAATCATTAAATTTACGGAGTTCTTATTATCTGTCACTCGACAAACATTTATATAGCCATTTGCCGAGTTTCAAATAAATGAAAACTCGCCAAACTACCACGTTAGGAATCATATGCATGTTAATTCATAGGAAACTCATATATAGGGTGGCAGATAATGGACATGCGAGATGTGTGCCGGTTTGCTTGGTTTGATAAATACGATTGTAGGTAAGTATTGTATCTGTATTTCGGTAAATATAGCATGCATGTATAATTTGTTTTGGTTTCATTATATATAAAATTATATCAGGAAGGTTTTTCTATATACCATATTAGCCTAAGTTCATGTGAATTCAACATAGAGACGAAACAGGTTACCTCTCTCTATATGTTAATGTATGAGTACTTAACTTTCAGGAAACCACTAATACAATGAAAGGTAACATGTTTACATCAATACAATACGGTATGATGGAAGCAAAGGAGATGCATAAAAGTGCAGTTCTTGAAACATGTACAGAGGGCCAACCACATGACTATTTTCTCTATCCATGACCTTATTATATAAGTTGGTGACCAGGATTTTGTCTTTTTATGAGAATTTATTGGAACAATATAAAAAGTAACAAAAAATGATTTCTGATGCGTGCATCTATTAATGTTTTTTGTTGATTTTGTGGACGGAATAGATGTCAAGTGAATGAACAATAAGCAAATTTTGTTTTCAATGTGTTGAAGGCATTATATGCCAAGATTAGAGGTGATAAAAAAATTGATTATTTTCTGTACGTAGAGAACATTTGTGTATGTGCGATCATACCATATTCTATTATTTTAATTACTAAATTTTAACAATGAGAAGATTTGAATAATAAACATATATGGTCATAGGACAAGATGGAACTGTTTCAATAGAAATATGAAAATTCTTGATTTCCATACTCCCAGTAAATAAAATCTTGTCTCAAAACATTATCCAATTGTAGGTTACTAAACTAGCCCGTGCGAATGCACGGGTTGGCGACTAGTACAAAAAATGTTTCTCCTCATATTTTCCCACAGGATTAAGCCTCTTTTCAATAACATAATAAATCATGTACAAGCATAGATTAGGGGGAATGTTAAGATTTAATTAACACCATTGAATTAGGAAGGAATCAACACTTCCAACCATCATGCAGTTATCTCTCCCGAGAAAAAATATGGTTAGAATGTTATTGTGCCACTAAGGATCTTAGTATCGTTGTTCATGCATTAGAATTGTAAAGGAGGACCTAGTGGATTTTAGAATTCCTACGTTTTTCCTTCAGATCGAAGGAAATTTTCCTCAATGTTTTTCCTTTGCCCCATTGCTTTTGAACAAAGTCATGGATATTAGCAGCATAGGAAAATTTGTTGTTCCTATTTTTTTCCTTCACTTTTCTTTTGAACCAAAGGAGTTCTTAGAGGAATTTTCTACGAATTCCCAAGGATAGTATTCCTGAAGAAAATTTTCCTTTGGAGCCCTTTGTTTTTCTGCAGTTGATTCATATTCATATAAATGATCGGCTCCTATCCTTCACATTTCAAAGGAAAATAATGTTAGGTTGCATCTAATCTCCCACCCATTTAACCAGATTACATATCTTTTCCTATAGAATTTTAGATACTACATGTCGATCCCATTTTCTACAACTTTTATATTTCTATATACTACGAATTTAACATGGTATTACGTTCCTAGAAAGAACGAGCAACAACACTACTACACCGTCACGCATCTAACGGCCGTGCGGCGCGTCGCATGGCTGCAGCCTGCAGGACGGCTCTAGTTGATAGATCAACTAGCTGCATCTTCTCGCTAACGGCACGGAATTATTAAACGATGGCGAGTGCCATCCAGGAGGAGCCAGCTAAGTGCCAACTTGGTCATATGTACGTACCTGATTGTCACACATGGTCAACATCTACCCTAGCCTCTCGGTGTTGATCTTAGTCAAAGCCAACAATTAAGCGTGTGTGTCCTGTTGAGCCAGCTGCACCGCTGAGATCATCTTGTGAGCTGAGCAACCAAAACACCGTGGCTAATTACTACTGTGCATAAGAAATAACATGGTGTCCCTGCAAATCAAATACTAACATGGTCTCCCTTGTGCAAAATGGTTGTAGATTAATTGCACATACACAGCTAATAACAATGTAATGTTGTGTGTCCATGTTCCAACGGCGACATTGCGGTACCGTGTCAAGCTAGGATTGACAAGCACCAGCTAGCTCCTCTTTTTTTCTCCTTTAAAGATCACTCATTTTTGATTAATATCTATCGTGCCACCATCATATCTCAGTGGATGCAGGAGCATCATATAATGATCTTTCTACCATGAAATTCTTGTCGTCTACCGGATATCGAGGCAGGCCAGAATTAAGAATGTGAGATGATCGATGCATGCATATGTGGAAGAAAAAGGAACATATATATTGTACTATTGTACTAGTATATATAACAAGGATCGATATCTGGGACCGGCCGAGCATATGGATACAGTGCACCAGCTTCTTGTGGGACGCATGAGTGAGATTTCCAAGGCTTGCATGCATGGTCCACACTCCCCATGCATTACTCCTTAATAGTGCACACGCCAGAGATGATAGAAATAAGGGCATGCTCAACAGCTCCATCAGGTGGTGGGCAAATGAAATTCTGTTCAAGTAGCACCTCCAGATTATGATGGTCTCAGCAACCATACCCATCATCTCCAGATGTACTAGCCTCTTCAGAGTACGGTTCTGCTGACAGGATGGCACTAGTGGCAGGTAAAGGGAGTCCATTGAGCATGATACAATTGAGCTGGATGAATGGTCTACGTAGCAATGATCCAGTCCTTCCCGATGTCTCTTATTCCCTTGTACATTTTCACATTCTTTTGATGATCATCTAATATCTCTCAGAAATAGCTCCTCTTTTTCTTCATTCTCCACATATTTAAATGTGACGATAGAGTGTTCCAACTAGTAGAAGCCGATGCTACTGCTTGAGTGAAAATGGGGAGGTATATATGCAGACACGAGGACGTGCAGGTATTCATGTTGGGAGTTGTTTTATCAGTACCATTTAGTATTCGCTTTAGGTCCTGCCATTGTTTAAAGGTCTAGATGAGGTGTTCCTTCATCGTCCTTCTTTTTGCGAGTTGTTGTTGGGTGTTTTCTTTTGGTAAAGACTATATAATTGCTCATGCGTTGCAACGGGACATAAAGATTCTAATATGTGATTACTTTCCTATTTTAATCTTATTACATAAATAAATCTTTATAAAATCATGTCCATGATTTACCAAACTAAACAAAAATCACTTATTTGGTGAAAAACTTTTTTGCTTATAGGAGAAATACATTATTTTTCGTAAGTAGATAAAAAGTGGGACAATTAGGACAGTTTTCAAGGATAACCGGTGAAAAAGAAAACAGAGATGTGAGGGGAATAAATTAAAACGGAGAGAGGGGGCATACGTAAGGTTGGACGAAGCAGTATTGCCTGGCAGGAAAACGGAAGGTATTTTTTTTAAGCAGTACAGGTTGGCATGAATGAGTAGGCAAACTTTTTTCCTTGTGAACTCTTGTTTGGATTGTGCTGATGTGTTGTTCATACAAGCTTGAATTAAACTTACAAGATATATTTTTTATCCAAAACATTACATTCAATATGCATCACTTCTGAAATAAGGCAGTGGTGTCTCCCCGCAAAAAAAGGCAGTGGTGTCAACGAGAAATCGGATATGTATTAGAACATGAAGCAAACAAATGGCTGATATATGAGATGATAGGTACGAAACACAAATTTTGGAAAGCTGATATTTACAGTGTTGACATATTTTCCTCCTGAAAAGAACACTCGATAGCCATTTTGCCTTTTTTTCATTTCCCTTCCTTTTTAGTTAGGAGTAAGTGCATTCCCCATCAAGGCGACTTCTCCTTCATAACACCTAGTACCAAATATAATGTTTAATAATTGTGGGATTGTGGGTACAACACTACATCCGCAGGTGCCCTTTTAAACCATCGGAGCAACAATTGCCTGATGAAATAGACGTCCAATAAAGCCAATAGTAGCAGTCCATTTATTTGGAATCATATATTTTCCTTCAAAAATAGCATACTGTTTAATCGTGGGCTATACGAGTTTCATAATACCCAATAATGTGAGATGAAGTATGCATGCATGGTGACAAGAACATGCTATATCCTAGCGGTATAGGAGATCAATCAATACTCACTAGTAGAAAACAGGGCTTTGGTTGAGCCCTGTCCAGCCCATTAGTCACGGTTCAGTCACGAACCGGGACCAATGGAGGCATACGTCCCGGTTCGTGAGCCCGGGTGGCCGGCCGGGCCTCATGGGGCATTGGTCCCGGTTCATATGGACCGATTTGTCCCGGTTCCAGGCACGAACCGGGACCAATGGACCTCTCTCCTGGCCCACAGCCATTGGTCCCGGTTCGTGGCTGGAACCGGGACAGAAGGCCCTCCTTCTGTCCCGGTTCCATCCACGAACCGGGACCAATGGGGTGCCTATATATACCCCCTCGCCCGCGAGCAGAACACTCCACTGCTCTGTTTTTCTAGCCGGCGAGGGGAGGGCATTTTGGTGCTGTAGCTCACCTCCTATGCACGTGAGGTGTTCGATGAAATGCCCGATCCACACTAGTTAAGCTTTCTCATCTCCAAACTCGACCTCCAAGCTCCATTTTCCTCATGATTTGTCAAGGTTTAGCGGTTCGTCACGTCCCGTCCCCGTCTTCACCGCCATCGATCGCCCGTGCCGATCTTGTTGCCAGCACCACCGTGGTGAGCCTCTTGTTCTTATCTTCTTTCTGAAAGGAAAAAAATTCTTACTTGTATGATTAGATAGATACTTGTCTAATTTTCTTACTTTTATCATTGCTTGTTATTATATATTACGATGGTTTTGGTATCCGCCCCCATCGGCCCTCGTCCTGTCTATGATTCGGATGTGGTATATATTATCTTTTATAACTGTTATTTTCATTTATTGTTTATGACAATTATGTCGACCAACGTGACATAGATTTTATTTATCTATGAGGTATGTGAATCGAAAATTCCAACCGACCTTATTGTCGAGAGGTTAAATTTAGTTGAAGAAGAAAACAATTACTTGAAGGAAAAAATAAAAAAATTGAGGAGGAGAAAATGATATTGGAGTTGCATGTTGCGGATGTCGTCGATGATCACAAGATCAAGATGGATGCAATGCACTTGAAGATTAGAAAGATTAGAAAATATGCCATTCATACCGAGGCTTGGTATCATTATGCCGTTGGAAAAATTATTACCTTGGTTGCGATTATGATCGCATTTGTTGTTGCATTGAAATGTTTTACATAGTTTCAATGTATGGTTTAATTAGATGCTCTGGAGAGCTATATGTTGTTCAATGAGAACTATGTATGTACTTTGGTTTTAATGTGATGATGAACTTCTATTAATTTGATCACTTATCTACCCATGATGTTCTGTAATGGTTTTTGACACACTCAATTATATATAATGCATGCAGATGAACCGGCAATGGATGTACGGTGACAGACACACCTCCGAGTACATTAATGGCGTGCATAATTTTCTCGAAGTGGCTGAGGCAAACAAGCAGAATTGTTTTATGTGTTGTCCATGCCCTAGCTGTGGGAATACGAGGTCTTACTCTGACTCGAAAAACCTTCACACCCACCTACTTTATAAGGGTTTCATGCCACACTATAATGTTTGGACCAAGCACGGAGAAATAGGGGTTATGATGGAAGACAACGAAGAAGAAGAGGACGATGACAACTATGTGCCCCTGGAATACGGTGATGCTGCAACGGGGGAAGCTACTTCAAGAGGAACCAGACGATATTGTGCCCGATGATATCCGCCGGGTCATTGTTGATGCAAGGAGACAGTGCAAAACTCAAAAGGAGAAGCTGAAGTTCGATCGCATGTTAGAGGATCACAAAAAAGAGTTGTACCCCAATTGCGAAGATGGCAACACAAAGCTCGGTACCGTACTGGAATGTTGTGCCTGACAAGGGATTTTAGAAGCTAATAAAAATATTGAAGAGGAAGCTTCCAAAGGATAACGAATTGCCCGACAGTACGTACGCAGCAAAGAAGGTCGTATGCTCTCAACAATTGGAGGTGCAGAAGATACATGCATGCCCTAATGACTGCATCCTCTACCGCGGTGCGTACGAGGATTTGAACGCATGCCCGGTATGCGGTGCATTGCGGTATATGATCAGACGAGATGACCCTGGTGATGTTGACGGCGAGCCCCCCAGGAAGAGGGTTCCTGCGAAGGTGATGTGGTATGCTCCTATAATACCACAGTTGAAACGACTGTTCAGAAACAAAGAGCATGCCAAGTTGATGCGATGGCACAGTGAGGACCGTAAGAAAGACGGGAAGTTGAGAGCACCCGCTGATGGGTCACAGTGGAGAAAAATTGAGAAAAAGTACCAGGTTGAGTTTGCAGGTGACCCAAGGAACGTATGGTTTGGTTTCAGCGCAGATGGCATTAATCCTTTCGTGGAGCAGAGCAGCAATCACAACACCTGGCCCGTTACTCTATGTATGTACAACCTTCCTCCTTGGATGTGCATGAAGCGGAAGTTCGTTATGATGCAGTTCTCATCCAAGGCCATTAGTTGAAGAACTTTTACAGCTGTGGATTGGAAAAGGTGTACTTGTGTGGGATGAGCACAAACAGGAGGAATTTGACTTGCATGCGTTGTTGTTCGTAACCATCAACGATTGGCCTGCTCTTAGTAACCTTTCAGGACAAACAAACAGTGATACCACGCATGCACACACTGTTTAGCTGACACCGAAAGTATATACCTGGACAAATGCAGTAAGAATGTGTACCTGGGCCATCGTCAATTTCTTCCGACCAACCATCAATGTTGAAAGAAAGGCAAGCATTTCAAAGGCGAGGCAGATTACGGGAAGAAGCCCGCCATGCGTACCGGTGATCACGTACTTTCTATGGTCAATGATTTACACATAATTTTGGAAATGGTCCCGACAGACTATCTGTTCCGAATGACGCTGAGGGACGCGCACTGATACGTCTCCGTCGTATCTATAATTTTTTATTGTTCCATGCTTATATTCTTCAATTTCATATACTTTTTGGCAACTTTTTATACTATTTTTGGGACTAACATATTGATCCAGTGCCCAGTGCCAGTTCCTGTCTGTTGCATGTTTTTGGTTTTGTAGAATATCCATATCAAACGGAGTCCAACGGGATAAAAACGGACGGAGATTTTTTTTGGAATACTTGGAGAATCTGGACGAAAATCAACGCGAACCAGTGACCGAGGTGGGCACGAGGTAGAGGGGCGCCCCTCCCCCTAGGGCGCGCCCCTGACCCTCGTGACCCACCTGTAAGGCGGTTGACGCCCTTCTTTGGCCGCAAGAAAGCTATTTTTTGGTAAAAAATCACGGCGAAGGTTTCTGTCCAATCGGAGTTACGGATCTCCACATATATACGAAATGGTGAAAGGGGACCAGAAGTGAACGCAGACATAGAGAGAAACAGAGAGATAGATCCAATCTCAGAGGGGCTCTCGCCCCTCCCATGCCACGGAGGCCAAGGACCAGAGGGGAAACCCTTCTCCCATCTAGGGAGGAGGTCAAGGAAGAAGAAGACGAAGGGGCCCCCTCTCCCCTTCTTTTCTGGAGGCGCCGGAACGCCGCTGTGGCCATCATCATCATCACCGCGATCTTCACCAACACCTCCGCCATCTTCACCAACATCTCCATCACCTTCCCCCCTCTATCTACAGCGGTCCACTCTCCCGCAGCCCGCTGTACCCTCTAGTTGAACATGGTGCTTTATGCTTCATATTATTATCCAATGATGTGTTGCCATCCTATGATGTCTGAGTATATTTTTGTTGTCCTATCGGTGGTTGATGAATTGCTATGATTGATTTAATTTGCTTGTGGTTATGTTGCTGTCCTTTAGTGCCCATCATATGAGCGCGTGCGTGGATCACACCTTAGGGTTAGTTGTATGTGTATAGGACTATGTATTTGAGGGCAAGAGTGACAGAAGCTTCAACCTAGCATAGAAATTGATGCATACGGGATTGAAGGGGGACCAATATATCTTAATGCTATGGTTGGGTTTTATCTTAATGAACGTTAGTTGTTGCGGATGCTTGCTAATAGTTCCAATCATAAGTGCATAGAATTCCAAGTAAGGGATGACATGCTAGCAGTGGCCTCTCCCACATAATACTTGCTATCGGTCTAGTAAAGTAGTCAATTGCTTAAGGGACAATTTCGCAACTCCTACCACCACTTTTCCACACTCGCTATACTTACTTTATTGTGTCTTTACTTTAACATCCCCTAGCTTTTATTTACGCTCTCTTTATTTTCTTGCAAGCCTATCCAAAAACACCTACAAAGTACTTCTAGTTTTATTCTTGTTCTAGGTAAAGCGAACGTCAAGCATGCGTAGAGTTGTATTGGTGGTCGATAGAACTTGAGGGAATATTTGTTCTACCTTTAGCTCCTCTTTGGTTTCGACACTCTTACTTATCGAAAACTGTTGCGATCCCCTACACTTGTGGGCTATCAAGACCTTTTTCTGGCGCCGTTGCCGAGGAGTTATAGCGTGGGGTGAATATTCTCGTGTGTGCTTGTTTGCTTTATCACTAAGTAATTTTTATTTGTTTTTCTTAGTTGTTCTTTATCTTTAGTTATGGATATGGAACATGAAATACCAAAAAAATTAGGTGTACTTTCTGCTCATGGAGATGAGGAACCTCCTAAAACCCTCGATGCTCATTATGTGACAGATATTATGTACTACTTTGATAATCCTAAGAAAACCCCATTCAATTATGTAATGGGAGTAACGTTGGATCAACATTAATACTTTAGGGATTATCGCTTGACTCAAAAAGGGAAACTATTATGGGATCAAATTCATATATTGAAGTGGTATGCTCGACAAGTATGCTTGAGTTATGATTATACTTGTTGCTCTAGAATGAAGGCTCCACACCTTCCCTTTCCTTGCAAATTTAATGATAATAAAACCTTAGCTTCTTATGCTAATGGTATATATGATTACTATGATGTGGAACAAATAGAAGAATTTGTTGCTTTTATGGGTGCTTATGAAATTGAATCTATGTTTAAAGAGTTTGAACATTTTGTGGTTGCTGTTTATAGATCTGAAAATTTAGCTATCCTCAAATATTTCTATGAGAATTATGAATACAATTATGAAATTAATGCACTTATTGAGAAAGTCTCCGCTGTCCAAGAAGAGACTAATATTTTGCAGGAATCTATGGAAGAAGAAGTTGAGGAAACTGTGAGCTCATTGGATGAAAAAGATGAGGAGGAGAGCGAAGAGAAAAAGGAGGAAGAGCGGATTGATCACCCGTGCCCACCTTCTAATGATAGTAACTCTTCAACTCATACATTGTTTAATTCCCCTTCGTGCTTACCGAAGGATGATTGTTGTGATGACTGTTAAGATCCCTTCAATTCCTTTGAAATAGCCCTTTTTGATGATGCTTGCTATGCTTGTGGCCAAGATGCCAATATGAATTATGCTTATGGAAATGAACTTGCTACAGTTCCTTATGTTAAACATGAAATTGTTGCTATTGCACCCACGCATGATAGTCCTATTATCTTTTTGAATTCTCCCGACTACACTATATCGGAGAAGTTTGCTTTTATTAAGGATTATATTGATGGGTTGCCTTTTAATACTACACATGATGATTTTAATAGATACAATATGCATGTGCTTGCTTCTCCTACTTGCAATTATTATGAGAGAGGAACTATATCTCCATCTCTCTATGTTTTCAATATGATAAAATTGCAAGAAACTGTTTATACTATGCATTGGCCTTTACTATGTGTGCATGAATTGTTCTTTTATGACATGCCGATGCATAGGAAGATAGTTAGACTTCGTCATTGCTTGATATATGTTGCTTTGTGCTCACTACTAAATTATAAATCATTGTTAATTAAAATTGGCTTTGATATACCTTGGGATCCAGGTGGATCCATTACTTGAGCACTATATGCCTAGCTTAATGGCTTTAAAGAAAGCGCTGCCAGGGAGACAACCCGGAAGTTTTAGAGAGTCATTTATTTCTGTTGAGTGCTTTCATATAGTTTAAAAACAACAAAAATAAAGAGGGGAACCCAAAACTTTTTCAAAAAGGAAAGTGAAAGTGAGAAAGACAAGCATTGTTGAAGTGGGAGAGCTCCTTGAACTTTGTTCATGCTCACGGCAACTTTGTGAATCTTAATTACAGAAATTTTTAAACAAAAATAATTATCCCCTTGTACAATTCCATTGTATTATAAAAATAATGTGCCAAGGTTTGCCTTTAGGATGTTTACAATGCTTGTTGGTTTGTACGGTGCAGGACAGAAACTTTGGCTGTAGTACGCAAATTTTAATGTTTTACTGGAACGTCAAATGGTTCTGATTCTTTTTGCACTGTCTTTATGTACAAATTTTTTATTTTTCCTAATTTTTGCAGAATTGTTCAAGTATCAGAAGTATGATGAATGTTCAGATTGTTACAGACTGTTCTGTTTTAAGCAGATTCTGTTTTTGATGCATAGTTTGCTTGTTTTGATGAAACTATCAATTTATATCATTGGATTAAGCCATGAAAAAGTTATAAACAAAATATTAATTGGTTTGCAACAGTATTTAGAGTAGTGATTTGCTTTATTATACTAACGGATGCTACCGAGTTTTCTGTTGAAGTTTTGTGTGGATGAAGTGTTCGATGATCGAGAAGGTTTCGATGTGAGAAGAAGGAAGAGAGGCAAGAGCTCAAGCTTGGGGATGCCCCAGGAACCCCAAGTAAATATTCAAGGAGACTCAAGTGTCAAAGCTTGGGGATGCCCCGGAAGGCATCCCCTCTTTCTTCAACAAATATCGGTATGTTTTCGGATTCGTTTCGTTCATCTGATATGTGCAAATCTTGGAGCGTCTTTTGCATTTAGTTTTCACTTTTTCTTTTATGCAACATGCTGGTATGAGATGGTCCTTGGTTGATTTATAGAATGCTCATTCCACTTCACTTATATCTTTTGAGTATGGCTTTATAGAATGCTTCATGTGCTTCACTTATATCATTTGAAGTTTGGATTGCCTGTTTCTCTTTACTTAGACAACCGCCATTTGTAGAATACTCTTTTGCTTCGCTTATATTTCTTAGAGCGTGGGAATATCTTTTGTAGAAATAATTAAACTCTCTCGCTTCATTTATATCTATTTAGAGAGATGACAGGAATTGGTCATTCACATGGTTAGTCATAAAATCCTACATAAAACTTGTAGATAACTGAATATGATATGTTTGATTCCTTGCAATAGTTTTGCGATATAAAGGTGGTGATATTAGAGTCGTGCTAGTTGAGTAATTGTGAAATTGAGAAATACTTGTGTTGAGGTTTGCATGTCCCGTAGCATGCACGTATGGTAAACGTTGTGTAACAAATTTGAAACATGAGATGTTCTTTGATTGTCCTCCTTATGAGTGGCGGTCGGGGACGAGCGATGGTCTTCTCCTACCAATCTATCCCCCTAGGAGCATGCGCATAGTGCTTTGGTTTTTGATGGCTTGTAGATTTTTGCAATTAGAATGTGAGTTATTTATGACTAATGTTGAGTCCATGGATTATACGCACTCTCACCATTCCATCATTACTAGCCTCTTGGGTACCATGCATTGCCCTTTCTCACATCAAGAGTTGGTGCAAACTTCACCGGTGCATCCAAACCCCGTGATATGATACGCTCTTTCACACATCCCGGTACACCGCCGGAGGCATTCATATAGAGTCATATCTTTGTTCTAGATATCGACTTGTAATATTGAGTTGTAAGTAAATAAAAGTGTGATGATCATCATTATTAGAGCATTGCCCCAGTGAGGAAAGGATGATGGAGACTATGATTCCCCCATAAGTCGGTATGAGACTCCGGACTTTACAAAAAAAGAGGCCAAAGAAGCCCAAATAAAAAAAGAGAGGCCAAAGAAGCCCACCAAAAAATAAAAAAGAAAAAAAGAAAAGAAAAATGAGAGAAAAAGAGAGAAGGGGCAATGTTACTATCCTTTTACCACACTTGTGCTTCAAAGTAGCACCGCGTTCTTCATATAGAGATTCTCTTGAGTTATCACTTTCATATACTAGTGGGAATTTTCATTATAGAACTTGGCTTGTATATTCCAATGATGGGCTTCCTCAAATGCCCTAGGTCTTCATGAGCAAGCAAGTTGGATGCACACCCACTTAGTTTTAGTCTGAGCTTTCATATACTTATAGCTCTAGTGCATCCGTTGCATGGCAATCCCTCCTCCTTGCATTAACATCAATCGATGGGCATCTCCATAGATCATTGATTAGCCTCGTTGATGTGAGACTTTCTTTTTTTTGTCTTCTCCACATAACCCCCATCATCATATTCTATTCCACTCATAGTGCTATGTCCATGGCTCGCGCTCAAATATTGCGTGAAAGTTTATAGGTTTGAAATTTCTAAAGTATGAAACAATTGCTTGGCTTGTCATCGGGGTTGTGCATGATGAGAGCATTCTTGTGTGACGAAAATGGAGCATGACTAAACTATATGATTTTGTAGGGATGAGCTTTCTTTGGCTATGTTATTTCAATAAGACATAATGTCTTGGTTGGTATGCTTGAAGTTTTATTATTTTTATGTCAAAGGATAGACTATTGCTTTGAATCACTCGTGTCTTAATATTCATGCCATGATTACATATGATCAAGATTATGCTCGGTAGCATTCCACATAAAAAATATCTTTTTTATCATTTACCTACTCGAGGATGAGCAGGAATTAAGCTTGGGGATGCTGATACGTCTCCGTCATATCTATAATTTTTGATTGTTCCATGCCTATATTCTTCAACCTTCATATACTTTTTGGAAACTTTTTATACTATTTTTGGGACTAACATATTGATCCAGTGCCCAGTGCCAGTTCCTGTCTGTTGCATGTTTTTGGTTTCGCAGAATATCCATATCAAACGGAGTCCAAACGGGATAAAAACGGACGGAGATTTTTTTTTGAATATTCTCGTGTCCCACCTGTAATGCGGTTGACGCCCTTCTTTGGCCGCAAGAAAGCTAATTTTTGGTAAAAAATCACGGCGAAGGTTTGAGTCCAATCGGAGTTACGGATCTGCATATATATACGAAACGGTGAAAGGGGACCAGAAGAGAACGCAGACACAGAGAGAAACAAAGAGATAGATCCAATCTCGGAGGGTCTCTCGCCCCTCCCATGCCATGGAGGACAAGGACCAGAGGGGAAAACCTTCTCCCATCTAGGGAGGAGGTCAAGGAAGAAGAAGACGAAGGGCCCCCCTCTCCCCTTCTCTTCCGGAGGCGCCGGAACGCCGCCGTGGCCATCATCATCATCACCGCGATCTTCACCAACAGCTCCGCCATCTTCACCAACATCTCCATCACCTTCCCCCCTCTATCTACAGCGGTCCACTCTCCCGCAACCCACTGTACCCTCTACTTGAACATGGTGCTTTATGCTTCATATTATTATCCAATGATGTGCTGCCATCCTATGATGTCTGAGTAGATTTTCGTTGTCCTATCAGTGGGTGATGAATTGCTATCATTGATTTAATTTGATTGTGGTTATGTTGCTGTCCTTTGGTGCCCATCATATAAGCGCGAGCGTGGTCACACCGTAGGGTTAGTTGTATGTTGATAGGACTATGTATTGGAGGGCAAGAGTGACAGAAGCTTCAACCTAGCATAGAAATTGATGCATACAGGATTGAAGGGGAACCAATATATCTTAATGCTATGGTTGGGTTTTACCTTAATGAACGTTAGTAGTTGCGGATGCTTGCTAATAGTTCCAATCATAAGTGCATAGAATTCCAAGTAAGGGATGACATGGTAGCAATGGCCTCTCCCACATAATACTTGCTATCGGTCTAGTAAAGTAGTCAATTGATTAAGGGACAATTTCGCAACTCCTACCACCACTTTTCCACACTTGCTATATTTACTTTATTGTGTCTTTCCTTTAACAGCCCCTAGCTTTTATTTACTCTCTCTTTATTTTCTTGCAAGCCTATCCAAAAACACCTACAAATTACTTCTAGTTCGACACTCTTACTTATCGGAAACTATTACGATCCCCTACACTTGTGGGTTATCACGCACCCATGTGGGAGAAGAAATCTATATTTTGGGACCTACTCTACTGGAAAGACCTAGAGGTTCGCTCTTCAATTTACGTGATGCACGTGACGAAGAACCTTTGCGTGAACCTGCTAGGCTTCTTGGGCGTGTATGGGAAGACAAAAGATACACTAGAGGCACGGGAGGACCTGCAACGTTTGCACGAAAAAGAAGGCATGCCTCCAAAGTAGTATGAAGGTCCTGCCAGCTACGCTCTTACCAAAGAAGAGAAGGAAATCTTCTTGGAATGCCTGCTCAGTATGAAGGTCCTGTCTGGCTCAGTATGAAGGGAATAATAAATATGCTAGAGAAAAAGTTCCAAAACATAAGGTCTCATGACTGCCACCTGATTGAGGGGGCTTCTACTGGAAAATGTCCGATTAGCCATTGTGAAGCTATGTGCATTCCTCAATGCAATCTCTCAGAAGGTGATCGATCCAGAAATCATACCAAGGCTAAGGAGTGATGTGGCGCAATGCCTTGTCAGTTTTGAGCTTGTGTTCCCACCATCCTTCTTCAATATCGTGACGCACGTCCTAGATCATCTAGTCGACGAGATTGTCATTCTGGGCCCCGTATTTCTAAACAATATGTTCCCCTTTGAGAGGTTCATGGGAGTCCTAAAGAAATATGTCCATAACCGCGCTAGGCCAGAAGGAAGCTTCTCACTACTAGGGAAAACCCTAGTAGTAGCACGAGTTTTGAGGCTATCAGCAGCGCGGGCACCCGCGCTACCAATAAGGCGCTATAGCTAACTGTTAGAAGTAGCGTTGTCTGTACCCGCGCTACTACTATTGACTATATCAGCAGCGCATTTTTGGAATGCGCTACTATTAGTTAGCTGTAGCGATTTCCTGGTCCCGCGCTACTGTTATATCTTTCACCATTTCCTCGTTCCATCTTCAATAAACAGCAATTTTTAGATACTAGGTTCTGCTAGATATCAATTCCATAAAGTATTATAGGTACTAGGTAGTACTCCCTCGGTTCCAAATTACTCGTCGTGGTTTTAGTTCAAATTTGACCTAAAACCACGACGAGTAATTTGGAAATTTGAACTAAAACCACGACGAGTAATTTGGAACCGAGAGAGTACTAGATAACAATTTCATATGTAGTTCTAGATTATATAGACGACGATCATCATATGTAGTTCTACATGATATTGACGACGATCATCATATGTAGTTCTTGATGATATAGCCACACACACATATGAAGTTCTAGATGATATCAACGACGATCATCATCCTCAAGCCTGGGCGATGGGTGTTCCAGATAGTAATTAGGATGGCCTGTCCAACACGAAGATTCTTGCCAACGAGGAATCTCATCCACCCAACCGAGTTTAAGTGTGTGCGACCGTCTGTGTCCATGCGGTAAGTACATGTGGTGACGGAGCCCCTTGCGGTAAGGCGTAGTCCAGCTGAGCCTTCTTCATCAGGCTCGATACCACAACTCACGGATAGGTTCTTTGGCAATTTCTGAATAAGAAAAACATATCAATTAATAAATAGCCTCATGCATACTCTTGCAAATATATTTCTATTAATTATAGATTTCTACACTATCAAAAGACACAGTACTACGCATTTGTACTAATTAATGATGAATTCTACTAATAAGTATATAAGGATTATCTACACTATTAATAGTTCCTTGGATTCTACACTAATAAGCATGTGATCAGACTCTACACTAAAGCATATCATCGACTAGATTCCACAAAGCACATCATTGGACTCTACACTAAGCATATCATCGGATAATTTGCATTTGTATAACAATAGATCATATATATATATATATATATCATCAAATTACTACAATAAACACGTATAACATACCATTTCATGTCGATCGACCATGGTACTTGTTACATTTCATCTAATTTCTTGCCGCCGCATGAAGAAAATTCGGCTGGAAGTAGATGTTGAACAGCTTGCCAGTTGCAAGGCTGCTGGCACACCTTGACTTGCACGATCGATATAGTGGTGGTGGTGGTGGCGCCATTTTCCTAAAGCAATATGAGCAAAGGATTAATGATTCACTTCACAGGAAAGAAAAACAGCAGCATGTGATATTTTTGGTTCTTCCGCGAGAAGCAATTTTATGGACAATTATAATCCTAAGATCTAGTAACATATTAGATGACAAGGTACCACCTACCAAAGCATTTTGGTGGCACCTATTGCCTGAGATAATTGATTAATAAACAAGTGGCAAATTTATCTAAATTGGCACCTACATTTTGCCAAAAAATAACTTATTACAAAAAAATAAAAGCATCTACCTATCCATGTACAGAAAAAATAACAATAAAATGGTGCATACTAAATCAACTAAATCAACTAGCATACTAAATCCACTAGCATACTAAATCAACTAAATCAAAATGTTCTAATCAACTAAATCAACTAGCCTACTAAATCAACTAAATCAACCAGCCTACTAAATGAACTAAATGAAAATGTTCTAAATCAACTAAATCAACTGAATCATATCAACTAAATCAAAATGTTGCATATAAACTAGCCTACTAAATCAAAATGTAGCAGTGAGGAGGGAGAAGGAGGGGCGACTCGAGGAGGGAGAAGAGAGTAGGACGAAGGAGGAAGGCAGAGCGACGAGGGGCCGGTCGACGGCGAGTGGAGGGAGGACGGAGGAGGAAGGCAGAGTGAGGAGGGGCCGGCCAACAGTGAGTGGAGGGAGGACGGAGGAGGAGGCCGGTACCGAGTCCAGCGAGGAGGATGAGGTGACGGCGGCGCAGATCGGAGGAGGGGCGACGGGGGAGGACCGGCGGCGCGGGGGGTTGAGGGGGAGATCGAGTGAGTGTGTGTGAGTGTGATCTGGATCGGATAGGTGGGGGGAGATGGAATGGCTTAGCAGTAGCGCGCTATAACAAACGCGCTACTACTACACGACCTATCAGTTGCGCCTTTCTCCGAGAACGCGCTACTACTATGTGTCAGTATGTAAAAATAGACATAGACATAAAAAATACATTCATCATCAATGGTCTTTTTGTGTACAATCTGATTTGTCAATAGGAATCCTCGCCGGTTGGTTTAAGAATCGGCGAGGATTCCTATTGCGGCCACAGATCCTACACATAGAGTTCAATGAAGACCAAGTGCTTGTGAAAGTTGTAGAAGTAACATATTTAAGGTGGTACAAACTCTCTTCACGGAGCGAGGTGGGACTAAATTTTTGTAGTAAACATAGCAGTAGCGATTATTTCGTAAATGCGCTACTGCTACGACCCGTAGCAGTAGCACTCTTCGTGTTAACGCGCTGCTGCTATAACTTGCCTCGCGGCGGCGGCGTGGGAATTTTAGCAGTAGCGCGTCTTAGAGTGTGCGCGCTACTGCTACTTAGCAGCGGCGCCTAATTTTAAAGCGGGCTGCTGGTAAGATTCTGTGTATAGGCTTTTCCCTAGTAGTGTCTCCATGGGCCATCAAATAGAGGATGTCATTGGGTTTTGTGTTGACTTCATTCCTGGCCTTAAGAAGATTGGTCTCCCTAAATCATAGTATGAGGGGAGTCTGACAGGAAAAGGCACGCTTGGTGGGGACTCAATGAAATGGAGGGACGGGCATTCTTGGTATCAAGCACACTACACAGTTCTATAGAACTCTACCTTGGTGACCCCATATGTCGATGAACACAAGAACAGTCCGCGATCCAAACACCCGGAGCAATGTGACGACTGGATTACATGTGAACACATCAGGACTTTCGGCAGTTGGTCGGAAACACGTCTTAGAGGTGACAATACGGTTTGTGATGAGCTGTACTCATTGTCCAGGGGACCATCTTCGACTGTATTGACTTACAAAGGATACAAGATAAATGGGAATACATTTTACACGATCGCCCAAGATCAAAAGTGCACCAACCAAAATAGCGGTATCCGCTTTGATGCAGTAACCAAGAGGGGAAAGGACACATATTATGGTTACATAGTGGACATATGGGAACTTGACTACGGACATGATTTTAAGGTCCCTTTGTTTAAGTGCAAATGGGTCAATCTGTCAGGAGGCAGAGTATAGGTAGACACACAGTACGGAATGACAACAGTGCATGTGAACAATCTTGGTTACACAGACGAACCGTTCGTCCTAGCCAATGATCTGGCGCATGTTTTCTATGTGAAGGACATGTCTACCAAACCGAGAAAAAGAAAAGATAAGGAAGCGAACACATCATATGATCAGCCAAAGCGCCACATAGTTCTTTCAGGAAAAAGAGACATCGCGGGAGTGGAGGGCAAGACAGAAATGTGTGAAGATTGTGAAAAGTTTCATGAAATTCCTCCCTTCAAAGTCAAGGCTGACCCAAGCACCCTGTTAAACAATGAAGATTATCCATGGTTACGGCGCAATAAGCAAAGGACAGAAGTGAAGAAAAAGTGAAGACTATCTCTCCACGACTATTATGATGATGCCTTTGATATAGAATTTCCATGTAACAGACGAGTTTTCGTATGAAACCCTGATACTTCGAAAGAGATTGTCTGTTTTGTAAACGAAGTGCATCCAGTTTTTGCCGTAACCCTCTCAACCTTTTATCACACACTATTTGGGTGAAATGATGTTACCATGCCAACTTTCAACCTTTTCAGAGTTCATTTGTAGTGCTTTTCAATTTCAGGGTCATTTAGCTCAAAAAACTCAGCAAATGCATGAAAAATAACAAATGAAGTCAGAAAGGGTTGAAAATTGATGATGTGGCTTTGAATGGTGCATTTTGAACACACAAAAAGTCTAGAGTTCAAATAAGTTCAAAAAAATGAAATCCCTTTGTAACAGATGAGTTTTTGTCCGAAACCCTGATACTTCGAAAGAGATTGTCCTTTTTGTACACGAAGTGCATCCAGTTTTTCCCGTAACCCTCTCAACTTTTTAGCACATGCTATGTGGGTGAAATGATGATACCATGCAAACTATCAACCTTTTCAAAGTTCATTTGTAGTGATTTTCAATTTCAGGATCATTTAGCTCAAAGGTTGAACTAATATAAAAAAGAATGAACTAATAGCAAAAAAAATGAACTAATAGCTAAAAGAATGAACTAAAAATATTCAATTAAAATATTCTGTTATGATCAACTAAAACAAAACTATAATATTCTTCAATAGCAAAAAGAAAATCAACTAAAAAACTTTTATAAAACTCTAATAGCAAAAGGAACCAACTAAAAAGCTTTTATAAACCTCTAGTATTTTTTAAAGTAAAATTATATAAAATTTATGCAACTAAAACTATCAAAGTATTTTCTGTTCACAACATGAAAACCAAAAAGAATGTTCATAAAGAATTTTTTGTTAGAAACTTTAATAGCAAAAATAATTTTCATAAATAATTTTTTTGATAGGAACTAAAATAACAAAATATATGTTTGAATATAATGATTAAATGCAGTAATATTAAACAGCAGGGAAAATAATCACTCAAAATATATTTTTATAGTGAAGTTATTCACAAACTAGTAATTCACACAAATTTCAAAGAATTCAAATTTAAACTATTCAAATTTGGAAACCAATGGCACTAACAGAAAGTTTACAATTATTCTGACCTAAAAGCAAAAAAGAACTTAAAAATAAAGCAAAATAAAGCAAAAACAAAAGAAAATAAATAATTCAAAAAAACAAAAATACTGGAAAAAAATTCCGTCTATTGGGCCACAAGGCCAGCATACGACTAGAAACCCATCTGTACATGGGCCGGGATGTAGGCCCGCAGGCCCAATAGGCCCAACATGGCAGTGACAAGGGTAGGCAAGTACTGCCTGCATATTAGAGAGGAGCTCAGCACCTGAGCCGCAACGCAGCTTATAAACAGTTCCTGAGCTCTCTCAGATAGCGAGGTGGGACTAAACTCCCACCACACCACTGCTGTGCCACCCTTTCGTCCCGGTTGGTGTCACCAACCGGGACCAATGCGTACCTTTGGTCCCGGTTGGTGGGACGAACCGGTACGACTACCCCCCTTTGGTACCGGTTCGTGCCACCAACCGGTACCAAAGGTCTATGTTTCCCGCACTTTGGGGTGCTGAAAAGAGGCCTCTGGTCCCGGTTGGTGGCAGGAACCAGGACCAAAGGTTTGGTCCCGGTTGGTACCACGAACCGGGACCAAAGATCTGGCTATATATACAACACTTGTGAAAATTTTCATTCAGTTCCTCCCCCGACTACGCCGACGACATCGACGCCGCCAGGCTGCCCCGACGCCTTCCGCCGCCCCTGCCGCCCTGCCGTCGCCCGTGCCTCGTCCTTGCCATCTCCATCGCCGATTTCATCCCCGACCCCGCGTGCCCCAGCCCTGGCCCGCCCCTGCCACGCCCTCGTGCGCGCCAGTCGGCCGGGCCCCTGCCCCAGCCAGCCCCTTCCGTCGCCGGCGCCGTGCCCTCGCCGCCCCCGCCGTCGGTGTGGCCGTGCCCTCGCCGCCCCCGCTATGAGCCGCCGCACTTGTCAAATTTTTATGCGATTTTTTGTGATGATATTTTTGTTCATATATATAATGTATATGTTTGTGGATATATGTATGTGTGGATGGGGCTATGTATGTATGGATATAATATTCATAGCAATTTTTTGTTCATATATTTATTAATTTTTTTATTTAGGTTATTAATTAGTATAATTTTGTTCATATATGTATGGATGCATGTGGCTATGTATGTATGTATGGATATAAGAAGAGGACGAAGGAGGAAAAGAAGGAGAAGAAGAGGAGAGGAAGAAGATGAGAAATAAATAAGAAGAGAAAAAAGAAGAAGAAAAAGAGGAGAAGAATAAAGGAATAGAGGAGAAGAAGAAAAAAATATAATAATTATTCTATTTTTTTTCTTCTTCTCCTCTATTCCTTTCTTCTTCTCCCCTTTTTTTTCTTCTTTTTTTCTTCGATCTTCTCCTCTGTTCCTTTCTTCTTCTCCTCTTTTTTCTTCTTCTTCCTCTTCTTATTTTTTATCTTGTATGTCGTTGTCCATATACCCCCTCCTGGATAACTTTGACAT
>NC_041386.1:725237454-725270469 GCF_002162155.2 Triticum dicoccoides
TTTGAGGGTCGAGGGGTAGAGGGGTCGAGGGTTTAAGGGTCGAGGGTTCGAGGGTTCTAGGGTCGAGGGTCGAGGGTTCAAGGTTCGTCAAGGGGCCGAGGGTTCGAGTGTCGAGGGTCGTCGAGGGGTCGAGAGGTTGCCTAGTGTCAAAGTATTAAAGAAATCTATGGCTTCATCATTAGCCGAAAGTAACCGGGGCATGATGGTATGAAGTTCTCCAAAGTTATTTTGGAAAGGAGTCCCGGATAGGATAATCCGCCTTTCGATACAAATTTCAGCAAAGGCCTTCCAAATAGCGATACTCGGAAGGCTCTTGCTGTACTTTGTACCAAAAAGCGAATTATTCTATCTGGGATTTCGTTCCAAAATAACTTTGGAGAGCTTCATACAATCATGCGCCTGTTACTTTCGCCTAATAATGAAGACATGGTTTTGTTGAATCCTCTGACACTAGACAAACGCAACATGAAGGGGTCAAGGGTCGGGAATTAGGGTAGAGCGTCGTGGATCACCGAGCGGTCGAGGGTCGTGGATCGCCGAGCGGTCGAGGGTCGTGAACTAGGGTAGAGGGTCGATGGTCGCCGAGGGGTCGACGGTCGAGGTTCGAGAGTGGAGGGTCATCGACGGGTCGAGGGTCAAGGATCGCCGAGGGGTCGAGAGGTTGCCTTGTGTCAAAGTATTGAAGAAATCCATGGCTTCATCATTAGCGGGAAGTAACCAGGGCATGATGGTACGGAGTCCCGGATAGGATAATCCGCCTTTTGGTACGAATTTCAGCAAAGGCCTTCAAATAGCGATATTCGAAAGCCTCTTGCTGAACTTTGTACCGAAAAGCGAATTATCCTATCTGGGACTCCGTTCCAAAACAACATTGGAGAGCTTCGTAGCATCATGCGCCTGTTACTTTCACCTAATGATGAAGACATGGTTTTGTTGAATCCTTTGACACTGGACAAACGTCGGACAATCATGAGAGAGGCGGTCCGGCCCAAACCCTAGAAGCGTTGCCGAGACCACCCAAATTTACCAAGTTAAAAGAGCGTTGTCATCGAGGCCACACCGAACCATTGAAGCGTTGCCTAGGCGACCCCAAGCCCTAAAGAAGCGTTGAGGCCACTAATATGATTCCTTGTTATGATTAGCTAGTGATACATCTCCAACGTATCTATAATTTTTGATTGCTCCATGCTACTTTATCTACTGTTTTGGACTATATTGGGCTTTATTTTCCACTTTTATATTACTTTCGGGACTAACCTATTAACCGGAGGCCCAGCCCAGAATTGTTGTTTTTTTGCCTATTTCAGTGTTTTGAAGAAACGGAATATCAAACGGAGTCCAAACGGAATAAAACCTTCGGGAACGTGATTTTCTCACCGAGCGTGATCCAGGAGACTTGAACCCTACTCCAAGAAGTGCCAGAGGCGGTCACGAGGGTGGAGGGCGCGCCCCCCTGGGCGCCCCCCCCTACCTCTTGGGCCCCCTGACGCTCCATCGACGTACTCCTTCCTCCTATATATACCTACGTATCCCCAAACGATCGGAACAGGAGCCAAAAACCTAATTCCACCGCCGTACCTTCCTGTATCCATGAGATCCCATCTTGGGGCCTGTTCCGGAGCTCCGCCGGAGGGGGCACACCATAGCCCCTCCGATGAAGTGTGAGTAGTTTACTTCATACCTTCAGGTCCATAGCTAGTAGCTAGATGTCTTCTTCTCTCTTTATGGATCTCAATACAATGTTCTCCCCCTCTCTCGTGGAGATCTATTCGATGTAATCTTCTTTTTGCGGTGTTTTTGTTGAGACCGATGAATTGTGGGTTTATGATCCAGCTTATCTATGAATAATATTTGAATCTTCTCTGAATTCTTTTATGTATGATTGAGTTATCTTTGCAAGTCTCTTCGAATTATCCGTTTGGTTTGGCCAACTAGATTGGTAGTTCTTGCAATGGGAGAAGTGCATGACTTTTGGTTCAATCTTGCGGTGTCCTTACCTAGTGACAGAAAGGGTTGCAAGGCACATATTGTATTGTTGCCATCGAGGAACAAGATGGGGTATTTATCATATTGCATGAATTTATTCCTCTACATCATGTCATCTTGCTTAAGGCGTTACTCTGTTTTTAAATTAATACTCTAGATGCATGCTGGATAGCGGTCGATGAGTGGAGTAATAGTAGTAGATGCAGAATCATTTTGGTCTACTTGTCTTAGACGTGATGCCTATATACATGATCATACCTAGATAACCTCATAACTATGCTCAATTCTGTCAATTGCTCAACAATAATTTGTTCACCACCGTAGAATATCTATGCTCTTGAGAGAAGCCACTAGTGAAACCTATGGCCCCCAGGTCTATTCTCATCATATCAATCTCTATCACTTTATTTACTTGCTTTGTTTTTACTTTGCATTTACTTTTTACTTTGCATCTTTATACCAAAAATACCAAAAATATTATCTCTATCAGATCTCACTCTCGTAAGTGACCGTGAAGGGATTGACAACCCCTAATCGCGTTGGTTGCGAGTAGCTATCGTTTTGTGCAGGTACGAGGGACTTGCGTGTGGCCTCCTACTGGATTGATACCTTGGTTCTCAAAAACTAAGGGAAATACTTACGCTACTGCGCTGCATCATCCTCTCCTCTTCGGGGAAAACCAACGCAAGCTCAAGACGTAGCAAGAAGGATTTCTGGCGCCGTTGCCGGGGAGGCTCACGCAAAAGTCAACATACCAATTACCCATCACAATCCCTATCTCTCGCATTACATTATTTGCCATTTGCCTCTCATTTTCCTCTCTCCCACTTCACCCTTGCCGTTTTATTTGCCCTCTCCTTCCCAATCTCCTCCTCTTTTTCCCTTTGCCTTTTGTTTGCTCGTGTGTTGGATTGCTTGTTTGTCGCGATGGCTCAAGATGGTACCAAATTGTGTGACTTCACCAATACCAATAATAATAATTTCGTTAGCACTCTGATTGCTCCTCTTGCCAATACTGAATCTTGTGAAATCAATACTGCTTTGTTGAATCTTGTCATGAAAGATCAATTCGCCGGCCTTCCTAGTGAAGATGCCGCTACTCATCTGAATAGCTTCGTTGATTTATGTGATATGCAACAGAAAAAAGATGTCGATAATGATGTCGTTAAATTGAAGCTATTTCCTTTTTCGCTTAGAGATCGTGCTAAAGCGTTGTTTTCATCTTTTCCTAAAAATAGTATTGATTCTTGGAACAAGTGCAAAGATGCTTTTATCTCTAAGTATTTTTCTCCCGCTAAGATTATCTCTCTTAGAAACGATAGTATGAATTTTAAGCAACTTGATCATGAACATGTTGCACAAGCTTGGGAGAGAATGAAATTAATGATACGTAATTGTCCTACTCATGGTTTGAACTTATGAAATTATTTTCTAAGAGTGTTTCTTCTGATCCTAATGACATGCCTTTGTCTACCTTGATTGAGAATAATAATGAATCTATGGATGTGAATTTTGTTGGTAGGAATAATTTTAGTAACAACGCGTATAGAGGGAATTTTAATCCTAGGCCTTATCCTAGTAATCCTTCTAATAATTATGGAAATTCCTACAACAACTCTTATGGAAATTTTAATAAGATGCCCTCTGAATTTGAGAGTAGTGTTAAAGAGTTTATGAATTCACAAAAGAATTTTAATGCTTTTCTTGAAGAGAGATTGCTTAAAGTGTTGGCGAACGTAGCAGAAATTCAAAATTTTCCTACATGTCACCAAGATCTATCTATGGAGAAACCAGCAATGAGGGGAAGGAGAGTGCATCTACATACCCTTGTAGATCTCTAAGCGGAAGCGTTCAAGAGAATGGGGTTGAAGGAGTCGTACTCATCGTGATCCAAATCACCGGAGATCCTAGTGCCGAACGGACGGCACCTCCGCGTTCAACACACGTACAGCCCGGTGACGTCTCCCATGCCTTGATCCAGCAAGGAGAGAGGGAGAGGTTGAGGAAGACTCCATCCAGCAGCAGCACAACGGCGTGGTGGTGGTGGAGGAACGTGGTGATCCAGCAGGGCTTCGCCAAGCACCGCGGGAGAGGAGGAGGGAGAGGTAGGGCTGTGCCAGGGAGAGGTGAAACTCATCTGTTGGCAGCCCTCAAGACCTAAACTATATATAGGGGAGAGGGAGGGGGTGCGCCCCCTCTAGGGTTTCCACCCCAAGGGGTACGGCAGCCCCAATCCCATCTAAGGGTGGCGGCCAAGGGGGAGAGGGGGGAACTTGCCGCCCAAGCAAGGTGGGGCGCCCCCTCCCCAAACCCTAGGCGCCTTGGGCCCTTGTGGGGGGGGAGCACCAGCCCACCAGGGGCTGGTCCCCTCCCACACTTGGCCCATGCAGCCCTCCGGGGATGGTGGCCCCACTTGGTGGACCCCCGGGACCCTCCCGGTGGTCCCGGTACGTTACCGATAAAACCCGAAACTTTTCCGGTGACCAAAACAGGACTTCCCATATATAAATCTTTACATCCGGACCATTCCGGAACTCCTCGTGACGTCCGGGATCTCATCCGGGACTCCGAAAAACATTCGGTAACCACATACAAACTTCCTTTATAACCCTAGCGTCATCGAACCTTAAGTGTGTAGACCCTACGGGTTCGGGAACCATGCAGACATGACCGAGACGTTCACCGGACAATAACCAACAGCGGGATCGGATACCCATGTTGGCTCCCACATGTTTCACGATGATCTCATCGGATGAACCACGATGTTAAGGACTCAATCGATCCCGTATACAATTCCCTTTGTCTAGCGGTATTTGTACTTGCCTGAGATTCGATCGTCGGTATACCGATACCTTGTTCAATCTCGTTATCGGCCAGTCTCTTTACTCGTTCCATAACACATCATCTCGCGATCAACTCTTTGATCACATTGTGCACATTATGATGATGTCCTACCGAGTGGGCCCAGAGATACCTCTCCGTCACACGGAGTGACAAATCCCAGTCTCGATTCGTGCCAACCCAACAGATACTTTCGGAGATACCTGTAGTGCACCTTTATAGCCACCCAGTTACGTTGTGACGTTTGGTACACCCAAAGCATTCCTACGGTATCCGGGAGTTGCACAATCTCATGGTCTAAGGAAAAGATACTTGACATTAGAAAAGCTTTAGCATACGAACTACGATCTTTGTGCTAGGCTTAGGATTGGGTCTTGTCCATCACATCATTCTCCTAATGATGTGATCCCGTTATCAACGACATCCAATGTCCATGGTCAGGAAACCGGAACCATCTATTGATAAACGAGCTAGTCAACTAGAGGCTTACTACGGACATGGTGTTGTCTATGTATCCACACATGTATCAGAGTTTCCTATCAATACAATTATAGCATGGATAATAAACGATTATCATGAACAAGGAAATATAATAATAACTAATTTATTATTGCCTCTAGGGCATATTTCCAACAGTCTCCCACTTGCACTAGAGTCAATAATCTAGTTCACATCGCCATGTGATTAACACTCATAGGTCACATTGTCATGTGACCAACATCCAAAGAGTTTACTAGTGTCACTAAACTAGTTCACATCATCATGTGATTAAGACTCAATGAGTTCTGGGGTTTGATCATGTTTTGCTTGTAAGAGAGGTTTTAGTCAACGGGTCTGCAACATTCAGATCCGTATGTACTTCACAAATCTCTAGGTCATATTGTAAATGCTGCTTCCACGCTCCAATTGGAGCTATTCCAAATGGTTGCTCCACTATACGTATCCGGTTTGCTACTCAGAGCTATTCGGATAGGTGTTAAAGCTTGCATCAACGTAACCCTTTACGCCGAACTCTTTATCACCTCTATAATCGAGAAACATATCCTTATCCTCTAGGGATAATTTTGACTGCTATCCGGTAATCCACTCCTTGATCACCTTTGTACCCTCTTGCCAGATATGTAGCAAGGCACACATCAGGTGCGGTACACAGCATGGCATATTGTAGAGCCTACGTCTGAAACATAGGGGACGGCCTTCGTCCTTTGTCTCTCTTCTGCCGTGGTCGAGCTTTAAGTCTTAACTTCATACCTTACATCTCAGGCAAGAACTCCTTCTTTGACTGATCCATCTTGAACACCTTCAAGAGCATGTCAAGGTATATGCTCATTTGAAAGTACCATTAAGCGTTTTTGATCTATCCCTATAGATCTTGATGCTCAATGTTCAAGTAGCTTAATCCAGGTTTTCACTTGAAAAACACTTTTCAAATAACCCTATATGCTTTACAGAAAATTCTACATCATTTCTGATCATCAATATGTCAACAACATATACTCATCAGAAATTCTATAGTGCTCCCACTCACATCTTTGGAAATACAAGTTTCTCATAAACTTTGTATAAACCCAAAATCTTTGATCATCTTTATCAAAGTGCATATTCCAACTCCGAGATGCTTACTCCAGTCCATGGAAGGATCGCTGGAGCTAGCATACCTTTTAGCATCCTTAGGATCGACAAAACCTTTCTGATTGTATCACATACAACTTTTCCTTATGAAAACTGGTAAGGAAACTTGTTTTGACATCCATCTGCCAGATTTCATAAATGCAGCTAATGCTAACATGATTCCGACGGACTTAAGCATCGCTACGGATGAGAAAATGTCATCGTAGTCAACTCTTTGAACTTGTGAAAAACTCTTCGCCACAAGTCGAGCTTCATAGACGGTGACATTACCGTCCACGTCCGTCTTCTTCTTAAAGATCCATTTATCTCAATGGCTTGCCGATCATTGGGCAAGTCACCAAAGTCCATGCTTTGTTCTGATACATGGATCCTATCTCGGATTTCATGGCTCTAACCATTTGTCGGAATTTGGGCCCACCATTGCTTCTCCACAGCTCGTAGGTTCATTGTTGTCTAGCAACATGACCTTCAAGACATGATTACTGTACCACTCTGAAGTAGTACGCATCCTTGTCACCCTACGAGGTACGGTAGTGACTTGATCCGAAACTTCATGATCACTATCATAAGCTTCTAGTTCAATTGGTGTAGGCACCACGGGAACAACATCCTGTGCCCTGCTACACACTTGTTGAAGTGATGGTTCAATAACCACATCAAGTCTCCACCATCCTCCCACTCAATTCCTTCGAGAGAAACTTTTCCTTGAGAAAGGACCCGTTTTCTAGAAACAATTACTTTTGCTTCCGGATCTGAGATAGGAGGTATACCCAACTGTTTTGGGTGTCCTATGAAGATGCATTTTATCCGCTTTGGGTTCGAGCTTATCAACCTGAAACTTTTTCACATAAGCGTTGCAGCCCCAAACTTTTAAGAAACAACAACTTAGGTTTCTCCAAACCATAGTTCAAACGGTGTCGTCTCAACGGAATTACGTGGTGCCCTATTAAAGTGAGTGCGGTTGTCTCTAATGCCTAACCCATGAACGATAGTGGTAATTCTATAAGAGACATCATGGTGCACGCCATATCCAATGGGGTGCAACTATGATGTTCGGACACACCATCACACTATGGTTTTCCAGGCGGTATTAATTGTGAAACAATTTCCATAATGTCTTAATTGCGTGCCAAAGCTCGTAACTCAGATACTCATCTCTATGATCATATCATAGACATTTTATCCTCTTTTCACAATGATCTTCAACTTCACTCTGAAATTGCTTGAACCATTCAATAATTCAGACTTGTGTTTCATCAGGTAAATAAACTCAACATCTACTGGAATCATCTGTGAAGTAAGAACATAAAGGTATTCACTGCATGCCTCAGCACTCATTGGACTGCACACATCAAAATGTGTTACTTCCAACAAGTTGCCATCTGGTTCCATCTTACTGAAAACGAGGCTTTCAGTCATCTTGCCCATGTGGTATGATTTGCATGTCTCAAGTGATTCAAATCAAGTGAGTCCAAACGGTCCATCTGCATGGAGTTTCTTCATGCGTATATAACAATAGACATGGTTCACATGTCTCAATCTTTTCAAAAACGAGTGAGTCCAAAGATCCATCAACATGGAGCTTCTTCATGCGTTTTATACCAATATGACTTATATGGCACTGCCACAAGTAAGTGGTACTATCATTACTATCTTATATCTTTTGGCAAGAAAATGTGTATCACTATGATCGAGATTCAATAAACCATTCCTTTAGGTGCAAGACCATTGAAGGTATTATTCAAATAAATAAAGTAACCATTATTCCCCTAAATGAATAACCGTATGGCTATAGACATAATCCAATCATGTCTATGCTCAACGCAAACACCAAATGGCAATTATTCATGTTTAATACTAATCTTGATGGTAGAGGGAGCATGCGATCTTTGATCACATCAAACTTGGAAACACTTCCAACACATATCGTCAGCTCACCTTTGGCTAGTCTCCGTTTATTCCGTAGCTCTTTTATTTCGAGTTACTAACACTTATCAACCGAACCGGTATCTTAATACCCTGGTTCTACTAGGAGTACTAGTAAAGTACACATTAACATAATGTATATCCAATATACTTCTATCAACCTTGCCAGCCTTCTCATCTACCAAGTATCTAGGGTAATTCTGCTTCAGTGGTTGTTCCCCTTATTACAGAAGCACTTAGTCTCGGGTTTGGGTTCAACCTTGAGTTTCTTCACTAGAGCAGCAGCCGATTTGCCGTTTCATGAAGTATCCCTTCTTGCCCTTGCCCTTCTTGAAACTAGTGGTTTCACCAACCATCAACAATTGATGCTCCTTTTTGATTCTACTTTCGCGGTGTCAATCATCACGAATACCTCAAGGATCATCATATCTATCCCTGATATGTTATAGTTCATCACGAAGCTCTAGCAGCTTGGTGGCAATGACTTTGGAGAAACATCACTATCTCATCTGGAAGATCAACTCCCACCCGATTCAAGTGATTGTTGCACTCAGACAATCTGAGCACAAGCTCAACGATTGAGATTTTCTCCCTTAGTTTGCAGGCTAAGAAAATCGTCGGAGGTCTCATACCTCTTGACGTGGGCACGAGTCTGAAATCCCAATTTCAGCCCTCGAAACATCTCATATGTTCCGTGATGTTTCGAAAACGTCTTTGGTGCCTCAACTCTAAACCGTTTAACTGAACTATCACGTAGTTATCAAAACGTGTATGTCTGATGTTCACAACATCCACAAACGACGTTTTGGGGTTCAGCACACTGAGCAGTGCATTAGGGACTTAAGCTTTCTACTGTCAGCATAATCGCTACTGTCAACTTTCAACTATATTTTCTCTAGGAACATATTTAAACAGTGGAACTAAAGCGCGAGCTTACGACATAATTTGCAAAGATCTTTTGACTATGTTCAGGATAATTAAGTTCATCTTATGAACTCCCACTCAGATAGACATCCCTCTAGTCATCTAAGTGATTACATGATCCGAGTCAACTAGGCCGTGTCCGATCATCATGTGAGACGGACTAGTCATCATCGGTGAACATCTTCATGTTAATCGTATCTATTATACGACTCATGCTCGACCTTTCGGTCTCTTATGTTCTGAGGCCATGTCTGTACATGATAGGCTCGTCAAGTCAACCTAAGTGTTTCGCGTGTGTAAATCTAGCTTACACCCGTTGTATGTGCACGCAATAATCTATCACACCCGATCATCACGTGGTGCTTCGAAACGACGAAGTTTCGCAACGGTGCACAGTTAGGGGGAACACCTTCTTGAAATTTTAATGGCGGATCATCTTATTTACTACCGTCGTCTAAGCAAATAAGATGTATAAACATGATAAACATCACATGCAATCAAATAGTGACATGATATGGCCAATATCATTTTTGCTCCTTTTGATCTCCATCTTCGGGGCTCCATGATCATCATCGTCACCGGCATGACACCATGATCTCCATCATCATGATCTCCTAAGCATGATATCAATGAGTCTCTCAAAGCTATGAGAATTTCCATTGATGAGTGCAAAGAAAGAACCGCTAGGATGCGTGCTTCCAAAGATGCCTTTATTAAAGCGTGTTCTTCCAATTCCTATGATAATCAGGATGAAGATCTAAAAGTTATTGATGTGTCCCCTATTAAATCTTTGTTTTGTAATATGAATCTTGATGAAACTGAATATGATCTTCCTTTACCTAGAAGGCGTTCTAAGAATTCGTAGTTTTTAGATCTTGATGATGAAATTGATAAAAGTGGGATTGAAAGAAATAGAAATCGAGATATTGCTAAACCCACTATATTGGATCTCAAGGAATTTAATTATGAAAATTGCTCTTTAATTGATTGTATTTCCTTGTTGCAATCCGTGCTAAATTCTCCTCATGCTTATAGTCAAAATAAGTCCTTTACCGAACACATTGTTGATGCCTTGATGCAATCTTATGAAGAAAAGCTTGAGTTGAAAGTTTCTATCCCTAGGAAACTACATGATGAGTGGGAACCTACTATCAAAATTAAAATTAAAGATTATGAGTTCCATGCTTTGTGTGACTTGGGTGCTAGTGTCTCTACTATTCCCAAAACTTTGTGTGATTTGCTAGATTTCCGTGATTTTGATCATTGCTCTCTAAACTTGCATCTTGCGGATTCCACTATTAAAAAGCCTATGGGAAGAATTAATGATGTTCCTATTGTTTCAAATAGGAATTATGTGCCCGTAGATTTTATCGTTCTAGATATAGATTGCAATCCTTCATGTCCTATTATTCTTGGTAGACCTTTCCTTAGAACGATTGGTGCAATTATTGATATGAAGGAAGGGAATATTAGATTCCAATTTCCATTAAAGAAAGGCAAGGAACACTTTCCTAGAAAGAAAATAAAATTACCATATGAATCAATCATGAGAGCCACTTATGGATTGCCTACCAAAGATGGCAATACCTAGATCTATCCTTGCTTTTATGCCTAGCTAGGGGCGTTAAGCGATAGCGCTTGTTGGGAGGCAACCCAATTTTATTTTTAGTTTTTGTTTTTGCTTCTGTTTAGGAATAAATAATCCATCTAGCCTCTGTTTAGATGTGGTTTTATCTTTTAATTAGTGTTTGTGCCAAGTTAAACCTATTGGATCTTCTTGGGAGATAGTTATTTGATCTTGCTGTAATTTCCAGAATCTTTGCGCTCAGTGCCCGAATTTTTACAAATCACCAGAAAGTGATAAAATAGTTATTCCAATTGCTGCTGATCAATAATCAAATTTTCCAGGTATTCTAATTTTTATAGAAAGTTTTTAGGTCCAGAAGTCTGCGTTAGTTACAGATTACTACAGACTGTTCTGTTTTTGAAAGATTCTGTTTTGCGTGTGTTGTTTGCTTATTTTGATGAATCTATGGCTAGTAAAATAGTTTATAATCCATAGAGAAGTTGGAATACAGTAGGTTTAACACCAACACAAATAAATCATAAGTTCATTACAGTACCTTAAAGTAGTCTTTTGTTTTCTTTCTCTAACGGAGCTCACGAGATTTCTATTGAGTTTTGTGTTGTGAAGTTTTCAAATTTTGGGTGAATTCTTTTGATGGATTATGGAACAAGGAGTGGCAAGAGCCTAAGCTTGGGGATGCCCATGGCACCCCCAAGATAATCAAAGGACACCAAAAAGTCAAATCTTGGGGATGCCCCAGAAGGCATCCCCTCTTTAGTCTACCTCCATCGGTAATTTACTTGGAGCTATATTTTTATTCACCACATGATATGTGTTTTCCTTGGAGTGTCTTGTACTATTTGCGTCTTTGCTTGTTAGTTCACCACAATCATCCTTTCTGTACACACCTTTTGAGAGAGCCATACAGGATTTGGAATTTGTTAGAATACTCTATGTGCTTCACTTATATCTTTTGAGCTTGATAGTTTTGCTCATAGCGCTTCACTTATATCTTTTGAGCGTGATAATTTTTGCTCTAGTGCTTCACTTAAATCTTTTAGAGCACGGTGGTGGATTTTTTTTAAAGAAACTTGATCTCTCATGCTTCACTTAGATTATTTTGAGAGTCGTTAATATACTTAGTGTTCAAGATATGTGAAACTTTCTTATTGAGTGAATTGAATACTAAGATAAATTTAATGCTTGATAATTGTTTTGAGATATGGAGGTAATAATATCAAAGTCGTGCTAGTTGATAATTGTGAAATACTTGTGTTGAAGTTTGCAAGTCCCGTAGCATGCACGTATGGTTAAAGTTGTGTAACAAATTTGAAACATGAAGTGTACCTGGCTTGTGCATCCTTATGAGTGGCGGTCGGGGACGAGCGATGGTCTTTTCCTACCAATCTATCCCCCTAGGAGCATTGCGCGTAGTACTTGATTTTTGATGTCTTCTAAATTTTTGCAATAAGTATATGAGTTCTTTTGAGTAATGTTGAGTCCATGGATTATACGCACTTTTACCTTTCCGCATTTGCTAGCCTCTTCGGTACCATGCATTGCCCTTTCTCACCTTGAGAGTTGGTGCAAACTTCGCCGGTGCATCCAAACCCCGTGATATGATAGGCTCTTTCACACATAAACCTCCTTATATCTTCCTCAAAACAGCCACCATACCTACCTATCATGGCATTTCCATAGCCATTCCGAGATATATTGCCATGCAACCTCCATCATCATTATTATGACATACATTACTTTGTCATATTGCCATTGCATTATCATGTAGTTGACATCGTATTCATGGCAAAGCCACCATGCATTATTTTCCATACATGTCACTCTTGATTCATTGCACCATCCCGGTACACCGCTGGAGGCATTCATATAGAGTCATATTTTTTTGTAAGTTTTGAGTTGTAATTGTTGAGTTGTAAGAGAAACAAAAGTGTGATGATCATCATTATTAGAGCATTGTCTCAAGTGAGGAAAGGATGATGGAGACTATGATTCCCCCATAAGTCGGGATGAGACTCCGGACGAAAAAAAAGAGCAAGGCCAAAAAAAAGGCCCAAAAAAAAGAGAGAAAAAGAGAGAAGGGACAATGCTACTATCCTTTTACCACACTTGTGCTTCAAAGTAGCACCTTGTTCTTCATGTAGTGAGTCTCATATATTGTGCTTCAAAGTAGTACCATGTTTTTCATATACAGAGTCTCTCATTTTGTCACTTTCATATACTAGTGGGAATTTTTCATTATAGAACTTGGCTTGTATATTCCAATGATGGGCTTCCTCAAAATGCCCTTGGTCTTCGTGAGCAAGCAAGTTGGATGCACACCCACTTAGTTTCTTTTGTAGAGCTTTCATATACTTATAGCTCTAGTGCATCCGTTGCATGGCAATCCCTACTCCTCATGTTGACATCAATTGATGGGCATCTCCATAGCCGGTTGATTATCCTCGTCGATATGAGACTTTATCCTTTTTTTGTCTTCTCCACACAATCCCATCATCATATTCTATTCCACCCATAGTGCTATATCCATGGCTCGCACTCATGTATTGCGTAAATGTTGAAAAAGTTTGAGATTATTTGAGTATGAAACAATTGCTTGGCTTGTCATCGGGGGTATAGAAGTTGGGAACATCTTTGTGTAACGAAAATGAAGCATAGCCTAACTATATGATTTTGTAGGGATGAACTTTCTTTTGCCATGTTATTTTGGGAAGACATGATTGCTTTGATTAGTATGCTTGAAGTATTATTATTTTTATGTCAATATGAACTTTTGTCTTAAATCTTTGGATCTGAATATTCATATCACAAGTAAGAAGATTTATATTGAAATTATGCCAAAGTATCACTCCCCATCAAAAATTCTCTTTTTATCATTTACCTACTCGAGGACGAGTAGGAATTAAGCTTGGGGATGCCTGATACGTCTCCAATGTATCTATAATTTTTGATTGCTCCATGCTACTTTATCTACTGTTTTGGACTATATTGGGCTTTATTTTCCACTTTTATATTACTTTTGGGACTAACCTATTAACCGGAGGCCCAACCCAGAAGTGCTGTTTTTTGCCTATTTCATTGTTTCGAAGAAACGGAGTCCAAACGGAATGAAAGCTTCGGGAACGTGATTTTCTCACCGATCGTTATCCAGGAGACTTGGACCCTACTCCAAGAAGTGCCAGAGGTGGTCATGAGGGTGGAGGGCGCCCCCCTGGGCATGCCCCCCTACCTCGTGGGCCCCCTGACGCTCCACCGATGTACTCCTTCCTCCTATATAGACATACGTATCCCCAAACAATCAGAACAGGAGCGAAAAACCTAATTCCACCGCCGTACCTTCTTGTATCCACGAGATCCCATCTTGGGGCCTGTTCCGGAGCTCCGCCGGAGGGGGCATCCACCATGGAGGACTTCTACATCAACACCATAGCCCCTCCGATGAAGTGTGAGTAGTTTACTTCAGACCTTCGGGTCCATAGCTAGTAGCTAGATGGCTTCTTATCTCTTTATGGATCTCAATACAATGTTCTCCCCCTCTCTCGTGGAGATCTATTCGATGTAATCTTCTTTTTGCGGTGTGTTTGTTGAGATCGATGAATTGTGGGTTTATGATCCAGCTTATCTATGAATAATATTTGAATCTTCTCTGAATTCTTTTATGTATGATTGAGTTATCTTTGCAAGTCTCTTCGAATTATCCGTTTGGTTTGGCCAACTAGATTGGTAGTTCTTGCAATGGGAGAAGTGCATGGCTTTGGGTTCAATCTTGTGGTGTCCTTACCCAGTGACAGAAAGGGTTGCAAGGCACGTATTGTATTGTTGCCATCGAGGATAACAAGATGGGGTATTTATCATATTGCATGAATTTATTCCTCTACATCATGTCATCTTGCTTAAGGCGTTACTCTGTTTTTAACTTAATACTCTAGATGCATGCTGGATAGCGGTCGATGAGTGGAGTAATAGTAGTAGATGAAGAATCGTTTTGGTCTACTTGTCTCGGACGTGATGCATGTATACATGATCATACCTAGATAACCTCATAACTATGCTCAATTCTGTCAATTGCTCAACAGTAATTTGTTCACCCACCGTAGAATATCTATGCTCTTGAGAGAAGCCACTAGTGAAACCTATGGCCCCGGGTCTATTCTCATCATATCAATCTCTATCACTTTATTTACTTGCTTTGTTTTTACTTTTCCTTTACTTTTTACTTTGCATCTTTATACCAAAAATACCAAAAATATTATCTCTATCAAATCTCACTTTCGTAAGTGACCGTGAAGGGATTGACAACCCCTAATCGCGTTGGTTCCGAGTAGCTATCGTTTTGTGCAGGTACGAGGGACTTGCGCGTGGCCTCCTACTGGATTGATACCTTGGTTCTCAAAAACTGAGGGAAATACATACGCTACTGTGCTGCATCATCCTCTCCTCTTCGGGGAAAACCAACGCAAGCTCAAGACGTAGCAAGAGCTAGCTAGGTCTACGCTTGCCACTTATATATCCATCTGTCATGTTTGTATAATAATTGCCATCTCGTAATATTTGCAGAAACTATGGAGCACGGACGAGACGAGGATGTCGAGGGACATAATCGCAGCCGGAGCTGATGTCGTGTCGAATCTCAACTACACTGATGGTCTAGAAGGACAAGGTGAAGAAACAGGCTACAATGATCGAACAATGGAGGAGGAAGGACATGATTATGATGGCTCCGGTGACCGAATACCGGTGGAAGAAGGACACCATGACGACGGCTCCGGTGATCGAACGAAGTCCGACCAGGTATATATATATATATTAATTAAGCATGTGCTGACTATAGATAATTGATGCATTGATTGTTTTGGTATGTACCATAGTTTTAAATAGCCAGCTATAGCTCCGTTATAGCCTGCTATAGCCTTTTTGGCACGGTGCCGCTAAATGGCCGTCTTCATAAATAGCCCGCTATAGCCCGCTATAGCTCCGCTATAGCTGATTTAGAGGCCCGCCACTATTTTCCATAGCCCGCTATTTAAAACATTTGTATGTACACATATTAACTCTCTTCTTTCTTCTTTTCTAGCCCTCTGGATCGAGGAAAACTTTGGTAACGAGACGAGGCCCGAAGAAAAAGTTGCCAGGATGAAAGGTTCACGACCACAAGAATCGTGCGAGATGGCCAACCGATTGGACCCATCCGGGCCAGGGATGCATTCTCTGCTCAGTGCGGGGTTCTTGTTAGGGACATGATCTCGATCAGCATCCACCAATGGTATAAGCGTAAGAACGAAGACCCTGCGGTGTCTTATGTCAACGACAGGCAGAAAGATGATCTTTGTGCCGCGCTGAAGGCAAATTTCACCCTACCGCCAGAGGAGGATCCGGAGAAGCCAGTTATAGAGCCATTCACTACTAGAGAAAAGCTTAGTAGTGGCGCTGGTTTTTAACATACCAGTAGCGCGGGCACCTGCGCTACTGCTAGGGCGCTACAACTATTATTTAACAGTAGCGCGTTTCTGAACAAGCGCTGCAGCTAAAATACTTATTAGTAGCGCTGCTTCCTCCACCAGCGCTACTACTATCATCACGTAGTAATAGCTTCCTATTTTCTCCCCATGCTACTACTAGGCAAATAGAAATAAAAAATAAAAAAAGCAGTCAGGTGCAATATTAATGGAAATCAAGACAAGTCCAGTGTAAATAAACTAAGTTCACAGAACCATCTCACAAGCATTAACGACAGTGCCACATTTAATATAACCACACAATCTCAAAAACTCATATAGTAGTCAACAATGCATGGATAGATCATAGTTGATAAGTCTACTAGGTAGTCATATAGCATATATATGGTTCAACAGCCACACGCATGCATATGAAGTTCTAGATGATGTCGATGATGACCATCATCCTCAAGCCTGGGCGGTGGGTGTTCCTGATAGTAATTAGGATTGCTTGTCCAACATGAAGATTCTTGCCGACGAGGAAGCTCTTCCACCCAACCGAGTTGTAGTGTGTGCGACCGTCTGTGTCCACGCCGTACGCACAAGTGGTGACGGAGCCCCTTGCGGTAAGGCGTATTCCAACAGAGCCTTCTTCATCAGGCTTGATACCACAACTCTCAGATAGGCTCTTTGGCAATTTCTGAATAAGAAAAACATATCAATTAATAAGTAGCCTCACACATTCTACACGAAGCATACATATCATCGGACTCTACACTAAGCATATATATCAGCGAACTCAACACTAAGTATATATATCATCGGACTCTACACTAAGTATAACAATAAAGCATATAAGATTCACTAAGCATATAAAATTCACTAAGCATATAAGATTCACTAAGCATATATATCATCGGACTCTACACTAAGTATAACAATAAAGCATATAAGATTCACTAAGCATATATATCATCGGACTCTACACTAAGTATAACAATAAAGCATATCATCAAATTACTCTAAAAACTACAGTAAATGCAACATACCATCATATGCCGATCAACCATGGTACTTGTCAGGTGGGTCACGAATGGCACCCCGACGAAGTTAGCATGTGGCGGAATGATGCCCCATAGGTTGCACACCTCCTCCTCACTCAACTTCATTCTTTGAACTACGATGGCATCACCGAGTGGATCGTCATCATCCTCATCATCCTCATCATCCTCATAATCTTCTGCTTTGTTCATATAAATCACGGCCAGCTTGGGTCTTTCAGCTCTGAAGGAGAAGCTGATCAACTCACCACCGGTGATATGCATGTTGTCGATGCAAAGGACCCATCCATCTCCTCCCACCCGCGTCATCTTTCGTCCTTTCTCGATCTTCATAGTGTAGGGGCCTGTCGGTGTCAAAACCGGCGGATCTCGGGTAGGGGGTCCCAAGCAGTGCGTCTTAGGATCAATGGTAACAGGAGGCAAGGGACACGATGTTTTACCCAGGTTCGGGCCCTCTTGATGGAGGTAAAACCCTACATCCTCCTTGATTGATATTGATATTGTGGATGTTTACAAGAGTGGATCTACCACGAGATCAAGGAAGCTAAACCCTAGAAGCTAGCCTATGGTATGATTGTAATGGTTGTTGTTGTGTATCTCTATCGACTAGCCAGGCCTCGGTTTATATAATGCACCAGAGGCCTAGGATAACATGAGTCCTAGCCGAATACGCCGGTGGGGGAGGAGTCCTTGTCTTGATCGCCAAGTCTTGTGGAATCTTCCTGGTATGCGGCAACTGTCCGGACTGGCCATGAGTATACGGCCATGGGGATCCTCGGCCCAATCCACCTGATCGGGACACGACGTGGTGAGTACCCCCTAGTCCAGGACACCGTCAGGGCCCCCAGGAGCCTCAAAGGTCACAGAGTCTCCAGTCAGATTGTTGAATTCTGACCTCACATTGCATGGGACGATCTGTGTACAAAAAGCAAAATGATATATACACGATGCATTAATGCCAATAACACTAAAAACAAAATAGTAGTTACTAGTTTCATATAATTTATTACCGCCGCATGCAGAAAACTAGACTCGAAGTAGATGCCAAATAGCATGCCAGTTGCAAGGCTACTGGCGCACCTTGACTTGCACCGTCGACATGGTGGTGGTGGTGGTGGTGGCGCCATTTCCCTAAAGCAATATGATTAAAGGATTAACGATCCAAAAAGTAAACATAAAGTTTTCATAGCTAGAGTTCACATGGCAAGCAAAATAACAACTAAAAAGTAAACATAAAGTTCAGTCCAACAATCATAAAGCTAGCAATCTAGTAAACAAAATAAACATGAGCTTGTAGCTTTGTCTCTCACATGAACAACACCTATACAACATCCTATAGAAGGGCACTTGATACAACCCGAACCGAGCACTTACACTCCTATAGAAGCAATATCCATAACATCACATCAGAAAAGTCGAAACCGCCCAACCACAAAGCAAAAAATCAAACATGAGCCAGCCCAATCCAATGCCAAATCATGTCAGCAACAACCAACCTAAATCCTATACTCTCTCCCCTATCTGATACTAATTAATAGTACGATCTAGAGATGCATATGTGATACTAAATAAATGTAAAATGAAACAAAGTATCCCTAATTAAACCACTCCGACATTCCATAGCAAGCCACATGGGAATACAAGCTTCGGGTATTACAGTAATTCTTCTGAAAAGAGATAATGCTGATGCACAAATTATGAAATTAACCACAAAGCAAAGTTGCAGGGTTGCCCTGGTATGCCCATAAAATGTTCGATTTCATCTCTAAACTTGAACTCTATATTTGGCTTACCATATCACACAAATTTACTGATATAAATTCTCACACTTACCCCGTTATATTGGAAAGTAGGAACATCTGGCAAATCAACTACTCACGACGGTACAGTAATCAGTATTACATGTATTACAGTAATTGGTCGGAAAAGAGATAATGTCGGTGCACAAATTATGAAATTAACCACAAAGCAAAGTTGCAGGGTTGCCCTGGTATGCCCATAAAATGTTCGATTTCATCTATAAACTTGAACTCTATATTTGGCTTACCATATCACACAAATTTACTGATATAAATTCTCACACTTACCCCGTTATATTGGAAAGTAGGAACATCTGGCAAAGCAACTACTCACGACGGTACAGTAATCAGTAGGAAACCGAAATTCCGATTTTCTAGCGACACTAAAGGCATTTGGTAAACCAGACATCACACTGGAGCGCGGGGATCAAATCCAATGTCACGAATTGAGGTAATAAAGGGCAGCGAAAATGACGGATGCTTACCCCCAAGAAGAGGTGGGTGCATGTGGCGCAGCGTCGGTCCATGAGGCAGCCCCTACGACGAACTCTAATCGAGAGATCGAGAGGAGCTACTGTGGCGCACGCAGGGAGGAGGATATCGTGAGGGGGACTTACGGGGCTGGAGCGTCGGAGGAGGCGAGCGGCGACCGCGCGTGGTGGCGGCGCACGACACCGTCGACGGGGGTGAGGCAGCCGGGGACGAACCCTAACCGCGGCGGCATCGTCATCGGGCGGAGTGGATTTTGTGAGACGGGGGGGGGGTGCGGGGGTGCTCGCGGGCCGGTTTTCTTTAGCTATAGTAGTAGCGCTTGCTGGAGCACCACCCTACTGCTAAGCCCACCAATTGTAGTGCCCTTTCTGAACAAACGCTACAGCTAAGTGGGCTACAGATGCTGCCCTGCGGCCCATGTAACAGTAGTGCGGCCCAAACAAACAAACGCTGCTGCTATATATTAGTAGTAGTGTGTTTTCTACACAGTGCTACTGGTAATTACTAGTAGCGTGGGGTCAAAGAAACTCGCTAGTGGTAAACTTCTATCTATAAGCATTTTCCTAGTAGTGATTGGTCAAGGCTCATGCTCTTAAGAACATGGCGGATCTATTCAGGAGGTGGAAGAATGAGCTGAAAACAAAGTTTGTCGACAAAGACAAGACTCCAGAATTCACCAGCCGGTTTGAGAAGATCAGAGATCACTGGGACGCATTTGTGGACCACAAGACATCGGATAAGAGTAAGAAGATGTCAGTGACAAACAAGAAAAAGGATGCGAAGAAGGAGCATTACCATCGCACAGGGTCAGGTGGCTACCTCAAGAGAGGGTTCTCGGGGGAACGGTTGCGGGGAGGTGCTCGGGGGGGACGCTGGCGCGAAAGCCGTCGAGGGTGGCTCCGGTGGCGTCTACGGCAGCTCCGGTGACGACGAGGGAGGCAGGGGCGCCAAAGGAGGCAGGGGCGGTGAGGAGCGGACGAGGGTGACTCCGGGGGCGTCGAGGGTGTGTGGCTCCGATGGCGGCGATGGCGAGGGAGCAAGGGCGGCGAGGGGACAAGGGGCGGCGAGGGAGAGGTAGGGGGGCGCGAGAAGAATGGGGAATTGGGGGAAGGAGGAACGCCCGCGTAGGGGCAAGTCAAACTTAGTAGTAGCGCTTTTTCCCGACAAGCGCTATAGCTACTTAGCTATAGACTTCCTGACAGAACGCGCTACTGCTATTGATATGTTAGCTATAGCGCTTGTTCGTGAAAACGCGCTATAGCTAAAGTAGCTATAGCACTTTCATGAAAACACGCTACTGCTATTGCTTACATTTTTTTTTAAAAAAAAAATTCCTTTTCTTTTTTTTTTCTTTTTTCCTTTTTTTCCTTTTCTTAGTTGCAGCATTGTCGCCTTAAAATGCGCTCCTACTATTTTGTTAGCAGTAGCGCGGTCCTTAGAAGGGCGCTACTACTATACCAAGCCTGGAGGCAACGGTGTAACAATTATAGTAGTAGCGTTTTTTATGAAGGACGCGCTACTGCTATTTATGAGCAGTAGCGTGCTTTTTCAGGACGCACTACTGTTAGATAGCAGTAGCGCAGTGTTTTAACCAGCGGTACTAATAACTCTCTGTGTATAAGCTTTTCCCTAGTAGTTTATGATTAACCCCCTCGCAAGCATCTGCAACTAGGAGAAAAGTATTAAGATAAAATCTAACCATAGCATTGAACTTTTGGATCCAAATCAGTCCCTTACGAAATGACGCATAAACTAGGGTTTAAGATTTTGTTACTCGAGCAACCCATCATCTAATAAGTACTCCACAATGCATTCCCTTAGGCCCAAATATGGTGAAGTGCCATGTAGTCGACGTTAACATGACACCACTAAGGGAATCACAACATACATATCATCAAACACATATCAAGTTCACATGATTACTTGCAACATGACTTCTCCCGTGACCTCAAGAACAAAAGTAACTACTCACAAATAGTAATCATGCTCAAGATCAGAGGGGTATTAAATAGCGTAATGCCAGGCCCTGCGTAATGCTTCTATACATATAATCTTCCACCAAATAAACCATATAGTAATCAACTACAAGATGTAATCAACACTACTAGCCACCTACAAGTACCAATCTAAGGTTCCAGTACAAAGATTGAACACAAGAGATGAACTAGGGTTTGAGAGGAGATGGTGCTGTTGAAGATGTTGATGGAGATGTGGCCCTCCCAAAGATGGGAGAGTTGTTGGCGATGGCGATGGCTATGATTTCCCCCTCCTGGAGAGAAGTTCCCCTGGCAGAATCGCTCCACCGGAGGGCAAAAGTGCTCCTGCCCAAGTTCCGCCTCAAGAAGGCGGCGCTTCGTCTCGAAAGTCCCCTCTTGATATTTTTTTTCTAGGGAAAAATGACTTATATACTAGAAGATGGGCACTTTAGGTGGGCCGAGGAGGGAACAGCCCACCAGGCGCGCCCAGGTGGGTTGTGCCCACCTGGTGGGTCCCTTCTGGTAGTTATTTGCTCCAATATTTTTTCATATATTGCAAAACAATTCTCGTTCCACCATTTGCGACAAAAGGTGAATGTGATGAGAACTGTTGTAGATCAGATGCTCCCGGGCCCAAGCATAATTTTTCAAACGTAAAAAAAATTAAGAATTTTTTATGTGATCTTTCTCCCATCCAAATGCCACCTACAAATTTTGAGGCAAAAAGATCAAGCATTTTGGCATGTGCAAAAAACAAAACAAATGGAAGACCAAATGGAAGACCAAACACTACAAATTTGCCAAGCATGCTTGTGACACTAACACGAACATCTACAAAAAAATCAGAATTTTCTTTTTACATTTTTTTGAATTTACTGTTCATCCGGGAGCATATCCTCCCGGGGGCGAAAAACGCGCCTCCCGTTAAACTCGATGCTACTGCTTTGGGAGGTGGTGTAGTATATATGCACATATCATAAACATGCATGGTTGGAAGTTGTTGCATCATTACTAGTTTGGACTGAATTCATGTCATGACTATTTTTTTGAACATCTACCATAAGAATTCGACAACAACCAAGCATATAACAAGTGAACATCAAGTTCATACATATCGCTGCTCAATTTTTTATTACATGCCTACCATGTTTGCGTGCCACAGTTATGGCCTAGAACAGTACTATAGTAGCCACTCCCTCAACTCTTTCAAACTTTTGACAACTGGTTGCATAAAAAAGGTGAAAATACCCCAATTGATGATTACATGCCAGGACAGTAAATATCAAAACCACGCCGATATTCACAACTTTGGCACGTTAGTTTTTAGTGCCATATGGATCATTAACCTATTCTTTCAAAGTCGTTGCCCCCTCATTTCTATATAGTCCGCACATAACCCACGATCACGAATTACGAGTGAACATGATTTTATTCATACATTATGGAATTTTTGTTCAATATTCTTTCTTCAGAACTAATAATTTTTGATAAATTTTGTACCACGTCTTTATTTTTGTTTTTTCGCACGTAAGGAATCAATTTTAGGAAAGGAAATTAATTACTACAGAAATCTACCGGCTCCGTGATGCATTATTGGAGTTGGACGCAATGCATCATTGGATTTGTTGTTCATACAAGAAAGGATTAATGCCGTGAAGTCTTATCTCCTATTTTACACATAAGACATTGCATTCCATATGCATTACTATTGATGATGCATTAGTGTCATAATATGGTGAAACTACGATGTATAATCGTTTGTCATATGAAGACTAGATATGAACTTGAAATATCAAGCAGACAATTGGTTGATCATCAGCAAACTGAAATTATTGTTCTGAATCACAATTGAAGGAAAAACTAATGGGTTTATGTATGCTGATTGTCGTCATTTAGATACTTGGTGTATTTTCTTCCTAAAAAGATACACGTCTCACCCCTCCCCGCCCCCTCTCGTCATTTTACTTAAGCACAAATGCTTTCACCCATGCTTGAACAAGTTGTGACGTATGTCGTAGTACTAACTCTTTATTCTCACCTTTTTTCTCATATTCCCAATGTCTCTTATTCCATGATACTTTTTTCACCTTTTTCATACATTTACGACTAGATCTTCCATTCCCTCTGTTTTCCGACAAAATGTTAATGTGATGGGAAGTGCTGGACATTGTAAAGCTCGCTGCTACTGCTTCAGAAGATGGAGTGCGATATATGCATGTATCATAAGACTTCGACAGTGTTCATGGTTGGAAGTTGTTGGATCATTACTATTTTTGCATTGAATTCATACCCTGACTATTTTCACAAACGTCTACCATAAGAATATGACTGTAGCCAAGGTTATATCAAGTTCATATACATGGAACTGCTTGACTTGTCAGGTATTGAAAATCAAATACCCATGACTTCTTTGTGCTACAAGTATGGTACAAAATAGTAGCCACTCCTCACATAACATTTTACATAAAATATGTGAAATATTAAACTACATTAATGACTACATGGTAGAACACTAAATGCTATAACTACATGATGCATCTTGTACACACTAGAAGGCACGTTCTACACGCGTCACTGCTGAAATCGGGCATTAAATTCCCAAATGGGTGAATCCACAAACGTACACATTCTTCCATCAAATTGTATGATTGACCACCATATCAAGCCAGTCAATATAGGCTAACATATTATATGATGCATCCGGAACACAAGCCATACGTCCAAGCAACATGGACACGTCACTAATACAAATGTGTCAGCCGATGTTCAGAAACTTTGCACATCAAAGATCATGCATACTGGTGAGCATGGTTTTTCTATACGTCTTGGACTATTTATCAATTTTCTTTCTTCATAGCAAAGAACTTTCTGAGAAATCTTGGACTTTTCTAGCATTTTCTTTCTTCACAACTAAGAATTTTTGGTGAATCTTCAAAGTTTCCGTCCATTTTTCTTTCAGAACTCATGTCTTGAGTGTGGCTTTGTGCTGTTTGTACAAGCTAGGATTAATACCGAGAGATCTTATCTTTCATTTTACATTAGACATTGCATTTCATATGCATTACAATTAAAATTATGCATTACAACAATGTATAATTCTTTGTCATCTGTGGACTAGATATATATGAACTTGTTCAATTGATTGATCATGTGCGGACGTAAATAACAGTTCTTAATCACAATTTAAGAAGACTATAATGGGTTAATGTATGCTAATTACCATCGTTTATATCCTTGATTTATTTTCTTCCTAAAAAGTCAATACATGTCTTTTTCCCTCTTTCGTTGTTTTAGCTACGCACAAATTTGTTCGCGGCAAGGTGATGCATCGTTGAACAAGTTGTAATGGGACGACTTGGACTACTGCTTTCATCTCGCCTTCTTATATTTCCAATGCCTCTTGTTCCTTGATGCTTTTTCACCTTTTTCTTATGTTTAGTACTAGATCCTCTTTTTCCTCCGTTTTCAACAAAATGTGCATGTGATGAGAATTGTTGTATAACTAGTAAAACTCGATGCTACTGCTTCGAATGATGGAGCGGCATACTTGGAAGTTGTTGGGTGATCACCAGTTTCCATTGAATTCACTTCCTTGCTATTTTTGTGAATGTCTACCATAAGAGTTCGACAACAACCAAGCTTATAGCAAATGAATATCAAGTTCCTACATATCGCTGCTCGATTTTCTGGTTGTATGCCTACCACAATTCCGTGCTACAATTATGGTATAGAAAAGTAGCCATCCCTCAACTATTTCAAAGTTTTGACAATGGGCGGCCTACAAAAATGGTTGAAATGCGCCTACTTAGGACATCTCCAACGCAAACCTGCTAAATGGACATCAAATATGCCTGAAGATTAAATTTCTAAAAGATCCAAGCTCCCCCCATCTCCTAACAGCAAGTTGGCATCTAGAGACGAGGGGGCCAAAAATCCCAACAACGGCTTTTAATGGTTCTGGCGGCGGCAACAACTAACTAGTCTTCAATTTCATGGGCCGGAGTGGGAGTGGCTATATCTCCCTTGCAGTGAGCCCGAGCATGCCATCGCATCAAGCGACGCCCTATGGGCCCAGTGCAGGGAAGAAAGGATAGTTTTTCCTTTTTTCCTTTTATTACTTATACTTACCTTCATAGATTGGGAAAAAAAATTCATTTTCGGAAACTTCCATCACGCATTCAAGAAAATGTTCATGTTGTGTAAAAAAAGTTTGCTCAACTTTCAAAAATGTTGATACAATTTGAAATAAATATACATGACACTAAAAAATAATATTTGCACACTTCAAAAAATTGTTCATGACATTTTAATAAAAGTTATTACAATGTAAAAAACTGTTCTCATAATTCAAAACAAATGTTACATACCATTCAAAATTAGTGTATGTGGCATTTCAAATACATGTTCAGATATTCCCAAAATATGTAGGTGACATTCTAAAAAATGGTTATAGAATGTAAACAATGTTCACGTAGTATAAAAAACTGTTTCATGGCATTCAAAAAATATAGACGTGCCATTTTAAAGAAATATTCACTTGTTTTGTTTGTGATATTTGAAATAAATAATTGTTTAATGTCAAATAAATGTCCGCGTTGTTTAAAAATATATTTTCTGCATTAATAAAAATGATTAAAGTGTACACAATTTTTTTTGCCAAATATGTATTTGAAAAACATGTACATTGTAAATTTGAAAAATACTCAACATGTATCAAAAACATATTCCACGTGGACTCTAACATGTGCAATGTATACTGAAAGAGTTATACATGTTTTGAAAATAATACTAAAGGGAACGAATGAATAGGTAGGAAAAAGGAAGAAGACAGATGAAGTAAATAAAAAAAATAGAGAATTCAAAGAAAATGGGTGAGGAAACCCGGGAAAGCAAAGTAATAAAGAAAATTAGTGAAAACCGAAGAAGGAAACAAAAGAAAACCAAAGAAAAAGTAAAAGAAAAACCCAAAGATAACCGGTGAAGAACACACAAATACCGAAGAAAAACCGAACTGGAAGAACAAAAATAACAAAACTGGAAGGAAAACAAGAAAAATCCGAAAGAAAACTGTGTGACTAGGACGGTCCACTTAGGAAAGTCCTTGGGGCGAGACTATCATAGGACTCGCAATAGGCGAGGAGTAGCTGTCGCGGTCAGAAGGTCCTAAAACCGTCCGCCCGAGCGCTTTGGTAATACGTTGGCGTAGTTTGCATATCCTCAGTTACCGGTAGCTAGAGTAATGCTCGTGCAGAGTGATGTATATCATTTGTGCCACTGCCATAGTAATAACTTAGCTCGACTGTATGTTCCACTAGTTTGGGTTGAGCCCATATGGAAGAGTTGCCATTCAAGACATGCTCCTTATACGGCCTTCTACCGTACTGGGCTGGCCCATTATTGGTTACCTTTTCCCGTCAATGTTGTTGGCCACTGTCAAGTCGTGAAGATCATCCTCCCCCCTCCACCCCCAAAAAAAAGTGATGTATATATTTATGGTGTGGTGTGAAAAATTAATTGATGCAAGTGCACAGACTATATGCCATATCTTTTCGAATATAAGTATTTATATGATCAATGGATTTATTGACCTAAAAAGTACGAGTAAGTACTTGGCTTGGGTCTGATTAAGATAGAGCAACATAAGTGAGAAACATATATGCCCAAGCTCGATTTACCTGTTATGTGTGCCTGCGTGCATGTGACGCGATTGACAACTACTCCATTTTACAACTAATAATTAGCTGCATGATGGGTCAAACAAACCAAGGTACTCCACATGTCTCTATTAATTTATTTGTGCATGTGAAAAGGTGTTCCATCCAATGGCTTTGCCAGATGTAACCATTGATCGATGGACGACCTGGCCAAAGTTGACCAACCCAAGCTAGCTAACTAAGCCTGTGGCCCTCGTCGGTGCCGCTCACTGAAATCACCATACGAAATGATTAGTCAAAGGGTATGTCGTGTCTAATTAACATTGCCATCTAAAAATATATGGTATTCCTTAGCAAAAAAAAGGGTATACGATCTTTACACGGTATGCCTATGTACCATACAGCATACGGCGTATAACATGGCCTCTCTTGTGACAAAATGGGGACCTATTGCATCTACACACACACACACAGCTACATTTCAAACGGAAGGGATACCATATAAATCAGAAGCGGGCAGGGTGGTCTATCACTAGTAGAAAAGGGGGCAATGGCCCAGGCCAGTTCAGCCCATTAATCCCGGTTCAATCCAGAACCGGGACCAATGGAGCTATTTGCCCCGGTTCGTGAGTCCAGGGGGCCGGCCGGGCCACGTGGGCCATTGGTCCCGGTTCGTCCGGACATTTTGGTCCCGGTTGGTGGGACGAACCGGGACCAATGGTCCTGGCTCCTGGCCCACCACTATTGGTCCCGGTTGGTGGCATGAACCGGGACCAAAGGGTTCCCTTTAGTCCCGGTTCATGCCACCAACCTGGTCTAATGGTGCTGCCTATATATAGCCCCTCGCGCAAGAGCAGAGCACACTGCTCTGTTTTTTCTGGCCGAGGGAGAGAGGGCTTGGTGGTGCTCTAGCTCACCTCTTATGCACACAAGCTGTTCGATGGAATGCCCGAGCCACACTACTTAAGGTTTCTCCTCTTCAAGCTCGACCGTCAAGCTCCATTTTCCTCAATATTTATCTAGGTCTAGCGGTCCGTCACGCCCCGTCCCCGTCTTCATCGCCGTCGATCACCCGCGCCGATCTCATCGCCGGCACCACCGTGGTGAGCCTCTTGTTCTTATCTTCTTTCTGAAAGGAAAAATATTATTACTTGTTTGTTTAGATAGATACTTGTATTATTTTCTTACTTTTATTATTGCATCTTATATAGTGCGATGGTTTTGGTATCCGCCCCCGTCGGCCCTCGTCCTGTCTATGATTCGGATGTGGTATATATTATCTTTTCATAACTATTGGTTCATTTATTGTTTATGAAAATTATGCCGACCAACGTGATATAGATTTTATTTATCTAGGAGGTTGTTGAACCGGAAATTCCAACCGACCCTATTGTCGAGAGGTTAAATTTAGTTGAAGAAGAAAACAATTTCTTGAAGGAAAAAATAAAAAAACTTGAGGAGGAGAAGATGATATTGGAGTTGCATGTTGCGGATGTCGTCGATGATCACAAGATCAAGATGGATGCAATGCGCTTGAAGATGAGAAAGATTAGAAAATATGTCATTCATACCGAGGCTTGGTATCATTATGCCATTGGATCAGTTGTTACCTTTGTTGCGATTATGATCGCATTTGTTTTCGCATTGAAATGTTTTACATAGTTTCAATGTATGGTTTAATTAATTTAGATGCTCTGCAGAGCTTTATGTTGTTAGATGAGAACTATGTATGTACTTTGGTTTTTATGTGATGATGAACTTCTATTAATTTGGTCACTTAATTATCTATTCATGATGTTCTGTAATGATTTTTGACACACTTAATTATATATAATGCACGCAGATGAACCGGCAATGGATGTACGGTTCAAGACACACCTCCGAGTACATTAAGGGCGTGCATGATTTTCTCGAAGTGGCTGAGGCAAACAAGCAGAATGGTTTTATGTGTTTTCCATGCCCTATATGTGGGAATACGAAGTCTTACTCTGACCGGAAAATCCTACACACCCACCTGCTTTACAAGGGTTTCATGCCACACTATAATGTTTGGACGAGGCACGGAGAAATAGGGGTTATGATGGAAGACGGCGAGGAAGAAGAGTACGATGACAACTATGTGCCCCCTGAATACGGTGATGCTACTGAACATCAAGATGCACCAGACGATGTGCACGATGGTGCTGCAACGGGCGAAGCTGCTGAAGATCAAGAGGAACCAGACGATGTGCCCGATGATGATGATCTCCGCCGGGTCATTGTCGATGCAAGGACACAATGCGAAAGTCAAAAGGAGAAGCTGAAGTTCGATCGCATGTTAGAGGATCACAAAAAGGGGTTGTACCCCAATTGCGAAGATGGAAACACAAAGCTCGGTACCGTACTCGAATTGCTGGAGTGGAAGGCAGAGAATGCTGTGCCTGATAAAGGATTTGAGAAGCTGCTGAAAATAATGAAGAAGAAGCTTCCAAAGGATAACGAATTGCCCGACAGTACATACGCAGCAAAGAAGGTCGTATGCCCTCTAGGATTGGAGGTGGAGAAGATACATGCATGCCCTAATGACTGCATCCTCTACTGCGGTGCCTACAAGGATCTGAACGCATGCCCGGTATGCGGTGCATTGCGGTATAAGATCAGACAAGATGACCCTGGTGATGTTGACGGCGAGCCTCCCAGGAAGAGGGTTCCTGCGAAGGTGATGTGGTATGCTCCTACCACGGTTGAAACGTTTGTTCAGAAACGGAGAGCATGCCAAGTTGATGCGATGGCACAGTGAGGACCGTAAGAAAGACGGGAAGTTGAGAGCACCCGCTGACGGGTCGCAGTGGAGAAAAATTGAGAGAAAGTACTCGGATGAGTTTGCAAAGGACCCAAGGAACGTATGGTTTGCTTTAAGCGCGGATGGCATTAATCCTTTCGGGGAGCAGAGCAGCAATCACAGCACCTGGCCCGTGACTCTATGTATGTATAACCTTCCTCCTTGGATGTGCATGAAGCGGAAGTTCATTATGATGCCAGTTCTCATCCAAGGCCCTAAGCAACCCGGCAACGACAGTGATGTGTACCTAAGGCCATTAGTTGAAGAACTTTTACAGCTGTGGAATGGAAACGGTGTACGTACGTGGGATGAGCACAAAAAGGAGGAATTTGACCTAAAGGCATTGTTGTTCGTGACCATCAACGATTGGCCCGCTCTCAGTAACCTTTCAGGACAGACAAACAAGGCATACCACGCATGCACGCACTGTTTACTTGACACCGATAGTATATACCTAGGAAGCTGCAGGAAGAATGTGTACCTGGGCCATCGTCGATTTCTTCCGACCAACCATCAATGTCGAAAGAAAGGCAAGCATTTCAAAGGCGAGGCAGATCACTGGAAGAAGCCCGCCATGCGTACCGGTGATCACGTACTTGCTATGGTCAATGATTTACACGTAATCTTTGGAAAGGGTCCCGGCGGACTAGCTGTTCCAAATGACGCTGAGAATCACGCACCCATGTGGAAGATGAAGTCTATATTTTGGGACCTACCCTACTGGAAAGACCTAGAGGTCCGCTCTTCGATCGACGTGATGCACGTGACGAAGAACCTTTGCGTGAACCTGCTAGGCTTCTTGGGCGTGTATGGGAAGACAAAAGATACACCTGAGACACGAGAGGACCTGCAACGCTTGCACGAAAAAGAGGGCATGCCTCCGAAGCAGTATGAAGGTCCTGCCAGCTACGCTCTTACGAAAGAAGAGAAAGAAATATTCTTTCAATGCCTGCTCAGAATGAAGGTCCCGACTGGCTTCTCGTCGAATATAAAGGGAATAATAAATATGACAGAGAAAAAGTTCCAGAACCTATAGTCTCATGACTGCCACGTGATTATGACGCAACTGCTTCCGGTTGCATTGAGGGGGCTTCTACCGGAAAACGTCCGATTAGCCATTGTGAAGCTATGTGCATTCCTCAATGCAATATCTCAGAAGGTAATCGATCCAGAAATCGTACCAACGCTAAGGAGTGATGTGGCGCAATGTCTTGTCAGTTTCGAGCTAGTGTTCCCACCATCCTTCTTCAATATCATGACGCACGTCCTAGTTCATCTAGTCGACGAGATTGTCATTCTGGGGCCCGTATTTTTACACAATATGTACCCATTTGAGAGGTTCATGGGAGTCCTAAAGAAATATGTTCGTAACCGCGCTAGGCCAGAAGGAAGCATCTCCATGGGCCATCAAACAGAGGATGTCATCGGGTTTTGTGTTGACTTCATTCCTGGCCTTAAGAAGATAGGTCTCCCTAAATCGCGGTATGAGGGGAGACTGACTGGAAAAGGCACGCTTGGAAGGGACTCAATAATATGTAGGGACGGATATTCTTGGTCTCAAGCACACTACACAGTTCTACAGAACTCTACCTTGGTGACCCCGTATGTCGATGAACACAAGAACAGTCTGCGCTCCAAACACCCGGAGCAGTGCGACGACTGGATTATATGTGAACACATCAGGACTTTCAGCAGTTGGTTGGAAACACGTCTCAGAGGTGAGAGCACTGTTTGTGATGAGCTGTACTTGTTGTCCAGGGGACCATCTTCGATTGTAATGATTTGGAAAGGATACAAGATAAATGGGAATACATTTTACACGATTGACCAAGATGAAAAGAGCACCAACCAAAACAGCGGTGTCCGCTTTGATGCAGCAACCGACAATGGAAATGACACATATTATGGTTACATAGTAGACATATGGGAACTTGACTACGGAGTAGATTTTAAGGTCCCTTTGTTTAAGTGCAAGTGGGTCAATCTGTCAGGAGGCGGGGTACAGGTAGACCCACAGTACGGAATGACAACAGTGGATCTGAAAAATCTTGGGTACACTAACGAACCGTTCGTCCTAGCCAATGATGTGGCACATGTTATCTATGTGAAGGACATGTCTACCAGACCGAGGAAAAGAAAAGATAAGGAAGCGAATACATCATACAATGAGCCAAAGCGCCACATAGTTCTTTCAGGAAAAGGGGACATCCTGGGAGTGGAGGGCAAGACAGACATGTCTGAAGAGTATGAAAAGTTTCATGAAATTCCCCCCTTCAAAGTCAAGGCTGACCCAAGCATCCTGATAAACGATGAAGATTATCCATGGTTACGGCGCAATAAGCAAACGACACAAGCGAAGAAAAAGTGAAGACTTTCTCCCGCAACTATTATATATGATGATACCATGCCAACTTTGTAACAGACGAGTATGATACCATTGTCCGTTTTGTACATGCACATGCTATGCCAACTTTTTCAGAGTTCATTTGAAAACTATGAATTTGAAAACCTCGCCAACCGAAGGGCGCTCACACCGGTTTATAAGCCCGTCCCTCTACACGCCTTGTTGAGCTCACAAACTTGTGATTCACACAAATTTTAAAGAAAACTAATGGCACAAACAAAAAGTTTACAATTTTGCTGACCTAAAAGCAAAAAGAATTAAAAAAAAAGCAAAAAACCAAAAGAAAATAATTAATGCAGAAAACAAAACAAAAACACTGGAAAAAAATAAAAATAGCAACAATAAGTATTTTATTGTAAGTAGAAACAAAATAAAATGAATAAAGCAACAAAGAAAACAAAAAAAGTGTTTTCAAATTTGAAAACTAATGGCACTAACAGAAAGTTTATAATTTTTCTAAAACTAAAAGCAAAAAGAAT
>NC_041386.1:725271609-725273982 GCF_002162155.2 Triticum dicoccoides
GCCCCTGCCCCGACGCGCGCCGCCCCGACCCGCCCTCGCCGTCATCCGCGCCTCTGCCCCGACCCCGCCATCCTCGCCGCAGCTTGGTCAGGCCGCCGGCGCCCTCCTTTTTCATTTTTTTAAATATATATATGCTTGTTTTATATATTTTTTTTGTATGAATGTATGTATTTTTTCAATTGTAATATGCATGGTGTTTTCAATTGTTCTCTGATTTAGTACATTAATTTTAGGTTAGTTTCATTCTTAGAAAAGTTTTATATATTTAGGATGAAGGAAGAGAAGGAAGAAAGGAAGAAGAACAAAAAAGTTTTATATATGCAAAAGTTACATTTTTAGAAAAGTTTTATATATCTAGCTAGAAAGAAGGAAGAAGAAGAAAAAGAAGGAGAGGAAAAAGGAAAATAAGAAGAGGAAGAAAGGAGAAGAAGAGGAGAGGAAGAAGAGGAGAAATAAATAAGAAGAGGAAAAAGAAGAAAAAGAAGAGGAGAAGAAGAAAGAAATAGAGGAGAAGAAGAAAAAATAGAAAATATTCTATTTTTTCTTCTTCTCCTCTATTCCTTTCTTCTTCTCCTCTTTTTTTTCTTCTCTTTTTTCTTCGATCATCTCCTCTGTCATCGTCGATATACCCCTCCCGATAACTTCAACATGAGGGGGGGTCCATATACCCCCTCCCGGTAACTTCAATACGTGGGGGGGTCGATATACCCCCTCCCCGATAACATTAATTTCTCGCGTGTATGTATCTCGTCGTTGTCGGTATTACCCGCTTGAAGCGTTGTCGATATTATCCCGGGTCGAGGGTTCTAGGGTCGAGGGATCGAGGGTTCCAGGATCGTCTAGGGGTCGAGGGTTCCATGGTCGTCGAGGGTTCAAGGGGTCGAGGATCGCCGAGGGGTCGAGAGGGTTCCTATAGTGTCAAAGTATTGAAGAAATCCATGGCTTCATCATTAGCCGGAAGTAACCATGGCATGATGGTACGAAGTCCTCCAAAGTTATTCTGGAATGGAGTCCCGGATAGGATAATTTTCCTTTTTGTACGAATTTTAGCAAAGGCCTTCCAAATAACGATATTCGGAAGGTTCTTGCTGAACTTTGTACCAAAAAGCGAATTATCCTATCTGGGACTCCGTTCCAAAATAACTTTGGAGAGTTTCGTACCATCATGCACCTGTTACTTTCGCCTAATGATGAAGACATGGTTTTGTTGAATCCTTTGACACTAGGCAACCTCCCGACCCCTCGGCGATCCTCGACCCCTTGACCCTCGACCGCTCGGCGATCCACGACCCTCTACCCTACCGCGGGCGTCGATGCCCACGTCACTTGTGGGACATAGATGTAGTGTTCAACGCCGACCCCCTCCCGATAGCTTCAACACGTGGGGGGGTCGATATTACCCCCTCCTAGCTTGAAGCGTTCTCGAGGCCACCCCCTAACCCTTGAAGCATTGTCGAGGCCACCCCAAACCCTCGAGAAGCAGCGTCGAGGCCACTAATATGATTCCTTATTGTGATTAGCTAGCTAGTTCTACGTTTGCCACTAATATATCCATATATGTCATGTTTGAATAATAATTGCCATGTTGTAAATATTTGTAGAAACTATGGACACCCCCCGAGACGAAGCACAAGAAGCGTTGTTGAGGGACATAATCGCACAAGGAAGTGATGTCGTCTCCTCGTTGATGTTTCTCAACGACAACGATGGTCTGGAAGGAGAGGGTGAAGAAGCAGCTGGCTATGATTTACATGGCTCCGATGACCTCCTAGCACCAGTATTTGTGATGCACTCCGACAAACAATATGAAGTGCGTAAATAACAATATTCACAATTTTATTTTATTACCATCATTTGTGTTGAGTTTCATTCATTCATATATATATATATATATGTATTGACCCCCTTCTTAAAATTAGATGTTTCGGATGCGGGATGAACTCCTAGCACCAGATCGCATGCGAGCAATTCAAGAGGAATTGGCGGCATTCTTTCTTGACCACGTGATCGCTGAAGACGGAGAATACTATGTGGACCACGCGTCCGTATTTTAGGAGATTATATATTTGTAAAAGATAATTATTGTATATATGTAGCCGGTAGTGTCGGATAGATATACGAGAACTTGTTGTTCGACCAATCTCTCGAAGAAGGAGAGGTGGTCGATATCACTTCTCTCTGTATGCATATATGTTCATGACGATCTTCTGTTTGCTTACTAGCTAGCTAGCGTGTCTAGCTAGTCCTCTCTATACGTATGTATGGTACGTAGCGTCGACCAAGCACGAACAAAAGAGAGGACACTTCTCTCTATTAATTAGCTAACTACAGCACAATATATGAAACACCTAAATTAACCCCCCAAAACCCCCA
>NC_041386.1:725274197-725282663 GCF_002162155.2 Triticum dicoccoides
CCCAGCCACAGAAATGCTGGCGCGTGGATGCCTATTGGTCCCGGTTGGTGCCACCAACCGGGACCAAAGGCCCTCCTGCCTGGGCTCAGCGGACAAGCCACGTGGAGGCCCATCTGTCCCGGATTGAACCGGGACTAAAGGGTCAGAGCATTAGTACCGACCCTTTAGTCCCGGTTCATGAACCGGGACTAAAGGCCCTCACCAACTGGGACTGTAGGCCCTTTTTCTACTAGTGTATGGACCTCCCTGAAATTTCCTATTCCCATATATATTATAGATAAAAAATCAAAACATAAATATTTGTATATGTATATTTGAATATTTAACGTCCTGGTTGAGGAGTGTGTCGGACCAGTGGGTGCCCCATACCCGGCAGGCGTCCTGGATGGGATCTCAGGTCCTAGATGTTAGGTTTCGCTGCAAGGTTTGTTTGGTATTAGGCCTAGACTATCAGCATCCCTTTATCAATTGGATAGGAGTAGCGACAGATGTTTCCTAAACGGTGACTTTAGTCTTGCTGTTGTATTACTTTGTAAGGTCTTGTGTGAACATTTAATAAAGTGGCTGTATGCATCGTCCAGATGCAGATGCCGGGGGTCTTGTCCTTTTCTAAAAAAATCTGACTCATTGGAGCATGCAGCGGCCCGCACACATAGATTCTAGGCCGCTCATCTAAGCGGCGGTTCGAAAACATGGTTCTATCAGGTGGAGTCCGCTTTTGTATAATGCTGCTTAGAATGTTGTAATTGTTTTGTAAATGGTACGAGCGATATGCCTGTACATGCGGGTCCTGCATTTGTGCGGTTGAGATGTTTCCATTAGCAATACATATTCTCGGGATCTGCTACCACCGAGCAGAGAAGTTAGGAAACGAAATGGCCCTAGCGATTGGCTAGGCTCATTATTCATTGTGGACAGTCGCCCACATTCTATTCTCAGTGCGTGGCAGCTCAGTTCCTGTGGAGTTGCGTCAAGGAAGTTGTGGGGTGATGCAGCGGCTTAATTGCGATGATATTCAAACATCGGATGGGAGGAGATGCCTCACCTGGACCTTATTCAGTATCTGCAACAAACTTTTGATTGCGCGCGAACCTCTACTTCACCTAATGCATTGTCTTCTTGAAATAGTGGTGGTTGCTGGTTAAAGCCAAGGATCACGGCATCCGCGACAATATCATGGCCAAACTTCACGGCGTGTTGCATCGGCTAGACCCTTCTGCTCTTTTCTTCCGGTTGGATCATTTTATGCTGTGAGCCCAACAGATTATTGTTGTTTTCTTTGTTATCTTGTACTCTTTTTTTATTGGTTGGTGCTTCATCTATAAAACGGGCCTATGGCCTGGTTTTCTAAGTTCGGTAGTAACCGTTCATTGCATTTGAACAAATGGATATTTTTCATGAAGGGGTATATTCATTTTCCTTAATTTGAGACATAACAAGAGCCTACTAAGTCATCATGTGTATGTTTCCTGTGTCGCCGAACGGCTCTAGTGGATAATGAGCTAGCTGCATCTTTCCTGCAGACATGGAAATATTGTCTCTTAAAATGTTGTGTTACCGTCCAATATTACATGATATGCATCATGTAATACGCGGCCGCGACGTGATGGAGACACGCTTAGATTACTGAACACGAAGTACTTAAATTACCTTGATTATGATGTGTTTGCCAACATGCTTGCCTACATGTGTCATGCAATTGACAACTGAAGTACTCCCTTTGTTCCCAAATATAAGTCCTTTTAGATATTTTAATATGGACTACTGATACGTCTCCAACGTATCTTTAATTTTTTATTGCTCCATGCTATTTATTTACTGTTTTGGACATTATTGGGCTTTATTATTCACTTTTATATTATTTTTGGGACTAACCTATTAACCGGAGGCCCAGCACAGAATTGCTGTTTTTTGCCTATTTCAGAGTTTCGCAAAAAAGGAATATCAAACGGAGTCCAAACGGAATGAAACCTTCGGGAACGTGATTTTTGGAACGAACAAGATCCAGGAGACTTTGACCCTACGTCAAGAAACAAAAGAGGAGGTCACGAGGTAGGGGGGCGCGCCTACCCCCCAGGGCGCACCCTCCACCCTCGTGGGCCTCCTATTGCTCCACCGACGTACTCCTTCCTCCTATATATACCTACGTACCCCCAAATGATCAGATACGGAGCCAAAAACCTAATTTCACCACCGCAACCTTCTGTACCCACGAGATCCCATCTTGGGGGCTGTTCCGGAGCTCTGCCGGAGGGGGCATCCATCACGGAGGGCTTCTACATCAACACCATAGCCCCTCCGATGAAGTGTGAGTAGTTTACTTCAGACCTTCGGGTCCATAGTTAGTAGCTAGATGGCTTCTTTTCTCTTTTTGGATCTCAATACAATGTTCTCCCCCTCTCTCGTGAAGATCTATTCGATGTAATCATCTTTTTACGGTGTGTTTGTTGAGACCGATGAATTATGGGTTTATGACCAAGATTATCTATGAACAATATTGGAATCTTCTCTGAATTCTTTTATGTATGATTGGTTATCTTTGCAAGTCTCTTCGAATTATCAGTTTGGTTTGGCCTACTAGATTGATCTTTCTTGCAATGGGAGAAGTGCTTAGCTTTGGGTTTAATCTTGCGGTGTCCTTTCCCAGTGACAGTAGTGGCAGCAAGGCACGTATTGTATTGTTGCCATCAAGGATAACAACACGTGGGGGGGTCGATATTACCCCCTCCTAGCTTGAAGCGTTCTCGAGGCCACCCCCTAACCCTTGAAGCATTGTCGAGGCCACCCCAAACCCTCGAGAAGCAGCGTCGAGGCCACTAATATGATTCCTTATTGTGATTAGCTAGCTAGTTCTACGTTTGCCACTAATATATCCATATATGTCATGTTTGAATAATAATTGCCATGTTGTAAATATTTGTAGAAACTATGGACACCCCCCGAGACGAAGCACAAGAAGCGTTGTTGAGGGACATAATCGCACAAGGAAGTGATGTCGTCTCCTCGTTGATGTTTCTCAACGACAACGATGGTCTGGAAGGAGAGGGTGAAGAAGCAGCTGGCTATGATTTACATGGCTCCGATGACCCAATGTCGGTGCAAGAAGGAGAGGGTGAAGAAGTAGACCGTGAGGACGGCTCCGATGATCACCAAACCGAGTCCGGCCAGGTATATATATTAGTTAAGCCTGTGCAGACTAGCTAATTGATGCATTCATTGTTTTGGTATGTACACATATTAATTAACTCTCGTCTTTGTTCTTTTTTCTAGCCCTCCGGATCGAGCACAACTTCGGTAAAGAGACGAGGCCCGAAGAAAAAGTTGAGCTCGGATGAAAAGTTTGAGATCATACAAATTGCGCGCGACGGCCAACCGATTGAACCCTACCGGACAAAGAAGGCATTTGTTGGTCAGTGCGAGGTTCTGGTTATGGACAAGATCCCGATCAGCATCCAGCAATGGTATAAGCCTAAGAACGAAGACCCTGAGGTGTCTTACGTCCATGAGATGCAGAAAAAGAATCTTTGGACTGAGCTGAAGTCAAATTTCACACTACCGCCGGAGGATGATCCGGAGAAGCCAGTTATAGAGCCATTAATCAAGTCTTTTGCTCTGAAGAAGATGGCAGACCTATTTAGGAATTGGAAGAAAGACCTCATTGGCAAATATGAGAAGATCAGAGATGACTGGTCCGCATTTGTGGCCCACAAGACATCGGAAAAGAGTAAAAAGATGTCGGTGACAAACAGGAGAAATGCTGAGAAGAAGAAGCTTCACCATCGCACGGGGTCAGGTGGCTACCTCGTAGCCCGGCCTAAGTGGGACAAGGTTGAGAATGATCTGCTTGATAAAGGGATCGAACCAGAGACAATGAACTGGCCAGAACGTTGCCGGACTTGGTTCTTTGGGGCCGGCGGATCCTTGGACCCTATAACAGGGAAGTGCATTTGGACGGATGAACAATTGGACATACCAGTCAAGAGGCTTCAGCAATATATCGAAGCAACGCAGCAAGGGACGTTCGTTCCAGACAGGGAGAAGGACGAGCTCACAATGGCCCTCGGCAATCCTGAGCACCCTGGACGGACACGAGGCACGCCAGGCTCCGTTTCGTGGAAGGCTGGATTTCCGGACGCAGGGGGTTACAAAACCCAGGAGAGGAGGAAGAAACTGGAGCAGAGCCAACTGCAGGCGTTGCACGAAAGTGTAATGGGGCTAGAGGAACGAGAAGCAGATCGCAACAAACGACCTGCCGAAGCTTCCCCCGAAGCTACCCCGCCATCTCAGCAGAGAAGCAGCGTGGCTTCCACCGAGCTGCTTCAGCCAGAGCATGCCTTGACGGCTCCTGCCAGCTATCCCGTGGATGCTATCACGGATGCTGAAAATTGCCACCTTATGGCGCAATGGAGCAATTTGAAGGTCAAGACGGCTGTTGGCTCTGTTTATCCTACTAAACCTGACTCAACTTTTCACTGCCGGCCGATTTCAGAAGGATATGCTAAGGTGATGGTCGATGAAATAACGGAGGGATTTGAGGACCTCCGGCTTGACCACCCTACCGGTGAAGGGGAGTATCGGCTGGGTTCTGCTCTGAAGACTCCATGCCTATGGCGGAAGGATCTCATCAACCTTCCGAACTAGACGCCTCCGCCTCCTCATCCTCCTCCGACGAGTCAGGGCACTCCGCCTCCTCCACCGCCTCCTCCTCCGGCGAGTAACGATCAGGGCACTCGGCCGGCTCCTTCTCCGGCGCGTGGCGGCACTCCGCCTCCTTCTCCGCCTGTGCCGGCGCGCCCGAGCAGCCAGCCTCCTCCTTCTCCGCCTCGTCAGCAAGGGCGGAAGAGACCCGCCGCCGCTCCGGCTGCTCCGGCGCGTCGCAGTCCTTCTCCTCCGCCTCGTAAGCAAGGAAAGAAGACATCCGCTCCGTCTACTCTGCCGGCGTCTAGCAGTACAGCCAAAGGCGGGAGGAGATACAGATTCGGTCCTTCTTTGAAGACTCCAGAGAAGTTACCGTACGAGAGGAGCGAGGAGGAAAACGCGAAGATCGCGCAGACCGAAGTGGATGACTGGTTTCAAGGGTTGAAAGCAAAGAGACATCCACCTCCGGAGGAGAAGGTAGATCCGGTGAAAGCGAAGCGCACTCTGGCTGCCCTGACAAAACCACCCAAGTCTCCGCCGAAAGGCAACTATGAGCGCATTATTGGAAAGGCATTTGCCAAAGCGGAGAGGTCGGGAAGTACTAAAAGTGATCAAAGGATGAAAGAACGACGAGCTGGGAAACAAATTGCCTAGCTCGGCGAACAAGCGAAGCAATCGTGCCCCCCGCTCAAGGTGCCTGCTAGCGACATCGTCGATCCGAGGATGGTGCCCGGTTATGGCAATCCTGCAGATTACCTACCCGACGATGTACATTATGATATCTTGGAGGTGTAGATACAAAGATACGAGTACGGGAAGCCTCTCGTCAAAGATGAAAGTTCTCTATCAACGATGATGCGAAGATTGCATGATTGGTACATGAAAACCTGCAAAGAGTCTGAGGGGAGGAGTACTTTGTATGTGAGAGTTAAAAAGGAGCATGACCTCCTTGGAATTGAACTATTGCCTATTCCATTTGAGGAGTTCTATCAGTTTTTCAATCAATTGGCCATCGATAAAGCAACGGTCACCTCCTACTATCTGTAAGTAGTACTACTTCTGTCATTAAGTCTCTCTATATAACTCAGCCCTTTCATTGCATGTATTTATAATTATCCTCACTATATTATGCAGATTGAAAATCGCCGAATTGAAGAAAAGACAAGTGGGAGATATTGGGTTCATTAACACGTATCTCATAGATGCAACTGAGGTTCAATATCGTGCCCAAGAAACCGAGGCCAACTTTCTACGATCGTTGGAAATAAACGAACACAAAGATATAATACTCTTTCCTTACAACTTCAAGTGAGTGTTACTGTCTTGTGGCATATTCGGTTTCCTTATTAGTCCAGGTTATAGTAATGTAGTATTGATGAGTTATGCATGTGTGCGCAGCTAGCACTATATTCTCCTAGAGATTAAGCTTGAGAAGGGAGTAGTAACTGTCTTAGACTCCAAGCGAAAAGATCCCAAGGAGTATGCGGACATGACTGAAATGCTCGAGAAGTAAGTTAAATCGATCATTATCCACCATATCAGCAACTTTGTTCATTTCTGATATCAAGTAATTGTTTTCTTTGTATGGCAGGGCTTGGAGAAAATTCACCAAAAAAGCTCCGGGACTACCGAAGAAGCTGCAATTTAGGCACCCGAAAGTAAGTACTATATAGTAGCATATTCCAGGCATCTCCTAGTGATTCAAGCACTAGTTTCATCAATACCATTTAGCATGCTTGCTAATTATCAGTTTGATTGACCTCTATTTCTTGTAAAGTGGTTGTGGCAGGAACAAGGGAATGATTTCTGTGGATACTACATTTGCGAGTCCATCCGCCACACGACCTGTGAGCGGGGCTACTCCGACAAACAATATGAAGTGCGTAAATAACAATATTCACAATTTTATTTTATTACCATCATTTGTGTTGAGTTTCATTCATTCATATATATATATATATATATATATGTATTGACCCCCTTCTTAAAATTAGATGTTTCGGATGCGGGATGAACTCCTAGCACCAGATCGCATGCGAGCAATTCAAGAGGAATTGGCGGCATTCTTTCTTGACCACGTGATCGCTGAAGACGGAGAATACTATGTGGACCACGCGTCCGTATTTTAGGAGATTATATATTTGTAAAAGATAATTATTGTATATATGTAGCCGGTAGTGTCGGATAGATATACGAGAACTTGTTGTTCGACCAATCTCTCGAAGAAGGAGAGGTGGTCGATATCACTTCTCTCTGTATGCATATATGTTCATGACGATCTTCTGTTTGCTTACTAGCTAGCTAGCGTGTCTAGCTAGTCCTCTCTATACGTATGTATGGTACGTAGCGTCGACCAAGCACGGACAAAAGAGAGGACACTTCTCTCTATTAATTAGCTAACTACAGCACAATATATGAAACACCTAAATTAACCCCCCAAAACCCCCAACCGCCCCCCCCTTTTAAAAAAAAAACAAAAACCCCAGCCACAGAAATGCTGGCGCGTGGATGCCTATTGGTCCCGGTTGGTGCCACCAACCGGGACCAAAGGCCCTCCTGCCTGGGCTCAGCGGACAAGCCACGTGGAGGCCCATCTGTCCCGGATTGAACCGGGACTAAAGGGTCAGGGCATTAGTACCGACCCTTTAGTCCCGGTTCATGAACCGGGACTAAAGGCCCTCACCAACCGGGACTGTAGGCCCTTTTTGTACTAGTGTATGGACCTCCCTGAAATTTCCTATTCCCATATATATTATAGATAAAAAATCAAAACATAAATATTTGTATATGTATATTTGAATATTTAACGTCCTGGTTGAGGAGTGTGTCGGACCAGTGGGTGCCCCATACCCGGCAGGCGTCCTGGATGGGATCTCAGGTCCTAGATGTTAGGTTTCGCTGCAAGGTTTGTTTGGTATTAGGCCTAGACTATCAGCATCCCTTTATCAATTGGATAGGAGTAGCGACAGATGTTTCCTAAACGGTGACTTTAATCTTGCTGTTGTATTACTTTGTAAGGTCTTGTGTGAACATTTAATAAAGTGGCTGCATGCATCGTCCAGATGCAGATGCCGGGGGTCTTGTCCTTTTCTAAAAAAATCTGACTCATTGGAGCATGCAGCGGCCCGCACACATAGATTCTAGGCCGCTCATCTAAGCGGCGGTTCGAAAACATGGTTCTATCAGGTGGAGTCCGCTTTTGTATAATGCTGCTTAGAATGTTGTAATTGTTTTGTAAATGGTACGAGCGATATGCCTGTACATGCGGGTCCTGCATTTGTGCGGTTGAGATGTTTCCATTAGCAATACATATTCTCGGGATCTGCTACCACCGAGCAGAGAAGTTAGGAAACGAAATGGCCCTAGCGATTGGCTAGGCTCATTATTCATTGTGGACAGTCGCCCACATTCTATTCTCAGTGCGTGGCAGCTCAGTTCCTGTGGAGTTGCGTCAAGGAAGTTGTGGGGTGATGCAGCGGCTTAATTGCGATGATATTCAAACATCGGATGGGAGGAGATGCCTCACCTGGACCTTATTCAGTATCTGCAACAAACTTTTGATTGCGCGCGAACCTCTACTTCACCTAATGCATTGTCTTCTTGAAATAGTGGTGGTTGCTGGTTAAAGCCAAGGATCACGGCATCCGCGACAATATCATGGCCAAACTTCACGGCGTGTTGCATCGGCTAGACCCTTCTGCTCTTTTCTTCCGGTTGGATCATTTTATGCTGTGAGCCCAACAGATTATTGTTGTTTTCTTTGTTATCTTGTACTCTTTTTTTATTGGTTGGTGCTTCATCTATAAAACGGGCCTATGGCCTGGTTTT
>NC_041386.1:725283902-725298370 GCF_002162155.2 Triticum dicoccoides
TGATCACCAAACCGAGTCCGGCCAGGTATATATATTAGTTAAGCCTGTGCAGACTAGCTAATTGATGCATTCATTGTTTTGGTATGTACACATATTAATTAACTCTCGTCTTTGTTCTTTTTTCTAGCCCTCCGGATCGAGCACAACTTCGGTAAAGAGACGAGGCCCGAAGAAAAAGTTGAGCTCGGATGAAAAGTTTGAGATCATACAAATTGCGCGCGACGGCCAACCGATTGAACCCTACCGGACAAAGAAGGCATTTGTTGGTCAGTGCGAGGTTCTGGTTATGGACAAGATCCCGATCAGCATCCAGCAATGGTATAAGCCTAAGAACGAAGACCCTGAGGTGTCTTACGTCCATGAGATGCAGAAAAAGAATCTTTGGACTGAGCTGAAGTCAAATTTCACACTACCGCCGGAGGATGATCCGGAGAAGCCAGTTATAGAGCCATTAATCAAGTCTTTTGCTCTGAAGAAGATGGCAGACCTATTCAGGAATTGGAAGAAAGACCTCATTGGCAAATATGAGAAGATCAGAGATGACTGGTCCGCATTTGTGGCCCACAAGACATCGGAAAAGAGTAAAAAGATGTCGGTGACAAACAGGAGAAATGCTGAGAAGAAGAAGCTTCACCATCGCACGGGGTCAGGTGGCTACCTCGTAGCCCGGCCTAAGTGGGACAAGGTTGAGAATGATCTGCTTGATAAAGGGATCGAACCAGAGACAATGAACTGGCCAGAACGTTGCCGGACTTGGTTCTTTGGGGCCGGCGGATCCTTGAACCCTATAACAGGGAAGTGCATTTGGACGGACGAACAATTGGACATACCAGTCAAGAGGCTTCAGCAATATATCGAAGCAACGCAGCAAGGGACGTTCGTTCCAGACAGGGAGAAGGACGAGCTCACAATGGCCCTCGGCAATCCTGAGCACCCTGGACAGACACGAGGCACGCCAGGCTCCGTTTCGTGGAAGGCTGGATTTCCGGACGCAGGGGGTTACAAAACCCAGGAGAGGAGGAAGAAACTGGAGCAGAGCCAACTGCAGGCGTTGCACGAAAGTGTAATGGGGCTAGAGGAACGAGAAGCAGATCGCAACAAACGACCTGCCGAAGCTTCCCCCGAAGCTACCCCGCCATCTCAGCAGAGAAGCAGCGTGGCTTCCACCGAGCTACTTCAGCCAGAGCATGCCTTGACGGCTCCTGCCAGCTATCCCGTGGATGCTATCACGGATGCTGAAAATTGCCACCTTATGGCGCAATGGAGCAATTTGAAGGTCAAGACGGCTGTTGGCTCTGTTTATCCTACTAAACCTGACTCAACTTTTCACTGCCGGCCGATTTCAGAAGGATATGCTAAGGTGATGGTCGATGAAATAACGGAGGGATTTGAGGACCTCCGGCTTGACCACCCTACCGGTGAAGGGGAGTATCGGCTGGGTTCTGCTCTGAAGACTCCATGCCTATGGCGGAAGGATCTCATCAACCTTCCGAACTGGACGCCTCCGCCTCCTCATCCTCCTCCGACGAGTCAGGGCACTCCGCCTCCTCCACCGCCTCCTCCTCCGGCGAGTAACGATCAGGGCACTCGGCCGGCTCCTTCTCCGGCGCGTGGCGGCACTCCGCCTCCTTCTCCGCCTGTGCCGGCGCGCCCGAGCAGCCAGCCTCCTCCTTCTCCGCCTCGTCAGCAAGGGCGGAAGAGACCCGCCGCCGCTCCGGCTGCTCCGGCGCGTCGCAGTCCTTCTCCTCCGCCTCGTAAGCAAGGAAAGAAGACATCCGCTCCGTCTACTCTGCCGGCGTCTAGCAGTACAGCCAAAGGCGGGAGGAGATACAGATTCGGTCCTTCTTTGAAGACTCCAGAGAAGTTACCGTACGAGAGGAGCGAGGAGGAAAACGCGAAGATCGCGCAGACCGAAGTGCATGACTGGTTTCAAGGGTTGAAAGCAAAGAGACATCCACCTCCGGAGGAGAAGGTAGATCCGGTGAAAGCGAAGCGCACTCTGGCTGCCCTGACAAAACCACCCAAGTCTCCGCCGAAAGGCAACTATGAGCGCATTATTGGAAAGGCATTTGCCAAAGCGGAGAGGTCGGGAAGTACTAAAAGTGATCAAAGGATGAAAGAACGACGAGCTGGGAAACAAATTGCCCAGCTTGGCGAACAAGCGAAGCAATCGTGCCCCTCGCTCAAGGTGCCTGCTAGCGACATCGTCGATCCGAGGATGGTGCCCGGTTATGGCAATCCTGCAGATTACCTGCCCGACGATGTACATTATGATATCTAGGAGGTGCAGATACAAAGATACGAGTACGGGAAGCCTCTCGTCAAAGATGAAAGTTCTCTATCAATGATGATGCGAAGATCGCATGATTGGTACATGAAAACCTGCAAAGAGTCTGAGGGGAGGAGTACTTTGTATGTGAGAGTTAAAAAGGAGCATGACCTCCTTGGAATTGAACTGTTGCCTATTCCATTTGAGGAGTTCTATCAGTTTTTCAATCAATTGGCCATCGATAAAGCAACGGTCACCTCCTACTATCTGTAAGTAGTACTACTTCCGTCATTAAGTCTCTCTATATAACTCAGCCCTTTCATTTGCATGTATTTATAATTATCCTCACTATATTATGAAGATTGAAGATCGCCGAATTAAAGAAAAGACAAGTGGGAGATATTGGGTTCATTAACACGTATCTCATAGATGCAACTGAGGTTCAATATCGTGCCCAAGAAACCGAGGCCAACTTGCTACGATCGTTGGAAATAAATGAACACAAAGATATAATACTCTTTCCTTACAACTTCAAGTGAGTGTTACTGTCTTGTGGCATATTCGGTTTCCTTATTAGTCCAGGTTATAGTAATGTAATATTGATGAGTTATGCATGTGTGCGCAGCTACCACTATATTCTCCTAGAGATTAAGCTTGAGAAGGGAGTAGTAACTGTCTTAGACTCCAAGCGAAAAGATCCCAAGGAGTATGCGGACATGACTGAAATGCTCAAGAAGTAAGTTAAATCGATCATTATCCATCATATCAGCAACTTTGTTCATTTCTGATATCAAGTAATTGTTTTCTTTGTATGGCAGGGCTTGGAGAAAATTCACCAAAAAAGCTACGCGACTACCGAAGAAGCTGCAATTTAGGCACCCGAAAGTAAGTACTATATAGTAGCATATTCCAGGCATCTCCTAGTGATTCAAGCGCTAGTTTCATCAATACCATTTAGCATGTTTGCTAATTATCAGTTTGATTGACCTCTATTTCTTGTAAAGTGGTTGTGGCAGGAACAAGGGAATGATTTCTGTGGATACTACATTTGCAAGTCCATCCGCCACACGACCTGTGAGCGGGGCTACTCCGACAAACAATATGAAGTGCGTAAATAACAATATTCACAATTTTATTTTATTACCATCATTTGTGTTGAGTTTCATTCATTCATATATATATATATATGTATTGAACCCCTTCTTAAAATTAGATGTTTCGGATGCGGGATGAACTCCTAGCACCAGATCGCATGCGAGCAATTCAAGGGGAATTGGCGGCATTCTTTCTTGACCACGTGATCGCTGAAGACGGAGAATACTATGTGGACCACGCGTCCGTATTTTAGGAGATTATATATTTGTAAAAGATAATTATTGTATATATGTAGCCGGTAGTGTCGGATATATATACGAGAACTTGTTGTTCGACCAATCTCTCGAAGAAGGAGAGGTGGTCGATATCACTTCTCTCTGTATGCATATATGTTCATGACGATTTTCTGTTTGCTTACTAGCTAGCTAGCGTGTCTAGCTAGTCCTCTCTATACGTATGTATGGTACGTAGCGTCGACCAAGCACGGACAAAAGAGAGGACACTTCTCTCTATTAATTAGCTAACTACAGCACAATATATGAAACACCTAAATTAACCCCTCAAAACCCCCAACCCCCCCCCTTTTAAAAAAAACAAAAACCCCAGCCACAGAAATGCTGGCGAGTGGATGCCTATTGGTCCCGGTTGGTGCCACCAACCGGGACCAAAGGCCCTCCTGCCTGGGCTCAGCGGACAAGCCACGTGGAGGCCCATCTGTCCCGGATTGAACCGGGACTAAAGGGTCAGGGCATTAGTACCGACCCTTTAGTCCCGGTTCATGAACCGGGACCAAAGGCCCTCACCAACCGGGACTGTAGACCCTTTTTCTACTAGTGTATGGACCTCCCTGAAATTTCCTATTCCCATATATATTATAGATAAAAAATCAAAACATAAATATTTGTATATGTATATTTGAATATTTAACGTCCTGGTTGAGGAGTGTGTCGGACCAGTGGGTGCCCCATACCCGGCAGGCGTCCTGGATGGGATCTCAGGTCCTAGATGTTAGGTTTCGCTGCAAGGTTTGTTTGGTATTAGGCCTAGACTATCAGCATCCCTTTATCAATTGGATAGGAGTAGCGACATATGTTTCCTAAACGGTGACTTTAATCTTGCTGTTGTATTACTTTGTAAAGTCTTGTGTGAACATTTAATAAAGTGGCTGCATGCATCGTCCAGATGCAGATGCCGGGGGTCTTGTCCTTTTCTAAAAAAATCTGACTCATTGGAGCATGCAGCGGCCCGCACACATAGATTCTAGGCCGCTCATCTAAGCGGCGGTTCGAAAACATGGTTCTATCAGGTGGAGTCCGCTTTTGTATAATGCTGCTTAGAATGTTGTAATTGTTTTGTAAATGGTACGAGCGATATGCCTGTACATGCGGGTCCTGCATTTGTGCGGTTGAGATGTTTCCATTAGCAATACATATTCTCGGGATCTGCTACCACCGAGCAGAGAAGTTAGGAAACGAAATGGCCCTAGCGATTGGCTAGGCTCATTATTCATTGTGGACAGTCGCCCACATTCTATTCTCAGTGCGTGGCAGCTCAGTTCCTGTGGAGTTGCGTCAAGGAAGTTGTGGGGTGATGCAGCGGCTTAATTGCGATGATATTCAAACATCGGATGGGACGAGATGCCTCACCTGGACCTTATTCAGTATCTGCAACAAACTTTTGATTGCGCGCGAACCTCTACTTCACCTAATGCATTGTCTTCTTGAAATAGTGGTGGTTGCTGGTTAAAGCCAAGGATCACGGCATCCGCGACAATATCATGGCCAAACTTCACGGCGTGTTGCATCGGCTAGACCCTTCTGCTCTTTTCTTCCGGTTGGATCATTTTATGCTGTGAGCCCAACAGATTATTGTTGTTTTCTTTGTTATCTTGTACTCTTTTTTTATTGGTTGGTGCTTCATCTATAAAACGGGCCTATGGCCTGGTTTTTCTAAGTTCGGTAGTAACCGTTCATTGCATTTGAACAAATGGATATTTTTCATGAAGGGGTATATTCATTTTCCTTAATTTGAGACATAACAAGAGCCTACTAAGTCATCATGTGTATGTTTCCTGTGTCGCCGAACGGCTCTAGTGGATAATGAGCTAGCTGCATCTTTCCTGCAGACATGGAAATATTGTCTCTTAAAATGTTGTGTTACCGTCCAATATTACATGATATGCATCATGTAGTACGCGACCGCGACGTGATGGAGACACGCTTAGATTACTGAACACGAAGTACTTAAATTACCTTGATTATGATGTGTTTGCCAACAAGCTTGCCTACATGTGTCATGCAATTGACAACTGAAGTACTCCCTTTGTTCCCAAATATAAGTCCTTTTAGATATTTTAATATGGACTACTGATACGTCTCCAACGTATCTTTAATTTTTTATTGCTCCATGCTATATTATTTACTGTTTTGGACATTATTGGGCTTTATTATTCACTTTTATATTAATTTTGGGACTAACCTATTAACCGGAGGCCCAGCACAGAATTGCTGTTTTTTGCCTATTTCAGAGTTTCGCAAAAAAGGAATATCAAACGGAGTCCAAACGGAATGAAACCTTCGGGAACGTGATTTTTGGAACGAACAAGATCCAGGAGAATTTGACCCTACGTCAAGAAACAAAAGAGGAGGTCACGAGGTAGGGGGGCGCGCCTACCCCCCAGGGCGCACCCTCCACCCTCGTGGGCCCCCTATTGCTCCACCGACGTACTCCTTCCTCCTATATATACCTACGTACCCCCAAATGATCAGATACGGAGCCAAAAACCTAATTTCACCACCGCAACCTTCTGTACCCACGAGATCCCATCTTGGGGGCTGTTCCGGAGCTCTGCCGGAGGGGGCATCCATCACGGAGGGCTTCTACATCAACACCATAGCCCCTCCGATGAAGTGTGAGTAGTTTACTTCAGACCTTCGGGTCCATAGTTAGTAGCTAGATGGCTTTTTTTCTCTTTTTGGATCTCAATACAGTGTTCTCCCCCTCTCTCGTGAAGATCTATTCGATGTAATCATCTTTTTACGGTGTGTTTGTTGAGACCGATGAATTATGGGTTTATGACCAAGATTATCTATGAACAATATTGGAATCTTCTCTGAATTCTTTTATGTATGATTGGTTATCTTTGCAAGTCTCTTCGAATTATCAGTTTGGTTTGGCCTACTAGATTGATCTTTCTTGCAATGGGAGAAGTGCTTAGCTTTGGGTTTAATCTTGCGGTGTGCTTTCCCAGTGACAGTAGTGGCAGCAAGGCACGTATTGTATTGTTGCCATCGAGGATAACAAGATGTTTTTTTTTATCATATTGCATGAATTTATCCCTCTACATCATGTCATCTTGCTTAAGACGTTACTCTGTTTTCATGAACTTAATACTCTAGATGCATGCTGGCTAGCGGTCGATGAGTGGAGTAATATTAGTAGATGCAGGCAGGAGTCGGTCTACTTGACTCGGATGTGATGCCTATATACATGATCATACCTAGATATTCTCATAACTATGCTCAATTCTATCAATTGCTCAACAGTAATTCGTCCACCCACCGTAAAATACTTATGCTCTTGAGAGAAGCCACTAGTGAAACCTATGGCCCCCGGGTCTATCTTTATCATATTAATCTTCCAACACTTTGTTATTTCCTTTGCTTTTATTTTTACTTTGCATCTTTATCATAAAAATACCAAAAATATTATCCTACCATATCTATCAGATCTCACTCTCGTAAGCGACCGTGAAGGGATTGACAACCCCTTATCGCGTTGGTTGCGAGGATTTATTTGTTTTGTGTAGGTACGAGGGCCTCACGTGTAGCCTCCTACTGGATTGATACCTTGGTTCTCAAAAACTAAGGGAAATACTTACGCTACTTTGCTGCAGCACCCTTTCCTCTTTAAGGAAAAACCAACGCAGTGCTCAAGAGGTAGCAACTACAAACGGAGTAAAATGGATGAATCTACACTCTAAAGTATGTGTATGTACATCTGTATGTATTATCTATGAAATTCTCTTAAAAGACTTATATTTAGAAATGGAGAAAGTACAACACAATTTACTTAATTAACCAGTATTAGCATATAAGCTGGCTCTGGCAACCATGAGGAGAGTTCACCAAAGCTAATAATTAAGCGTTTATGGCCGCTGCAACTACCATCACTAAGATTGTGAATGGATCAATCACCAAACGACAGTGTACACTGTACTATGAAACAGTAACATGGTGCACATGCCAATTGGCAATCAAGTGCAACCCTGTGTGTAGATGTTCAGACGGAAACATTGCCGCACCATAGTATGCCAGCAGATACACATGCTAGTACTAGCTAGCGAGCATTGGATGATTAATCTTTAATTAACATCTAGCATATGCAACCGCCTATCCTATGAATCCTTAAATTCTCCCCTAAACCTCCACTCCTTAAACATCGAGGAGCTAGATAGTGTCCGGATATAACCCAATCCCTATATTGAACTTTCTGTTAAAAAATTGATTAGTTTTCTTATCCTGTGTCACCTACGTTCAAACAACTATATAATATTTGATCAATCATTTGAATGATTAAAATTAATCATATGCAATAATTCAACCTAGAAACACGCAGATATTTCATCCAATGGAACAATTCAAACTAATCATGCATATACATCACAAAAGCCACAACCGATCATGTTTGATTATTTTTTTCAAAACGGAATCATGTTTGATTAAAAAACACAACATAGCATGTTTGCAGAGGTAGCCGTTTTTAAGGTACCAGCTAGAGTTTCCCTTTGGTTCCTTCGAAAGAACGAGACACATTACGACTGCACTTCACTCATATGACCTGCCGAGCGGGTGGCACAGATGCAGGCCGGCTCTAGTCGATCGATCTACTAGCTGCATCTCCTTCGCTACAGGCACGGCATTATTAAAAGATGGCGAGTGTCATCCGGGTGGAACTAGCTATCTCACCGCCAACTCAGTCGTACTCCCTTCATCTCAAAATAAGTATCTTAACTTTTTACCAACTTTAGTACAAAGTTGTGCTAGAGTTGAGACACTTATTTTGAGACAGAGGGAGTATGTACCTGCCGGATTGTCATACATGGTCAACCTCTTCCCATCCTCTCCATGTCGATGTTAACCAAAGCCAATAATTAAGCGTGTGTGGCCCCTGCACCTAGCGACGCCGCTGAGATCATCATGCGAACTGATCAATCAAAATGCCGTGTCTAATTACTACGCTACATAACATTGTGTCGGTCTCTAAAAATAAACAATACCCAACAAAAAATATTAAGATGGTGCAATCACAGGGTCTCTCTGTGCCAAATGGTTGTAGATTAATTTCATCAGACACAGATAACAATGTAATGGAGTGTGTGCATGTTCTGACGGCGACATTGCTGTACCGTGTCAAGCTAGGATTGTCATGCCAGCAGATACACATGCTAAGCACCAGCTAGCTCTTTTTCTCTCTCTCTTTTGCAAACATCACAATTTTTTTAAAGAATTCCTAGCGTGCAACCATCATGTAGCAGTGGATGTAGGAGCGGCATTTGTTTCCGCGACAAAAAATTGCAGCCACCTACTTCATCCATACAATTTTACAATGATCTTTCTACCAGCAAATTCTTGTCATCCAGCGGAAATGGAGGAAAACCCGGCAGTTGCACATCGTATCGAGGCAGGCCAGAATTAAGAATTTGAGTTGATCGATGGATGCATATGTGGCGGCAAAAGGAAGATATTCTATTGTACCAGGATAACAAAGATCGATATCGGGGACCAGCCGGGCATATGGATACAGTGTACCAGCTTCTTGTGGGCGGCATGAGTCATATTTTTGAGGCATACCATGTAGAACACTCGTCGGCTTGATACGTCTCTAACGTATCTATAATTTTTGATTGCTCCATGCTATATTATCTATTGTTTTGAATCTTCTCTGAATTCTTTTATGTATGATTGGTTATCTTTGCAAGTCTCTTCGAATTATCAGTTTGGTTTGGCCTACTAGATTGATATTTCTTGCAATGGGAGAAGTGCTTAGCTTTGGGTTCAATCTTGCGGTGTCCTTTCCCAGTGACAGTAGGGGCAGCAATGCACGTATTGTATTGTTGCCATCAAGGATAATAGGATGGGGTTTTTATCATAGTGCATGAATTTATCCTTCTACATCATGTCATCTTGCTTAAGGCGTTACTCTGTTTTCATGAACTTAATACTCTAGATGCATGCTGGATAGCGGTCGATGAGTGGAGTAATAGTAGTAGATGCAAGCAGGAGTCGGTCTACTTGTCTCGGACGTGATGCCTATATACATGATCATACCTAGATATTTTTCTCATAACTATGCTCAATTCTGTCAATTGCTCAACAGTAATTCATTCACCCACCGTAAAATACTTATGCTCTTGAGAGAAGCCACTAGTGAAACCTATGACCCCCGCGTCTATCTTTATTATATTAATCTTCCAACACTTTGTTATTTCCTTTGCTTTTATACTTTGCTTTTATACTTTGCATTTTTATCATATCTATCAGATCTCACTCTCGAAAGTGACCGTGAAGGGATTAACAACCCCTTATCGCGTTGGTTGCGATTTATTTGTTTTGTACCGTGAAGGTACGAGGGACTCGCGCGTAGCCTCCTACTGGATTGATACCTTGGTTCTCAAAAACTGAGGGAAATACTTACGCTACTTTGCTGCATCACCCTTTCCTCTTCAAGGGAAAACCAATGCAGTGCTCAAGAGGTAGCACGGCTCCACGAGTTTGAGCAAGTGCAGTGTGCATGCTCTTTCTGTAATTGAACTTGACGGATGGTAGGAATGCTCCTCTTTTGCTGGTGTCTCTTATTCCCCTATAACTTTTCACGTACGTTTTATGGTTCATCTACTGTGTCTCCGGGACTAGCTCCTGTTGTTTCTGTCACATGCCACATATTTGAATCTAATAGAAGATTGTTCCACTAGTATAACTCGATGCTACATCACAAGTGAAGATGGGGCGGTATATATGCAGACACAACAAGCGACGGGGTACTTATGGTTGATGGTTGTTGATTCAGTACTATTGTCATGATGTCCCCAAATCTGGAAAGGTCTACGTGTTATATTTCTTGGTCATCCTTCATCTTGAGAATAACAAGACGTCTAGCAAAGCATGTACCCGTCCTTTAAAGCTAGGTTTTGCTCGCTTGTGATCGTGGAGAAATGCACACTTAAGGTTTGAAAGCAATAATCAACACTACTCTATTGGTTTTCAGAAATTATCTTTTCCTCTGAATTCTATGGGTTTTCTTGTATTGACTTAAAAGAAACAATAACCATTATGTGTTGCATCATATTTTCCTTATTTTTCACTAGGTTTTAAGGAGTTTTAGCAACATACCAAAAATGTTTCTCCCCATATTTTCCCACAGGATTTTTGGAGAAGCCTCTTTTTAATAAGATAATACATCATGTACAAGCATGGATTAGAGGGAATGTTAAGATTTAATTAATGCCATTTAATTAGAAAGGAATCTACACTTCCTACCATCATGCAGTTATCTCTCTGGAGAAAATATACGGTTGGAATGTTATTGTGCCACTAAGGGTCTTAGTATCATTCTTCGTGCATTAGAATTGAAAAGGAGGTCCTAGTGGATGTTACAATTCCTACGTTTTTCCTTTGTAACACGGATCGAAGGAAATGTTTCTCAATGTTTTTCCTTTGCCACATTCTTTTGAACAAATTCATGGATAGTATCAGCATGAGAAAGTTTCCTATTCCTATTTATGCCTTCACTTTTGAGTTGAACCAAAGGAGATCCTAGAGGAATTTTCTATGAATTCCAAAGGATAGTATTCCTGAATAAAATTTTCCTTTAGAGCCCTTTGTTTTTCTGCAATAGATTCATATTCATATACATGATTAGTTCCTATCCATCACATTTCAAAGGAAGATAATGTTATCTTGCGTCTAATGGGCAGAATCCCATCCATTGAACCTGATAACGTATCTTTTCCTATAGAATTTGAGATACTACTTGTTGATCCCATTTTCTATAACTTTCATATTTCTATGTACTATGAATTTAACATGGCCTTAGGTTCCTTGAAAGAACGAGCAACTACACTACTGCACCGTCACTCATCTGAACGGCCGCGCTGCGTGGCGCACGGCTGCAGCCTGCAGGCCGGCTCTACTTGATAGATCAACTAGTTGCATCTCCTCCCTGCAGGCATGGAATTATTAAACAATGGCGAGTGCCATCCAGGAGGAGCTAGCTAAGTACCAACTTGATCATACTTACCTAATGGATTGTCATACGTGGTCAACCTCTACCCCAGCCTCTCCGTGTTAATCTTAGTCAAAGTCATCAGTTAAGCGTGCGTGTCCCGTAGAGCTAGGTGCGCCGCTGAGATCATCATGTGAGCTGATCAATCAAAATACCGTGGCCAATTACTACTGTGCATAAGAAATAACATGGTGTCCCTACAAATCGAATACTTACATGGCCTTCCTTGTGCCAAATGGTTGTAAATTAATTGCGTCATACACAGCTAATAATACTAGTCATCAACCCGTGCGACTGCACGGGCTAGAAATATAGAAACCAAATCTATCCTAAGGAAATGTTTTAGAAAATTGGTTTTGCTCGTTGATTTTGGCAACTGGAAATATGAAAAAAGCGACATACTACTGAAAAATATTTAGTAGCAACTAAGTGTTCATTCACTATATGTTCCTAATTACACTCTATTTAATAGTTAAAGTAGGGAATAGTGACTATATTATTTATTTAATCTATATGTCTACTAAATTCAGAGGCTTATCGCTGAGGCAATAGAAAACAAAGACACGGTAATATGCTGACTTTACAACATACCCTGCCATGTGTAATTTATTTGCAGGGATACAATAACCAATGTTGACGTTTGGAATTCCAGAAGTCAATAGTTCCATCAGTATGCATTGGCACTTTCTTGTTGGTCATAAAAGTATTGATGAATGTTCCATGAAAAGAAAAGAAAAAGGATTAAACATTTATCATCGACCGGAGTTCTTGATGTCAAAAATTAATAAATACAGAAGGAACCCATTACTGCCTTGAATCAAATTAATGAACACCAAGCTATGAATTTGTAACTCGTCAGTCAATTACACACATGATATATATGTGACATACCTGGAAATATTGATGTCTGGTATCCTTTTAATATATAGATGAACAAAATGTCCCACATTGAAATTATACCAATAAGAAAATCGTGACCTGACAAAGAATTAAGAAAGAAAATTATACAAATTAATCCCCTTCATATTCTGCAAGGCTACTCCTCTCACAGGCCTAATGAAAATGATTCAGAGTTTCCTTTTAAGCTCTTGTACATCATGAATCTCCTTGCACTATTCATGTTTCCTTACAGTACTATAAACTTGTAAACCATGATAATGCGATATTCAGTTGTTTACTTACTCTTCTTTTACGATGTAGTACGCATCTACTCAAGCAGCCCCAAACGGGGTAAAAGCTATGAATTTTAAGCATAATCTATCAAAACATTATATAGTGTTTAGCAACAGCATCCGAACAAATCTAAGTATAAAACATAGAGATTCAAAGGCTAGAGAGAATACAATCAGGATCACTGGACATGATTTATTGGATCATACATGAAAATGAGATTCAAGGCTAGAGAGGATCACGACCAGGAGAGAAGGAGTTGGACTGTTAGACATGATTGACTGGATCGTATCTACTAAATCAACCACATTATTGGAAATAAATCACATACTTGAATATATGTACATTTAATTTATAGTTAGCAGAGAAATTTAAGACTGCAGAAATACTCACCTGGTGAGTGGGAGTAATAGCGACCAGTTTCAAGTATGAATGTCATCGAGGAAGTTGGAACTTTGATTTCTGTGTGTTTTTTTATTCAATGGTTGGACGTGGGGATGGGAACTTTTTTTTGTACGCGATAGACTTCAATTTTCTTGATAGAACTTGGACGTGGGTGTGAAGGATTCTATATTTTTGTACATGTACATGATGTGTTTTTTCCTTGAATGGTTGGACGTGGCTGTTGATGATTTTTGTTTGTGTACGTGATGAATATATTTTTTTGCTAAGGTGTGAAGGACGCACGTAGGTGTGAAGGACTCTTTTTTTCAGATGTACGTGCTGATTTTCTATATAAATAGACATGGGTGTTGAGGACTTCTTTTTGGGTACGTGATAGATTTCTTTTTTTCTTTTTTCTGGAACTTGTACGTGGGTGTCACGGACTCCTATTTTTTTCTAGGGTGTCATGGACTCCTATTTGATACGTGTAGGTCAAATTCGTTTTAATGTATGTATGCATGTGGGTCATTTTCTTTACAAATAAAGGAACGATGTTCTAATAAATCATAACCATTAGATTTAGAATTCCCTAGAATCTAACGGCTAAACTAATTTTGTTGATGTTGATTAACGTGGAAGCTCGTATGGTTCCTCTAATTAGTAAATATAAGATTGTAATGTTGTGTTTGCAGGTTCCAAAAGCGACATACCATGTCAAGCTAGGATTAACAAGCACTAGCTAGCTCTTTTTTCCCATTAAAGATCGCTAATTTTTAATTAATATCTAGCATGCAACCATTTTATATCAGTGGATGCAGGAGCATCATCTATCTGCGCGACAAAACATTGCCGCCATCTATTTCGTTACATTCACCTTTATAATGATCTTTCTACCAGGAAATTCTTGCCGTCTACTAGAAATTAAACACAACCCGGCAATTGCACATCATATAGAGGCAGGCTAGAATTAAGAATGTGAGATGATTGATGCATGCATATCTGGCAACAAAACGAACATATATATATTGTACTATTGTACTAGTATAACAAGGATTAATATCTGGGACCAGCTGGGCATATGGATACAGTGTACCCCAACAGTAGTAGCAGCTCCATGAGGTTAACTCACTCAGTGCAAGGTTGTGTCCAGGACCCCACCTAGTAGATTATGATGGTCTCAGCCCAGCCACAATACCCATCATCTCCAGATGTACTAGCCTCTTCAGAGTATGGTTCTGCTGTCAGAATGGCACTAGTAGCAGGTAAA
>NC_041386.1:725298536-725302909 GCF_002162155.2 Triticum dicoccoides
CATAGCAACAATCCATTTCTTCCCGATGTCTCTTATTCCCTTGTACATTTTCACATTCTTTCGACGATCATCTACTGTCTCTCAGGAATAGCTCATCTTTTTTCTTCATTCTCCACAAATTTAAATGTGACGGTAGTGTTCCAACTAGTAGAAGTTGATGCTACTGCTTGAGTGAAAATGGGGAGGTATATATGCAGGCACGAGGAACAAGTAGGTATTCATGTTGGGAGTTGTATCAGTAAGATTTGGTATTAACTTTAGGTCCTGAAATTTTTTAAAGGTCTAGATGTGGTGTTCCTTCATCGTCCTCCTTCTTTCGAGTTCAGCACAATATTGTTCAGTCACCATGAGGCGGCACCAAATAAAAATAGTGGCACATGCACTGCAGTTGTTGGGCGACTATTTTTTGGTGAAGACTAGATAATTGATCATGCATTGCGACAGGATATAAAGATTCTAATGTGTTACTCTCCGATTTCTCTCCTATAAATAAATGTTTATAAAATCACTTATTTGGTACAAAAATTGGCTTACCAAAGAAAACATAATTTTTCCTGTAAGTCGATAAAAAGTGGAACAACTAATATGGTTTTCAATGATAACCGATGAAAAAACAGAGATGGGAGGGGGGAAATCAAAGTGGAGAGAGGGGGCTTACGTAAGGTTGGAAGAAGCAGTATGCCTGGCTGGAAAATGAAAGGCTGATTTTTTTCCTTTGTGAACTCATGTTTGGATTGTGCCGATGTGTTGTTCATACAAGCTTGAATTCATGTTACAAGATATTACATATTTTTATCAAAGACATTACGTTGAATATGCATAACTTATGAAATAGGGCAGTAGTGTCATCGAGAAATCGGATATGGATGACAACATGAAGCAAAGAAATGGATGATAAATCAGATGATAGGTACGCAAACAGAATTTTTGGAAAGCTGATAGTTAGAGTGTTGGCATATTATATTCCTGAAAGAACACTCAATACCCATTTTTTGTTTTTTCGTTTCCCATCCTTTTTACTTAGGGGTAAGTGCATTCCCCATCAAGGTGACTTGTCCTTGATAACGCCTGGTACTGTGGGTACAACACTACATCCACAGGTGCCCTCCTAAACCATGGGAGCAACAATTGCCTTATGAAATATACCTCCAAGAAAACCAATAGTACCAGTCCATATATTTAGAATCTTATATTTTCCTACAAAGTGGCATACCGTTTAATCCTGGGGTATATGAGTTTCATAATACACAATAATGTGAAATGAAGTATGCATGCATGGTGACAAGAAGAAGATGCTATATCCTAGCGGTATAGGAGATCAACCAATACTTGAGTGGACACATAATCTGCGATTTACTGGTCATAAATATACAGTGTGTTCTATCTTGTGTTGGGAGCATGCACAAGTGAGAGTTCCAAGGCCTGCATTTCCACACTCAAGGTATTACTTGATTATTCTTGTGCCTACACATGACCTTATGGAGCTGTAGAATTTCCTAGTAATTAACAATGACATAAGTCGATGCATGGTCAACCGACTAACGGTCCTCTGGTTCCCAATGTCTCTCATTCCACAGTCTGTATTTTCACATGTTCAGGACTAGCTCCGCTTTTTTCTCCATCTGCCACACATATTTGAATGTGATGGAAGGTGTTTCTAACTAGGGAATCTTGAGAGAAGATGGAGTGGTATATATGGACATGACGCAACCGGTATGAGTGTCCACAGCTATAAGTTATCGGGTCAGTAATATTTTGCATTGACGTCACGTCTTTATTTTTCGTAATGGTTTAAGATAATAATTGGACGATAGCGGAGCATGTAACAAGTGAATTTCAAGTTCATATCAAATTTCATGATTTAATATATACAAAACCAATATTTATCAAGAATCGTGCCACATATATCTACATTATAGCATAATAACTACTCCTACCTGTGAATAAAAAATTCAAAGTTTTGACAACTTTACATATAATACATGTTTCTAAAATAATAGTTTCATACCATCGAACTATTAGACTCGCACTGTATATCTTCCAGTGTACACTGGTGAATTTTGTATGAGCGCATGTGTTTTACGAGCCATACATCTTACTCATGTTGGTTATTTATTTATTGTAACACCGATGGTCAAGTCGCAAAGTAAAATACTCCCTTTGTCTCATATTGAGCACCGCTCAAACGGATGTATCTAGACGTATTTTCGGTGCTAGAGACATCCGTTTGAGCGGCACTTAATCTGGGATGGAGGAAGTAGTGAGGAACATATATGCACAGGGCATCTACCTGTGGCGTGCGTGAAAATCAACCTGCCTGCATGTCACGCCATAGATGACGCATGTACGCACTAGCATGTGAGCTAGCTACTGATCAACGTTTGAACCCTGCTAGCGCCGCTGAGGTCATCATGCGAATTCATCAACCAAAATGCCGTGTCTAATTATCATTTCCATGTACAGATGGCCGTCTCTCCTGTTCCAAATGGTGATCAATTAATTTAATTCATGTTCGACAGCGACATTGCCGTACCGTGCCAAGGATCGTTAAGCCAGCAAATGCACGGTATGTTCCTATAGCCCGCAAGCACTAGTTTTTTTTTTCATTTGGGAAACAGCACTAAGGGGGTGTTTGTTTTCAGGGACTTTTTAATGTAGAGACTAGAAAAGTCCCTCTTAGAGACTTTTTAACCAAACAGGAGGAACAACTAGGGACTAAAAGTTGCTTTTTAACCGGCCGAGCGCGTCGCAGAGATGAATGCCTGCTCCACTCGATCGATCAAGTAGCTGCATCTCCTCCCCTGCAGGCACGGCATTATTAAACGATGGCGAGTGTCATCCAGGTGGAACTAGCTATCTCGCCGCCAACTCGGAACGTACGTATACCGGATTGTCATAATTGGTCAACCTCTACCCAGCCTCTCCGTGTCGATGTTAGCCAAAGACAATAATTAAGAGTGTGTGGCCCCGGCAGCTAGCGGCGCCACTGAGATCATCACGCCTTTTCGGAGTATGGTTCTGCTGTCAGAATGGCACTAGTAGCATCTAAAGGGAGTCCATTGAGCATGATACAATCGAACTGGATGCATGGTGTACATAGCAACGATCCAGTTCTTCCCGGTGTCTCTTATTCCCTTATACATTCTCACATTCTTTTGATGATCATCTACTGTCTCTCAGAAATAGCTCCTATTTTTTCTTCATTCTCCACATATTTAAATGTGACGGTAGAGTGTTCAACCTAGTAGAAGCCGATGCTTCTACTTGAGTGAAAATGTGGAGGTATATAGGCAGACACGAGGAACGAGCAGGTATTCATGTTGGGAGTTGTTGTATCAGTACGATTTGGTATTCACTTTAGGTCCTGCCACTGTTTAAAGGTCTAGATGAGGTTTTCTTCCTTGGTCGTCCTTCTTCTTTTATGTTCAAACACAATATTGTTCGGGCACCATGAGGCGGCACCAAGTAAAGATAGTGGCACATGCACTGCAGTTGTTGGGCAACTTTTTTTTTCTTATCAAGACTAGATAATTGCACATGTGTTGCAAGAGGATATAAATATTCCAATACGATACTTCATGATTACCTTCCTATATTATTGCGTAAACCAATGTTTATAAAATCTTGTCCGTGATTTACCAAACTAAACAAAAGTTACTTATTTGGTAAAAACTTATTGGCTTATCATTGAAAACATATATTTTTGGTAAGTCAACAAAAAGTGGGACAATTAAGACGGTTTTCAAAGATAACTGGTGAAAAAAAACAGAGATGGGAGTGGGAAAAATCAAAATGGAGAGAGGAGTGTCCATAAAGTTGGACGAAGCAGTATGCGTGGCAGGAAAATGAACGGTATTCTTTTTTTTTAACCAGTAGAGATTGGCATGAATGAGTAGGCTTGTTTTTTTTCCTTTGAGAACTCATGATTGGATTCTACCGATGTGTTATTCTTACAAGCTTGAATTAATGTCACGAGGTATTATTATTTTATCCAAGACATTACATTGAATATGCATCACTTCTGAAATAAGGCAGTAATGTCATCAGGAGATCGGATATGAATGAGAACATGAAGCAAAGAATTGGCTGATATATCAGATGATAGGTATGAAACACAAATTTTGGAAAGCTGATATTTAGAGTGTTGGCATATTATCTTCGTGAAAAGAACACTCAATACCCATTTTTAGGTTTTTCATTTCCCCTCCTTTTTAGTTAGGAGTAAATGCATTCCCCACCAAGGTAACTTGTCCTTGATAACTCCTGGTAGCAAATATAATGTTTAATAATTTGTGGGATTGTGGGTACAACACTACATCCACAGGTGCCCGCTTAAACTGTCAGAACGACAATTACCTTATGAAATAGACGTC
>NC_041386.1:725302919-725313682 GCF_002162155.2 Triticum dicoccoides
CAAGAAAACTAATAGTAGCATTCCATATGTTTAAAATCATATATTTTCCTTAAAAATTGGCATACGGTTTAATTGTGGATTATTTGAGTTTCACAATACCCAATAATTTGAGATGAAGTATGCATGCACGGTGACAAGAAGAACATGCTATATCCTAGCAGTATAGGACATCAATAAATACTTGAGTGGAAAGATAATCTGCGATTGACTGGTCAGCAATATACAGTGTGTTCTATCTTGTGTTGGGAGCATGCCTAAACGAGAGTTCCAAGGCCTTCATTTTCACACTCAAGGTATTACTTAGTTATACTTGTGCCTACACAAGACCTAATGGAGTTCTAGAACTTTCTAGTAGTTAACAATAACATAAGTTGCTGCATGGTCCACTGACTAACGGCCCTTTGGTTCCTAATGTCTCTCATTCCGTAATGCTTATTTAACCTTCTTATATTCAGGAGCAGCTCCGCCTTTTTGTCCATCAGCCACACATATTTGAATGTGATGGAAGGTGTTATAACTAGGAAATCTTGGGAGAAGATGTTGCGGTACATATAAACACGACGGAACCAGTATATGTGTTCACAGCTATAAGTTATTGGGTCAGTACTAGTTTGCATTTACGCCACATCTTTATTTTTCGTAATGGTTTAAGATACTAATTGGACAATGTCGAAGCATGTAACAAATGAATATCAAGTTCATACCAAATTTCATGATTTAATATAGAAACCCAATACTTGTCATGAATCATGCCACATGTATCTATATTATAGCCACATTAAGGCCCAGTTCTTTTGCCAGATTCTCCCAGAATCTGACCCCTACCCAGATTCTTCCAGAATCTTTGAGCCACATTTGTTTTACAATCCTATCTAATTAGGGTGTAATTAGGTAGAATTGTAAAATAAAAGGGGGTCAAAGATTCTAAAAGAAGTTAGAGAGGGGCAGATTCTTAAAGTTTTGACAACTTTCCATAAAATATATGGCACTAAATTAGTAGTTTTATATCATCAAACTATTAGACTCACAACCATCTGAGCTAGCTACTGATCAACGTTTGGCCCCTGCTAGCACCGCTTAGACCATCATGCGGATCCATCAACCAAAATGACGTGTCCTATTATCATTTCCATGTACTGTACATAGAAATTGCACACATGGCCGTCTCTCCTGTGCCATATGGCGATCAATTAATTGCATTCATGTTCGACGGCGACATTGCCGTACAGTGCCAAGGATCGTTATGCCAGCACTAGTTTTTTCTTTTTTTTGGAAACAGCACTAGCTTTTTTGAATCGCCAACTAGGGGTAGTGCCACCATCTTATATCATACTCCCTCCGTTTCACAAGACATGCCTTCCATTTATCAACATATAGATGTATCTAGACATGTTTTAGTATATAGATACATCCATTTTTGAACAAATGTAAGTCAAGTATTTTGAAACGGAGGGAGTATCAGTGATGCAGGAGCGTCATTTGTTTTCGTGACAGAAGTTTTTCGGCACCGACTTCATACCTTAACATTTATAATAATCTTTCTACCTGGAGATTACTTGTCGTCCACCAGGAACAGAAGAAAACCTGGCGGTTGCAGGCCGAGGCAGGCCTAGAATTAAGAAACTGAGTTGATCGATGCATGTAGATCTTTTAAAAGTCAAATCCTAACTTTTATCAAGTTTATATAAAAATATATATCTAAATAATAAGTGTAATAAGTATCACACGTGTGCAACGAAGCACTCTGGCCTGACGTATTTTACGACTGAAGTTGCCAGCCCAAAATAAAAAACAAACCAAAAAAAGACTTAAACTTACTATCCAAAAATAAAGTTGTCATGCTTGCCGCCTAAAGTTGTCATCCTCGCATCACTAAACTTGCCATAAAAAACGTTCGGATTTTCCATGTGTTCATGCCACACGTGTGGCACTTATCAGTGTCGAAGATATATGCATTTAGAATATCAAATACCAAAGCTCAACCCACCCGATTCATCATGTTTAACATATTACATGTTTTAAAGATTCATCGCTATACATCCTAGTCGTGAAGGGAGAATTTCCAGGTGCTTGTTCGGCGAATGTGGTTGCCTTACAATTCCATTGTAGTTCCTTCTGCATTGGTCTATCTCATCCACATGTATTACCCATCCTATATGAGGCATGGATTTTCTCAAGCCATGGCATCGGGCCCTAAATGGGTCTAAGAAATCACAGCCCCGGGAGCAGGTGGTGAGCATGCTCTAATAGACCTTGATTTATCTTTTCTTGGTGTCTTTATTCGCTGATACATTTTTCACATTCTTTTTAAAGCCGAGACTGTACGGTATCTTTCATTAATAAATAACAATAAGTACAATATATACATGGAAATAAAAAAAAGAAAACCAAAAAAAGTTATCCAAAGCCATTCTCATAATATCATGTTCAGAGGCCAGTTGCTACGTTGCTAGTGCAGTTCATCATAGATGTGCACCCATCCATTCATGAAGACCACTAGGTTTTTGCCTTGATTTCATGCTCCAGCAACTTAAAATCCCGCTTTAGCTTAAACTTCCAACAATACAAATAGGGACCTCATTTCTGAAAACTTTCCCATTCCTTTGAAACCAAATGTAGCCATGAATGACTATTTCCATAGTCATCTGAGAGGGAAGCAGCTGGTGAGCTAATAGGGTATCATCCAAAATAGAGATACATAGTTTTTTGGGAGGAAGGATGTTGTTCCAATAATCTCGAGAGAAGCAACAGACCCACAAAAGTTGTCTGGACGTTTCTTCAGTGCTTTCATTAGAGAAAACACAATCATAGCACTCTAAATGGAAGGGTTTTATTTTTAGGAGATTTCTGGAGTTAACTCTATCATATAGAAGTAGCCGGAGAAAGACCATATGTCATAGCGTGCAAGAACATTTCTAGATCGACTTAAATAACACATTGTGATTTTCCTTTGGGCAAGGATTGTGATACATTTAATTGAACAGAACTTAGGTCTCTGCCCTGGCACTTCCATAGATCCTTAACATGCAACTGTTTTTTATGATCAATCATATTCTAAAGTTAAATGAACTGGTTGTACGAGATGACAGAGGGGTGTGGAAGCATTGAGCAAAACCTTAAGAGCTTATTCAGGTAGCCACAATTAGATTATCATTTGTCACAAAGGAGTGCAACATAGAAACTTTTGCCATAAAGGTTGGTCATAGCAATTACCTTACCACTGTAGAGTTTCTCTCCCATTGCCTAACTGAAATGTTGCATTCTACTTGTATAAAGGGCAACAATTTCAGGTGGTTCTTCCACTAGCCAGAACCCTCTACTTTAAGTCTAGGATGTTGAGCAGTGTAGTATTTTTCCCAAATCAAACTAACCCAGGGCAGAGGCTCATTGTTAAGAAATTTTTGGTTGGTTTTCATCACAAGAGCTTTGTTGTGCAAGGACACATCCAAAATGCCAATGCCACCTTTTTTCTAAGGCCTAGGGATCTGATCCCAGGAAATCAATGCAGGCCCTCAATTTTCCTATCTAAATTTCCTCTAGAAGAAAAGCCTCAAAAATTTGTTGATCTGGTTGATAATATCTATAGGAAGAGGTAAAGTGCTCATGAATATGATAGGGAGAGTAGAGATAAAAATACTTAAGTAAAACCAATCTCCCGTCTAATGTGAGCATAGTGGAGGATCCAGCTAATCTTCTTTCAATCTGCTAAGACGAAGGACCAGATAAGTCAAAGGAAAGCTTCCAGGCTTGCATCCCAGGCTTTGGATAATTTGGAGTAGATTGTTCGGAGGCGCATTAATGGGGATCAAAATTGACTTATGAAAGTTGATTATTAACCCAGTTTGAGCAGCTAAGTGTGTAAGTAAATCCTTCACTTGTAGAATTTGATTTTGGGCAGCAGTAAAAAAAATTGCATCATCAGTATACTAGATGACATGGAAATCTGGGTTTGAGTCGGAAGTTAGTGGAGCCTGGATTATGTTAGCTTGCATTGCTTCATTGAGGAAGGATTGAAGAAGATCGACAACAAGCACAAAAATTAGAGGTGGTAAACGACCTCCTTGTTTTACATTCTTTTTATTGTTTGTCTATTATCTCTCGGAAACTAACTCCTCTTTTTTCGTTCATTTGCCACATATTTGAATGTGATGGAAGAATGTTCCAACTAGTAGAGCTTGATGTTACATCTTGAGTGAAGATGAAGAGGTATCTATGGACAAACAAACAATGATATGGTGTTCATGGCTGGAAGATGTTTGGTTAGTACTATTTTGCATTTTTTTTGTAGAGTACTATTTTTGCATTGACTTAACATAATGCCTAGGTGATATGTATTTTCCTCATCCTCCTTCTTCCAAGTTTAGAAATTAGCACATGTGTTTTTGAGCAAAAACCAATGGGAAAAGCCCATGTAGTGCCATTTTTATATTAATGTGGATATGTACAAGGATGAATAAAAAAGAAGTACAAAAGATCTAGCAAAGTCTGCATCACTACTTTAAAACTAGGTTGTTCTTTTGATGATCATGGAGAAATTCTCCTGAATATTCAGAAGAAACAACCAACACTCCGTTGTTAGTTTAAAAAAATGATGTTGTTTGTATGCTTAAAATGATACAACATCCAATGATCAATTGATTATGAATTCGTTGAAGCAAACATATAGACATCTCTGCCTTGCATTAGTAAGCATCCCGAATTAGTTCCCACCAGAAGTTATGATTGGAGTCCTAGGAAAGAATAGGTGTCCCATTGATTCCGTTTCTCCTTTAGTTCAAGAGTACATGACTTGCATCTTCAAAATATAAATTATTTTTAACCACTAAATCTCTAGTGTCCGGTCTATTTTGTATAAGCAACCAGAAAAAGAATTCCAGTTGGTATTGTTTCAATAAGCATTAAGCGAAGCCCGAGAAAAGATAGTGTATACACACTATGGTTTGTTGTGCGACTTTTATAAGGAGGTTGTCGTGCGACTTTTTTCGGAAAACTTGTGTGGATGTTTAAGCTATGTTTCTATTTTATAAAGTCAAGCCTAGAGTGTGGCTTTGTATTTATTGTACAAGCTAGGATTAATGTTTGGAGGCCTTATCTTCTCTAGTACATAAGACATTGCATTTCATATGCATTACTATTAAAATTAGGTGTTGGTTTCATAATTTGGTAACACTATGATGTATAGTTCTTTATTCACCCGCAGATCATATTTTAACTTAAATATCTGGCAAACAATCGATTGCCATATGAAATAATAGGTACGAAATAAGTTGTTGGGTCATTACTGTTTTGTGTTGAATTAACATCGTGACTATTTTCATGAGCGTCTACCATAAGATTTCAACAATAACCAAGCCTATATCAAGTGGATATCAAGTTTGAAGTATCAAAAACAAATGCACGTGACGTATTTGTGCTACAAATATGGTATAGAACAGTAGCCACCCCTCAATTATAGTTCAAACTATCGACAACTTTGTACATAAAAATATGTGAAAAATTACACTGTATTAATGAGTACATGCCAGCGCAGTAAAATATTATAAGTGCACAATGCATCTGGTAGATACTAGAATTCAGGTTCTACATGGATCACTACTGAATCGGGCATTAAATCCCCTGACAAATCTATGAACGTGTAATTCTTATGTCAAATTGTATGATAGACCAGATTATCAAGCGCATCAATATCAGATGAATATCAGATGCATTCGAGACAAGATCCATACACCTGAACAACATTGAGACACCATTGATACCAATATGACAGTTGATGTTCAGAACCTTGGCATAGCCAAAGTTTAGAAAATGAACGGGTATGCGGATGTATGCGGATTTCAAACTAGCGCCTTGGTGTATTTTCATCCTAAGAAAATCAATACATGTATGTTGTCTCTGTGTCATAATTTTAGTTTACTAGTTTAGCACAGGCGCATCACTGGCAAGGTGATGCGTCCTTGAACAAGCTCAACTGCACATCTTAGAACTAACATTTTGTTCAAGTCATCTTCTTGAATTCCCAATGCCTCTTATTCCCATATGCTTCTTTCTTTAACACTAGCTCTTCCTTTCCCTCCATTTTGCTACAAAACATGAATAAGATTGGAAGTTTTTTAACTATTAAAACTCGATGCTGCTTCATGAGAGAAAATGGAGTGGTATATATATGCACAGATCATATATGACATAGTGTTCATGGTTGGTAGTTGTTGGATGATGCTATTTTGCATTAAATTCATGTCCTGGCCATTTCCGTAAATGCCTAAGAAAACAATTCGTCAATAACCAGACCTATACCAAGTGAACATCAAGTTAAGATGTACTGCACCAGTTGATATTTCAAATATCAAAAATCAAATGCCTATGAAGCCTTCGTGCTACAAGTATGGTTAAGCATAATAACCACCCATTACCGTATTGAAGTTTTGACAACTTCGAGTAAACATATATGAAAAACACGCTAAATGGATGGGTACGTGCGAGCACAATAAATACCATAACAACATTACGCGCCTTCTACAAACTAGAAAGCTCATTCTACGTGCATCACTACTAAAATCAGGTATTAAATCCCTGAATCGACAAATCTATGGAAGTGTAATCCATCCATCAAATTGTATGATAGACTAGAATATCAAGTCTACTAGTACTGTCTGACATACCGATACCGATATGCCGGCCGATATTCAAAAGCTTGGCATATATTTTTATAGAAAAAATGCCATATGTGTCGTTCATCCATTCTTTCGAAGTACCCCTCCCCTTGGATTATATTAGTCCATGCATAACCCCGACCACATGTACTAGTGAGAGCGAATTTTGATAAATCTTGGACATTTTGGTCCATCTTCTTTCTTCAGAACTGAGAATTTTTGATAAATCTATGGACTTTAGGTCCACTTTTCTTTCTTCTTAACCAAGGACTCCATGTTAGGAAGGGAAATTGATGACTAGAAAATCCACCGGCGCCGTGACGCGTCATTGGAGTTGTGTATTTGGAAGCATCTTTATTATGCTCTCCAGCTATGGCAGTTGGAGCTGTTACTCCATGAGGCCCCTGTTGCCGCTGCAATTTCTTGGAGCTCTATACATCAAAAACACTACTGCTCTACCTATCGATCTGCTACCACTGCTCTTAAAGGTGTTGATGAAGTTGAAGTGCTCCTACTATTAGCTTTGCGCGAGGTCGGCCCCTCCTTTAGGGCGAGCTGCATCTGGACTTCTGCGGCAGTATGATGAGCACTTCGGGAACACGAGGCGAGCACAAAAAAACTGGCCAGCCCTCACTCCGGCGAGCTCAGCTGCTCCTGTTGGCGACCACCCCTCCCACTACATGTCGCCGAACACAACGACGCAAGTAGTTTGATCTATATAGGGAACCTGAATTCTTTCCGTTTCTAGAAAAATAAAAGTATGATGTTCATTTTTTTATGTGTTTGATGATTATTTTAAAAATATATTTTTCTAAGAATAAAACTAAGAAGTTCAAATTAAAATAACAGAGAAGTTCGAAATTTATAAACAACTAAGATTTTTCCTCATTAATAAAGAATAAAATGAAGAGGTGCAAACTAAAAAAAGTAATAACTAAAAAATATTAAATAGAAATTTCTTTTTTTCTTAAAAACTAGTAGTCAAACTCAAATAACGAAGTGGTTCGATGTTCATTAAAAAACTAGGATTTTACCATTATTAGATAACACAAATCTCCCTTGTTATTATAGAATCAACCATGAAGTTCAAACTGAAAGAATAATCAAAATGGGTGCTTATTTAAAAATCCAAAAAGAATTCTTTACTAAAAATTTGAAGTTCAACTTAAAATAACACATAAGTTCAAAGTTTATTAAGACCTAGGATGTACATGTTCAATAAAAAAATCGAACCTCCTTTTGGCGTTCTTAAAATCTACTCATAAAAAAGGCGACCAATTTGGATAAACTTTCTAGATGAGAATTTTTTTCAGATTTAAACACTTTCCCCATGATATATTATATGACCGATTGATGAGTGATTTAGGTTGATAACTTAGATATTTTCTCGTAACCGAGAGAAGTTCAGGTTGATAACTGCTAGAAGTTCACGTACTACACAGTGTGCATTTTGTATAAAAAAAGAATGAAAAAGCAAAGGCTAAAGATTTTGTTGTTAGAAGTTCAAGTGCTCGGCCCGATAAAGTTCAAAAATTCTTGTGAGGGAGGTTGAACAAAAATACGTGACCGAAGTTCAACGTGAAAACATCGGGAAGTTTAACTACTACATAGAATGCGTTTTAGATAAGAATATAAGAATAGAAAACTAAAAGCTTAAAAGGTTTGTTGCAAGAAGTTCACATGCTCTGTCCGGGGAAGTTCAAATATTCTTGCGAGAGAGGTTCACCTTGTATTTCCATGTTAGAAAACACCAAAAAGAAATTGTTTTTTGCATTTTAAAATAATCCTCTCAATCCACAAAGAAGTTCAGTTATTATTTCGGAGAAATTTGATTTCAAAAATAAAATAAAAATTCAAATTAGAAAAATGGAAAAAGTTCATGTACTAGATTGTGTGCGTTTGATATGAGAAAAATGAATAAAAAGGCAAGGTCCAAACTTTTTGTTGTTATAAGTTCAAGTCCTCGGTCTGAGAATGTTAAAAAATATATTGTCAGAGAGGTTTGTACAAAAGGAACATCATTTGTGTAACACTAACGAATGGATGAGGAAATTACAAATGAAAATATGTCATAGAAGTTCAACTTGAAAACAGTACGAAGTTCAACTACTGCACTGAATGAATTTTAGATGAAAAACTATTAAAACCGTCGCGAGTATGAAAATATGATCAACTTGGGAAAGTTGCGTGTTTACAGCAGTTTTCCATTGGTATATCACTTGCTCAATTCCATTGAGTGGATGGAGAGCAACGAGCCAAAAAAGCACGCGAAAAACAGAGTGGAGTTCAAGTAGACATGCCAAGAAGTTCAAGTTCTTCACGCGGTGCATTTTCGAAGAATCTGTTTCGTGATAAAGGCAGAACACATGATCTCGATGTTTTCAAATTACTTGAAAATGGCTAGGAATCAGAGAAAACAATCAACATGAAAAAGTTTCGCATTTTTCGTAGCTTTTCAAAGTTATATTATTTGCCCCATTCGAATGAAGTTTGTAGAAATTACAGCAAAAATACTTTGTAGCCGTTTTCAAAATTGACTTGAAACCGTAAAGAATTGGAGAAACAATATATACCAAAAAGTTTCGCATTTGATCAATATTTCCAACGCCATATCATTTCCTGCATTCGGACATACAGTTAAAAAATTAACTCGAAAATACGAACTCGGTGGAACTTGTACCATTTTCTAAATTACTCTTAAATCGTTGAAAATTATAAAAAAAACATTCAACCTGGTAAAGTAGCATTTTCATATGCTTTCCAACACCATATCATTTCCCTTAATTGGATTAGCCGTCTTGAAATGGCATCGAAAATACGAACTCGGTTGTTCGGTTTGCGTAATTTTATGATTTTTAAAAATACTCTTTAACCATAGGTAATTAGGGAAACTATCAACATGTGGAAGGAGCGGTTTTGTAGCAGCTTTCTAACACCATATTATTTGCCTCATTCCGATAAACTATTTAGAAATGCGATCGAAAATACGATTCACATTTCTTGTATGCAGAAAAAATGGTTTTTAAAACTCCTCTTAAACTGCTTAAATTTTACCAAAAATTCAACTTGGGTGGTGACCATGTGCACAGCTTTCCAACAGTATATTGCATGTCTCATTTGGACAAGGTTGTGGGAAGTTCAACCTGTCAGTAAGGGAAGTTCAGGTCAAACAACTCACGCAGTAAAACTGCAACAGACGCAAGTTCATCACGTCCCGAGAGCAAATTCGACAATGAGCGTGATTCCTATTTAAAAGCAAAAGGGCCCGTGCATTGCAACCGGAGAAACAAATCGATGCCGCTAGTGAGCCATCCATGTTGCCACTTGCCCTCTTCATCGTCGTCGATCAGCGAGCCGCCTATTCACGGAGATGGACAACATGATCTCACGGTGATGAGCTTAGTCATCTCCCTCTAGCATTCTACTTCATGGGCCTCCTCCTCCCACTACTAGGAAAAACCTTATACACAAAAACATAGCAGTAGCGCTGGTCAAAAAGGGGCGCTACTGCTAATTAGCAGTAGCGCATGCAACTAACAGGCTCTACTGCTACCGACTTAGCAGTAGCGCGTCTTGGTAGAACCACGCTACTACTAAAATTGGTCGAACGTTCCCGCCACGCTAGGTTTAGTAGTAGTGCGCCCACGGTAGTCGCGCTACTGCTAATTAGATGGTAGTAGCGCGCTTTTTGTGCATGTCGCTACTGCTAATTTTGAACCTGGCCAGATGGCTGGCCCCGCTGAGTAGTAGCGCGTCCGCTAGGAGCGCACTACTACTATCGTGTTAGCGGCAGCGCGTTTTGCGACCAGCGCTACTGCTAAACCGTAGTCGTACCACCTTTTTCCTCCCCTCTCCCCCTCCCCCATCCTCTCTTCCTTCACTTTCCCCTCCCACCTCCTCTCTCTGTCACTTTGCTTCTTCCTCACTACTTCTCCCCCATTACTCTCCTTCTTCTACCTATCTTTCTCTCTCGTTATTACTCCTAGCCAACTACACCACCTCCATTAATGCATCTCCTTTATCTTTTTCCTTTCCTCTCCACTAGTTGAACTTGTCTCCTCCCAAACTAGCAAGCTAGGTAGATCTACCTAGCATTTAGTGAAGTGACCTATG
>NC_041386.1:725314583-725322269 GCF_002162155.2 Triticum dicoccoides
CGGGGAAGAGGCCGGACATGGCGGCGGAGAAGGGGCCAAACATGGCGGCGGAGAAGGGGCCGGACATGGCGGCAGAGAAAACATGGACTCCACGCCACACACTTCATCGGTACCAAGTTCAATCGTGCGGGACCCTCATGTTCAACCACTGCTTCGCAAGGAGACGAGTAATGAGAGAGCTTCTTCTATAGAGGAGGCCAAGCTGCAGCAACTGGTTGTATACTCGAACACTCCACTGTATGATGGTTACAATCCGAGGTGACCCGCTTGAGTTTCACGCTCGAACTCCTGAAGACGAATGCTAAAAAAAATGGACCGACACTAGCCTCGATGAGCTTCTCAAGTACCTAAAGGATGTTCTTCCCGCGGGGAATCTATGTCCTACTAGTGTGGATGAGGCCAATAAGATCGTGTGCCCTCTTGATCTGTTGCACGTTAAATACCATGCATGCAACAGCGATTGCATAATTTATCGGAAGGAGCACGCGGAAAAAACAAGATGTCCGGCGTGCATTGCTTCTCGATACAAGAAGGCCGGGAAGAAATCTTCCCAGATAGCACGCAGAGAGGAAGAAGACCGATGATGGAGATGATCTGAAGCTGAGAAACGCCGAGGATGGAAGCCAGTGGAAAGTGTTCAACGGCGAATATCGGTATTTCGCATGTGATGCAAGGAACATAATGCTCGACCCTTGTACTGATGGCATGAATACGTTTGGCAACCAGAATAGCAACCATAGAACATGGCCCGTGTTTCTATGGATGTATAACCTACCCCCTAGTTGTGCATGAAGTCAAAGTACATACACATGAGCATGCTGATTCAAGGGACGAAACAACATGGAAATAATATCTGTATCTGGGGCTACTTCAAGAGGAGTTAGACACGTTATGGAAAACACCAGCCAAGACATGGGACGCCAGCAAAGGCGAGTATTTCTATATGAGAGCCGTGTTGATCACGACGATGCACGACTCTCTCGGTTACGGATATGTCGCATGCCAGGTGTGCCATGGATATTGCGGATGCACGCGGTGCATGGATGATATGACGTCTCAGCAACTAACATCAAGGAAAGATGGCGGGTCTGGGAAAATCGTGTACATGGGGCATCAAAGATGGCTCGAGAAGGACGTGTTGGGGAACGTAGTAATTTCAAAAAAATTCCTACACACACGCAATATCAAGGTGACGCATAGCAACGAGAGGGGAGAGTGTGTCCATGTACCCTCGTAGACCGAAAGCGGAGATGTTAGCACAACGCGGTTGATGTAGTCGTACGTCTTTGCGATCCGACCGATCAAGTACCGAACGCACGACACCTTCGAGTTCAGCACACGTTCAGCTCGATGACGTCACTCGAATGCCGATCCAGCCGAGATTTGAGGGAGAGTTCCGTCAACACGATGGCGTGGTGACGATGATGATGTTCTACCGTCGCAGGTCTTCCCCTAAGCACTTTACAATATTATCGAGGTGGATTATGGTGGAGGGGGGCACCGCACATGGCTAAGAGATCTCAAGGATCAATTGTTGTATCTCAAGGGGGTCCTCCCTCCCCGTATATAAAGGAGTGGAGGAGGGGCAGGGGGCCTGCCACCCTTGGCGCGCCCCATGAGGAGTCCTACTCCCACCGGGAGTAGGACTCCCCCCCTTCCTTTTTGGAGTAGGAGAGTAGTGGGAAGGAGTGAGAGGGGGAAAGGAAAGGGGGGGTGTCGCCCCCCACCTTGTCCAATTCGGACTTGGGGGGGAGGGGCGCGCGGCTGCCCCTTGGCCGCTTCTCCTCTTCCACCACTTGGGCCCACGAGGCCCATTATCCTCCGGAGGGGTTCCGGTAACCCCCGAGTACTCCAGTATATATCTCATAACCCTCGGAACCATTCCCGGTGTCCGAATATAGTCGTCCAATATATCAATCTTCATGTCTCGACCATTTTGAAACTCCTCGTCATGTCCATGATCACGTCCGGGACTCCGAACTACCTTCGGTACATCAAAACACATAAACTTATAATATAACCGTCATCTAACTTTAAGCGTGCGGACCCTACGGGTTCGAGAACTATGTAGACATGACCGAGACACGTCTCCGGTCAATAACCAATAGCGGAACCTGGATGCTCATATTGGCTCCTACATATTCTATGAAGATCTTTATCGGTCAAACCGCATAACAACATACGTTGTTCCCTTTGTCATCGGTATGTTACTTGCCCGAGATTCGATGATCGGTATCTCAATACCTAGTTCAATCTCGTTACCGGAAAGTCTCTTTACTCGTTACGTAATGCATCATCCCGTAACTAACTCATTAGCTACATTGCTTGCAAGGCTTATAGTGATGTGCATTACCGAGAGGGCCCAAAGATACCTCTCCGACAATCGGAGTGACAAATCCTAATCTCGAAATACGTTAACTCAACAAGTACCTTCGGAGACACCTGTAGAGCACCTTTATAATCACCCGGTTACGTTGTGACATTTGGTAGCACACAAAGTGTTCCTCCGGTAAACGGGAGTTACATAATCTCATAGTCATAGGAACATGTATAAGTCATGAAGAAAGCAATAGCAACATACTAAACGATCAAGTGCTAAGCTAACATAATGGGTCAAGTCAATCACATCATTTTCCTAATGATGTGATCTCGTTAATCAAATGACAACTCATGTCTATGGTTAGGAAATGTAACCATCTTTGATTCACGAGCTAGTCAAGTAGAGTCATACTAGTGACATTCTGTTTGTGTATGTATTCACACATGTATTATGTTTTCGGGTAATACAATTCTAGTATGAGTAATAAATATTTATCATGATACGAGGAAATAAACAATAACTTTATTATTGCCTCTAGGGCATATTTCCTTCACTCTCCCACTTGCACTGGAGTCAATAATCTAGATTACACAGTAATGATTCTAACACCCATCGAGCCTTGGTGCTAATCATGTTTTGCTCGTGGAAGAGTCTTAGTCAACAGGTCTGCAACATTCAGATCCATATGTATTTTGCAAATCTCTATGTCTCCCACCTGGACTTGGTCCCGGATGGAATTGAAGCATCTCTTGATGTGCTTGGTTCTCTTGTGAAATCTGGATTCCTTTGCCAAGGCAATTGCACCAGTACTATCAGAAAAGAATTTCATTGGACCCGGTGCACTAGGTATGAGACCTAGATCGGATATGAACTCCTTCATCCAGACTCCTTCATTTGCTGCTTCCGAAGCAGCTATGTACTCCGCTTCACATGTAGGTCCCGCCACGACGCTTTGTTTAGAACTGCACCAACTGACAGCTCTGCCGTTCAATATAAACACGTATCCAGCTTGTGATTTAGAATCGTTCGGATCAGTGTCAAAGCTTGCATCGACATAACCATTTACGACTAGCTCTTTGTCACCTCCATAAACGAGAAACATATCCTTAGTCCTTTTCAGGTATTTCAGGATGTTCTTGACCGCTGTCCAGTGATCCACTCCTGGATTACTTTTGGTACCTCCATGCTAAACTAATAGCAAGTCACACATCAGGTCTGGTACACAGCATTGCATAAATGATAGAGACTATGGCCGAAGCATAGGGAACTTCTTTCATTTTCTCTCTATTTTCTGCAGCGGTCGGGCATTGAGTCTGACTCAATTTCACACATTGTATTACCACTACAAGAAATATGTCAACTTGTGACCACCACTATTGGTCACTGAAAGGTCATGGTTTTTCATTTGCGACCTTTTTGTGACCAAAAACAGAAGGTCAAAAGCTGGCGGTCGTAAACTGACTATAGCGACCTTTCTTCTAGAATGGTCGAAGACGTTTATGACCAAAATATGTCCACTGTGGCGTTTTGGTCACTAGCAACCTCCCCAGGCCACGTAGGCATCCAGCGTGGCAAGCTGATGTGGCACAAGATTCAGCCCGGTCCAATTCGATTTTCTACATGGGCCTAGCCCAACAATTCGGCTTTTCTATATTTTTTTCATGTGCTTTTATTAGCTACATGGGCCTAGCCCAAGAATTCGGCCTTTTTATTTTCTAGGCCATGGCCTTTTTTTTCCAAAATATGAGCCCACTAGTGTCCCAGTTGTCACTGTTATATTCTTGAGATCTTCCAGTAAATAAATAACAATATTTAAATCCGAACAGAGAGAAAACAAAATGCTTCAAACAGAGCACGACTAATCAGGAAAAATATGGTACACATCACAAATACAATCAGAAAGAGCCAAACTTGGCACATTATTACAATCAAACTTGTTCATCCTGGTAACACAGCAAGGATGGTTCAGCCTGGTAACACATTATTACAGAAAAATATGGTTCACATCAAGTTTACAATAAAAAAATGTTCACATCAGTTAACACAACTATCACAGTATAACTAGCTCCAATGCTTCTCCCAACTTGTTCATCCTGGACCTCACGACAAAACAGGAATGAAGGCCAGCATCTGCAAGTTATCAAGAAAAATGGTTAGAACAAGCAAAATGCGACATTTTTACCATTTAAGCATAGAAGAACTGGGTCAGCAACATTTCGATCTTTGAAAGTGAACCAGCATTTCAATCTTTGAACAGCAAAAAATTGATACAGTAGATCATTTGCGGTGCAGAATGAAGCACTATAAATAGGCAGTGCAAAATTCATAGTAAAACAAAGCAACAATAACCCAACAGGAAACACTCGCATAATCAAATGAAAGAATATCAGCACAGCTTTAAACTGATACAAGAACAACAACTACTGCTTGCTAGTAGCTACATAACCAGAAATAGATATAGTACTTAAATTAGCATCTGAAACCTGAATAAATAGCATGCATCAGCAAACTATGAAAACTGAATTAAATTGATCGTAAATTCCCTGTAAAATAGACATCACCTTAATTAGCACCTTGCCAAATCTAGCAGCGTTAAGATTTACTGAAACATGATTCCTAAAATTAATTCAGGAGTGAGGACACAGTCGGAGCTAATGAGAAGATCCTAAGCCATGGCGGTGGATATATATGGACATGACGCAACCGGTATGAGTGTCCACAGCTATAAGTTATCGGGTCAGTAATATTTTGCATTGACGTCACGTCTTTATTTTTCGTAATGGTTTAAGATAATAATTGGACGATAGCGGAGCATGTAACAAGTGAATTTGAAGTTCATATCAAATTTCATGATTTAATATATACAAAACCAATATTTATCAAGAATCGTGCCACATATATCTACATTATAGCATAATAACTACTCCTACCTGTGAATAAAAAATTCAAAGTTTTGACAACTTTACATATAATACATGTTTCTAAAATAATAGTTTCATACCATCGAACTATTAGACTCGCACTGTATATCTTCCAGTGTACACTGGTGAATTTTGTATGAGCGCATGTGTTTTACGAGCCATACATCTTACTCATGTTGGTTATTTATTTATTGTAACACCGATGGTCAAGTCGCAAAGTAAAATACTCCCTTTGTCTCATATTGAGCACCGCTCAAACGGATGTATCTAGACGTATTTTCGGTGCTAGAGACATCCGTTTGAGCGGCACTTAATCTGGGATGGAGGAAGTAGTGAGGAACATATATGCACAGGGCATCTACCTGTGGCGTGCGTGAAAATCAACCTGCCTGCATGTCACGCTATAGATGACGCATGTACGCACTAGCATGTGAGCTAGCTACTGATCAACGTTTGAACCCTGCTAGCGCCGCTGAGGTCATCATGCGAATTCATCAACCAAAATGCCGTGTCTAATTATCATTTCCATGTACAGATGGCCGTCTCTCCTGTTCCAAATGGTGATCAATTAATTTAATTCATGTTCGACAGCGACATTGCCGTACCGTGCCAAGGATCGTTAAGCCAGCAAATGCACGGTATGTTCCTATAGCCCGCAAGCACTAGTTTTTTTTTTCATTTGGGAAACAGCACTAAGGGGGTGTTTGTTTTCAGGGACTTTTTAATGTAGAGACTAGAAAAGTCCCTCTTAGAGACTTTTTAACCAAACAGGAGGAACAACTAGGGACTAAAAGTTGCTTTTTAACCGGCCGAGCGCGTCGCAGAGATGAATGCCTGCTCCACTCGATCGATCAAGTAGCTGCATCTCCTCCCCTGCAGGCACGGCATTATTAAACGATGGCGAGTGTCATCCAGGTGGAACTAGCTATCTCGCCGCCAACTCGGAACGTACGTATACCGGATTGTCATAATTGGTCAACCTCTACCCAGCCTCTCCGTGTCGATGTTAGCCAAAGACAATAATTAAGAGTGTGTGGCCCCGGCAGCTAGCGGCGCCACTGAGATCATCACGCCTTTTCGGAGTATGGTTCTGCTGTCAGAATGGCACTAGTAGCATCTAAAGGGAGTCCATTGAGCATGATACAATCGAACTGGATGCATGGTGTACATAGCAACGATCCAGTTCTTCCCGGTGTCTCTTATTCCCTTATACATTCTCACATTCTTTTGATGATCATCTACTGTCTCTCAGAAATAGCTCCTATTTTTTCTTCATTCTCCACATATTTAAATGTGACGGTAGAGTGTTCAACCTAGTAGAAGCCGATGCTTCTACTTGAGTGAAAATGTGGAGGTATATAGGCAGACACGAGGAACGAGCAGGTATTCATGTTGGGAGTTGTTGTATCAGTACGATTTGGTATTCACTTTAGGTCCTGCCACTGTTTAAAGGTCTAGATGAGGTTTTCTTCCTTGGTCGTCCTTCTTCTTTTATGTTCAAACACAATATTGTTCGGGCACCATGAGGCGGCACCAAGTAAAGATAGTGGCACATGCACTGCAGTTGTTGGGCAACTTTTTTTTTCTTATCAAGACTAGATAATTGCACATGTGTTGCAAGAGGATATAAATATTCCAATACGATACTTCATGATTACCTTCCTATATTATTGCGTAAACCAATGTTTATAAAATCTTGTCCGTGATTTACCAAACTAAACAAAAGTTACTTATTTGGTAAAAACTTATTGGCTTATCATTGAAAACATATATTTTTGGTAAGTCAACAAAAAGTGGGACAATTAAGACGGTTTTCAAAGATAACTGGTGAAAAAAAACAGAGATGGGAGTGGGAAAAATCAAAATGGAGAGAGGAGTGTCCATAAAGTTGGACGAAGCAGTATGCGTGGCAGGAAAATGAACGGTATTCTTTTTTTTTAACCAGTAGAGATTGGCATGAATGAGTAGGCTTGTTTTTTTTCCTTTGAGAACTCATGATTGGATTCTACCGATGTGTTATTCTTACAAGCTTGAATTAATGTCACGAGGTATTATTATTTTATCCAAGACATTACATTGAATATGCATCACTTCTGAAATAAGGCAGTAATGTCATCAGGAGATCGGATATGAATGAGAACATGAAGCAAAGAATTGGCTGATATATCAGATGATAGGTATGAAACACAAATTTTGGAAAGCTGATATTTAGAGTGTTGGCATATTATCTTCGTGAAAAGAACACTCAATACCCATTTTTAGGTTTTTCATTTCCCCTCCTTTTTAGTTAGGAGTAAATGCATTCCCCACCAAGGTAACTTGTCCTTGATAACTCCTGGTAGCAAATATAATGTTTAATAATTTGTGGGATTGTGGGTACAACACTACATCCACAGGTGCCCGCTTAAACTGTCAGAACGACAATTACCTTATGAAATAGACGTC
>NC_041386.1:725322279-725339740 GCF_002162155.2 Triticum dicoccoides
CAAGAAAACTAATAGTAGCATTCCATATGTTTAAAATCATATATTTTCCTTAAAAATTGGCATACGGTTTAATTGTGGATTATTTGAGTTTCACAATACCCAATAATTTGAGATGAAGTATGCATGCACGGTGACAAGAAGAACATGCTATATCCTAGCAGTATAGGACATCAATAAATACTTGAGTGGAAAGATAATCTGCGATTGACTGGTCAGCAATATACAGTGTGTTCTATCTTGTGTTGGGAGCATGCCTAAACGAGAGTTCCAAGGCCTTCATTTTCACACTCAAGGTATTACTTAGTTATACTTGTGCCTACACAAGACCTAATGGAGTTCTAGAACTTTCTAGTAGTTAACAATAACATAAGTTGCTGCATGGTCCACTGACTAACGGCCCTTTGGTTCCTAATGTCTCTCATTCCGTAATGCTTATTTAACCTTCTTATATTCAGGAGCAGCTCCGCCTTTTTGTCCATCAGCCACACATATTTGAATGTGATGGAAGGTGTTATAACTAGGAAATCTTGGGAGAAGATGTTGCGGTACATATAAACACGACGGAACCAGTATATGTGTTCACAGCTATAAGTTATTGGGTCAGTACTAGTTTGCATTTACGCCACATCTTTATTTTTCGTAATGGTTTAAGATACTAATTGGACAATGTCGAAGCATGTAACAAATGAATATCAAGTTCATACCAAATTTCATGATTTAATATAGAAACCCAATACTTGTCATGAATCATGCCACATGTATCTATATTATAGCCACATTAAGGCCCAGTTCTTTTGCCAGATTCTCCCAGAATCTGACCCCTACCCAGATTCTTCCAGAATCTTTGAGCCACATTTGTTTTACAATCCTATCTAATTAGGGTGTAATTAGGTAGAATTGTAAAATAAAAGGGGGTCAAAGATTCTAAAAGAAGTTAGAGAGGGGCAGATTCTTAAAGTTTTGACAACTTTCCATAAAATATATGGCACTAAATTAGTAGTTTTATATCATCAAACTATTAGACTCACAACCATCTGAGCTAGCTACTGATCAACGTTTGGCCCCTGCTAGCACCGCTTAGACCATCATGCGGATCCATCAACCAAAATGACGTGTCCTATGATCATTTCCATGTACTGTACATAGAAATTGCACACATGGCCGTCTCTCCTGTGCCATATGGCGATCAATTAATTGCATTCATGTTCGACGGCGACATTGCCGTACAGTGCCAAGGATCGTTATGCCAGCACTAGTTTTTTCTTTTTTTTGGAAACAGCACTAGCTTTTTTGAATCGCCAACTAGGGGTAGTGCCACCATCTTATATCATACTCCCTCCGTTTCACAAGACATGCCTTCCATTTATCAACATATAGATGTATCTAGACATGTTTTAGTATATAGATACATCCATTTTTGAACAAATGTAAGTCAAGTATTTTGAAACGGAGGGAGTATCAGTGATGGAGGAGCGTCATTTGTTTTCGTGACAGAAGTTTTTCGGCACCGACTTCATACCTTAACATTTATAATAATCTTTCTACCTGGAGATTACTTGTCGTCCACCAGGAACAGAAGAAAACCTGGCGGTTGCAGGCCGAGGCAGGCCTAGAATTAAGAAACTGAGTTGATCGATGCATGTAGATCTTTTAAAAGTCAAATCCTAACTTTTATCAAGTTTATATAAAAATATATATCTAAATAATAAGTGTAATAAGTATCACACGTGTGCAACGAAGCACTCTGGCCTGACGTATTTTACGACTGAAGTTGCCAGCCCAAAATAAAAAACAAACCAAAAAAAGACTTAAACTTACTATCCAAAAATAAAGTTGTCATGCTTGCCGCCTAAAGTTGTCATCCTCGCATCACTAAACTTGCCATAAAAAACGTTCGGATTTTCCATGTGTTCATGCCACACGTGTGGCACTTATCAGTGTCGAAGATATATGCATTTAGAATATCAAATACCAAAGCTCAACCCACCCGATTCATCATGCTTAACATATTACATGTTTTAAAGATTCATCGCTATACATCCTAGTCGTGAAGGGAGAATTTCCAGGTGCTTGTTCGGCGAATGTGGTTGCCTTACAATTCCATTGTAGTTCCTTCTGCATTGGTCTATCTCATCCACATGTATTACCCATCCTATATGAGGCATGGATTTTCTCAAGCCATGGCATCGGGCCCTAAATGGGTCTAAGAAATCACAGCCCCGGGAGCAGGTGGTGAGCATGCTCTAATAGACCTTGATTTATCTTTTCTTGGTGTCTTTATTCGCTGATACATTTTTCACATTCTTTTTAAAGCCGAGACTGTACGGTATTTTTCATTAATAAATAACAATAAGTACAATATATACATGGAAATAAAAAAAAGAAAACCAAAAAAAGTTATCCAAAGCCATTCTCATAATATCATGTTCAGAGGCCAGTTGCTACGTTGCTAGTGCAGTTCATCATAGATGTGCACCCATCCATTCATGAAGACCACTAGGTTTTTGCCTTGATTTCATGCTCCAGCAACTTAAAATCCCGCTTTAGCTTAAACTTCCAACAATACACATTAGGGACCTCATTTCTGAAAACTTTCCCATTCCTTTGAAACCAAATGTAGCCATGAATGACTATTTCCATAGTCATCTGAGAGGGAAGCAGCTGGTGAGCTAATAGGGTATCATCCAAAATAGAGATACATAGTTTTTTGGGAGGAAGGATGTTGTTCCAATGATCTCGAGAGAAGCAACAGACCCACAAAAGTTGTCTGGACGTTTCTTCAGTGCTTTCATTAGAGAAAACACAATCATAGCACTCTAAATGGAAGGGTTTTATTTTTAGGAGATTTCTGGAGTTAACTCTATCATATAGAAGTAGCCGGAGAAAGACCATATGTCATAGCGTGCAAGAACATTTCTAGATCGACTTAAATAACACATTGTGATTTTCCTTTGGGCAAGGATTGTGATACATTTAATTGAACAGAACTTAGGTCTCTGCCCTGGCACTTCCATAGATCCTTAACATGCAACTGTTTTTTATGATCAATCATATTCTAAAGTTAAATGAACTGGTTGTACGAGATGACAGAGGGGTGTGGAAGGATTGAGCAAAACCTTAAGAGCTTATTCAGGTAGCCACAATTAGATTATCATTTGTCACAAAGGAGTGCAACATAGAAACTTTTGCCATAAAGGTTGGTCATAGCAATTACCTTACCACTGTAGAGTTTCTCTCCCATTGCCTAACTGAAATGTTGCATTCTACTTGTATAAAGGGCAACAATTTCAGGTGGTTCTTCCACTAGCCAGAACCCTCTACTTTAAGTCTAGGATGTTGAGCAGTGTAGTATTTTTCCCAAATCAAACTGACCCAGGGCAGAGGCTCATTGTTAAGAAATTTTTGGTTGGTTTTCATCACAAGAGCTTTGTTGTGAAAGGACACATCCGAAATGCCAATGCCACCTTTTTTCTAAGGCCTAGGGATATGATCCCAGGAAATCAATGCAGGCCCTCAATTTTCCTATCTAAATTTCCTCTAGAAGAAAAGCCTCAAAAATTTGTTGATCTGGTTGATAATATCTATAGGAAGAGGTAAAGTGCTCATGAATATGATAGGGAGAGTAGAGATAAAAATACTTAAGTAAAACCAATCTCCCGTCTAATGTGAGCATAGTGGAGGATCCAGCTAATCTTCTTTCAATCTGCTAAGACGAAGGACCAGATAAGTCAAAGGAAAGCTTCCAGGCATGCATCCCAGGCTTTGGATAATTTGGAGTAGATTGTTCGGAGGCGCATTAATGGGGATCAAAATTGACTTATGAAAGTTGATTATTAACCCAGTTTGAGCAGCTAAGTGTTTAAGTAAATCCTTCACTTGTAGAATTTGATTTTGGGCAGCAGTAAAAAAAATTGCATCATCAGTATACTAGATGACATGGAAATCTGGGTTTGAGTCGGAAGTTAGTGGAGCCTGGATTATGTTAGCTTGCATTGCTTCATTGAGGAAGGATTGAAGAAGATCGACAACAAGCACAAAAATTAGAGGTGGTAAACGACCTCCTTGTTTTACATTCTTTTTATTGTTTGTCTATTATCTCTCGGAAACTAACTCCTCTTTTTTCGTTCATTTGCCACATATTTGAATGTGATGGAAGAATGTTCCAACTAGTAGAGCTTGATGTTACATCTTGAGTGAAGATGAAGAGGTATATATGGACAAACAAACAATGATATGGTGTTCATGGCTGGAAGATGTTTGGTTAGTACTATTTTGCATTTTTTTTGCAGAGTACTATTTTTGCATTGACTTAACATAATGCCTAGGTGATATGTATTTTCCTCATCCTCCTTCTTCCAAGTTTAGAAATTAGCACATGTGTTTTTGAGCAAAAACCAATGGGAAAAGCCCATGTAGTGCCATTTTTATATTAATGTGGATATGTACAAGGATGAATAAAAAAGAAGTACAAAAGATCTAGCAAAGTCTGCATCACTACTTTAAAACTAGGTTGTTCTTTTGATGATCATGGAGATATTCTCCTGAATATTCAGAAGAAACAACCAACACTCCGTTGTTAGTTTAAAAAAATGATGTTGTTTGTATGCTTAAAATGATACAACATCCAATGATCAATTGATTATGAATTCGTTGAAGCAAACATATAGACATCTCTGCCTTGCATTAGTAAGCATCCCGAATTAGTTCCCACCAGAAGTTATGATTGGAGTCCTAGGAAAGAATAGGTGTCCCATTGATTCCGTTTCTCCTTTAGTTCAAGAGTACATGACTTGCATCTTCAAAATATAAATTATTTTTAACCACTAAATCTCTAGTGTCCGGTCTATTTTGTATGAGCAACCAGAAAAAGAATTCCAGTTGGTATTGTTTCAATAAGCATTAAGCGAAGCCCGAGAAAAGATAGTGTATACACACTATGGTTTGTTGTGCGACTTTTATAAGGAGGTTGTCGTGCGACTTTTTTCGGAAAACTTGTGTGGATGTTTAAGCTATGTTTCTATTTTATAAAGTCAAGCCTAGAGTGTGGCTTTGTATTTATTGTACAAGCTAGGATTAATGTTTGGAGGCCTTATCTTCTCTAGTACATAAGACATTGCATTTCATATGCATTACTATTAAAATTAGGTGTTGGTTTCATAATTTGGTAACACTATGATGTATAGTTCTTTATTCACCCGCAGATCATATTTTAACTTAAATATCTGGCAAACAATCGATTGCCATATGAAATAATAGGTACGAAATAAGTTGTTGGGTCATTACTGTTTTGTGTTGAATTAACATCGTGACTATTTTCATGAGCGTCTACCATAAGATTTCAACAATAACCAAGCCTATATCAAGTGGATATCAAGTTTGAAGTATCAAAAACAAATGCACGTGACGTATTTGTGCTACAAATATGGTATAGAACAGTAGCCACCCCTCAATTATAGTTCAAACTATCGACAACTTTGTACATAAAAATATGTGAAAAATTACACTGTATTAATGAGTACATGCCAGCGCAGTAAAATATTATAAGTGCACAATGCATCTGGTAGATACTAGAATTCAGGTTCTACATGGATCACTACTGAATCGGGCATTAAATCCCCTGACAAATCTATGAACGTGTAATTCTTATGTCAAATTGTATGATAGACCAGATTATCAAGCGCATCAATATCAGATGAATATCAGATGCATTCGAGACAAGATCCATACACCTGAACAACATTGAGACACCATTGATACCAATATGACAGTTGATGTTCAGAACCTTGGCATAGCCAAAGTTTAGAAAATGAACGGGTATGCGGATGTATGCGGATTTCAAACTAGCGCCTTGGTGTATTTTCATCCTAAGAAAATCAATACATGTATGTTGTCTCTGTGTCATAATTTTAGTTTACTAGTTTAGCACAGGCGCATCACTGGCAAGGTGATGCGTCCTTGAACAAGCTCAACTGCACATCTTAGAACTAACATTTTGTTCAAGTCATCTTCTTGAATTCCCAATGCCTCTTATTCCCATATGCTTCTTTCTTTAACACTAGCTCTTCCTTTCCCTCCATTTTGCTACAAAACATGAATAAGATTGGAAGTTTTTTAACTATTAAAACTCGATGCTGCTTCATGAGAGAAAATGGAGTGGTATATATATGCACAGATCATATATGACATAGTGTTCATGGTTGGTAGTTGTTGGATGATGCTATTTTGCATTAAATTCATGTCCTGGCCATTTCCGTAAATGCCTAAGAAAACAATTCGTCAATAACCAGACCTATACCAAGTGAACATCAAGTTAAGATGTACTGCACCAGTTGATATTTCAAATATCAAAAATCAAATGCCTATGAAGCCTTCGTGCTACAAGTATGGTTAAGCATAATAACCACCCATTACCGTATTGAAGTTTTGACAACTTCGAGTAAACATATATGAAAAACACGCTAAATGGATGGGTATGTGCGAGCACAATAAATACCATAACAACATTACGCGCCTTCTACAAACTAGAAAGCTCATTCTACGTGCATCACTACTAAAATCAGGTATTAAATCCCTGAATCGACAAATCTATGGAAGTGTAATCCATCCATCAAATTGTATGATAGACTAGAATATCAAGTCTACTAGTACTGTCTGACATACCGATACCGATATGCCGGCCGATATTCAAAAGCTTGGCATATATTTTTTATAGAAAAAATGCCATATGTGTCATTCATCCATTCTTTCGAAGTACCCCTCCCCTTGGATTATATTAGTCCATGCATAACCCCGACCACATGTACTAGTGAGAGCGAATTTTGATAAATCTTGGACATTTTGGTCCATCTTCTTTCTTCAGAACTGAGAATTTTTGATAAATCTATGGACTTTAGGTCCACTTTTCTTTCTTCTTAACCAAGGACTCCATGTTAGGAAGGGAAATTGATGACTAGAAAATCCACCGGCGCCGTGACGCGTCATTGGAGTTGTGTATTTGGAAGCATCTTTATTATGCTCTCCAGCTATGGCAGTTGGAGCTGTTACTCCATGAGGCCCCTGTTGCCGCTGCAATTTCTTGGAGCTCTATACATCAAAAACACTACTGCTCTACCTATCGATCTGCTACCAATGCTCTTAAAGGTGTTGATGAAGTTGAAGTGCTCCTACTATTAGCTTTGCGCGAGGTCGGCCCCTCCTTTAGGGCGAGCTGCATCTGGACTTCTGCGGCAGTATGATGAGCACTTCGGGAACACGAGGTGAGCACAAAAAAACTGGCCAGCCCTCACTCCGGCGAGCTCAGCTGCTCCTGTTGGCGACCACCCCTCCCACTGCATGTCGCCGAACACAACGACGCAAGTAGTTTGATCTATATAGGGAACCTGAATTCTTTCCGTTTCTAGAAAAATAAAAGTATGATGTTCATTTTTTTATGTGTTTGATGATTATTTTAAAAATATATTTTTCTAAGAATAAAACTAAGAAGTTCAAATTAAAATAACAGAGAAGTTCGAAATTTATAAACAACTAAGATTTTTCCTCATTAATAAAGAATAAAATGAAGAGGTGCAAACTAAAAAAAGTAATAACTAAAAAATATTAAATAGAAATTTCTTTTTTTCTTAAAAACTAGTAGTCAAACTCAAATAACGAAGTGGTTCGATGTTCATTAAAAAACTAGGATTTTACCATTATTAGATAACACAAATCTCCCTTGTTATTATAGAATCAACCATGAAGTTCAAACTGAAAGAATAATCAAAATGGGTGCTTATTTAAAAATCCAAAAAGAATTCTTTACTAAAAATTTGAAGTTCAACTTAAAATAACACATAAGTTCAAAGTTTATTAAGACCTAGGATGTACATGTTCAATAAAAAAATCGAACCTCCTTTTGGCGTTCTTAAAATCTACTCATAAAAAAGGCGACCAATTTGGATAAACTTTCTAGATGAGAATTTTTTTCAGATTTAAACACTTTCCCCATGATATATTATATGACCGATTGATGAGTGATTTAGGTTGATAACTTAGATATTTTCTCGTAACCGAGAGAAGTTCAGGTTGATAACTGCTAGAAGTTCACGTACTACACAGTGTGCATTTTGTATAAAAAAAGAATGAAAAAGCAAAGGCTAAAGATTTTGTTGTTAGAAGTTCAAGTGCTCGGCCCGATAAAGTTCAAAAATTCTTGTGAGGGAGGTTGAACAAAAATACGTGACCGAAGTTCAACGTGAAAACATCGGGAAGTTTAACTACTACATAGAATGCGTTTCAGATAAGAATATAAGAATAGAAAACTAAAAGCTTAAAAGGTTTGTTGCAAGAAGTTCACATGCTCTGTCCGGGGAAGTTCAAAAATTCTTGCGAGAGAGGTTCACCTTGTATTTCCATGTTAGAAAACACCAAAAAGAAATTGTTTTTTGCATTTTAAAATAATCCTCTCAATCCACAAAGAAGTTCAGTTATTATTTGGGAGAAATTTGATTTCAAAAATAAAATAAAAATTCAAATTAGAAAAATGGAAAAAGTTCATGTACTAGATTGTGTGCGTTTGATATGAGAAAAATGAATAAAAAGGCAAGGTCCAAACTTTTTGTTGTTATAAGTTCAAGTCCTCGGTCTGAGAATGTTAAAAAATATATTGTCAGAGAGGTTTGTACAAAAGGAACATCATTTGTGTAACACTAACGAATGGATGAGGAAATTACAAATGAAAATATGTCATAGAAGTTCAACTTGAAAACAGTACGAAGTTCAACTACTGCACTGAATGAATTTTAGATGAAAAACTATTAAAACCGTCGCGAGTATGAAAATATGATCAACTTGGGAAAGTTGCGTGTTTACAGCAGTTTTCCATTGGTATATCACTTGCTCAATTCCATTGAGTGGATGGAGAGCAACGAGCCAAAAAAGCACGCGAAAAACAGAGTGGAGTTCAAGTAGACATGCCAAGAAGTTCAAGTTCTTCACGCGGTGCATTTTCGAAGAATCTGTTTCGTGATAAAGGCAGAACACATGATCTCGATGTTTTCAAATTACTTGAAAATGGCTAGGAATCAGAGAAAACAATCAACATGAAAAAGTTTCGCATTTTTCGTAGCTTTTCAAAGTTATATTATTTGCCCCATTCGAATGAAGTTTGTAGAAATTACAGCAAAAATACATTGTAGCCATTTTCAAAATTGACTTGAAACCGTAAAGAATTGGAGAAACAATATATACCAAAAAGTTTCGCATTTGATCAATATTTCCAACGCCATATCATTTGCTGCATTCGGACATACACTTAAAAAATTAACTCGAAAATACGAACTCGGTGGAACTTGTACCATTTTCTAAATTACTCTTAAATCGTTGAAAATTATAAAAAAACATTCAACCTGGTAAAGTAGCATTTTCATATGCTTTCCAACACCATATCATTTCCCTTAATTGGATTAGCCGTCTTGAAATGGCATCGAAAATACGAACTCGGTTGTTCGGTTTGCGTAATTTTATGATTTTTAAAAATACTCTTTAACCATAGGTAATTAGGGAAACTATCAACATGTGGAAGGAGCGGTTTTGTAGCAGCTTTCTAACACCATATTATTTGCCTCATTCCGATAAACTGTTTAGAAATGCGATCGAAAATACGATTCACATTTCTTGTATGCAGAAAAAATGGTTTTTAAAACTCCTCTTAAACTGCTTAAATTTTACCAAAAATTCAACTTGGGTGGTGACCATGTGCACAGCTTTCCAACAGTATATTGCATGTCTCATTTGGACAAGGTTGTGGGAAGTTCAACCTGTCAGTAAGGGAAGTTCAGGTCAAACAACTCACGCAGTAAAACTGCAACAGACGCAAGTTCATCACGTCCCGAGAGCAAATTCGACAATGAGCGTGATTCCTATTTAAAAGCAAAAGGGCCCGTGCATTGCAACCGGAGAAACAAATCGATGCCGCTAGTGAGCCATCCATGTTGCCACTTGCCCTCTTCATCGTCGTCGATCAGCGAGCCGCCTATTCACGGAGATGGACAACATGATCTCACGGTGATGAGCTTAGTCATCTCCCTCTAGCATTCTACTTCATGGGCCTCCTCCTCCCACTACTAGGAAAAACCTTATACACAAAAACTTAGCAGTAGCGCTGGTCAAAAAGGGGCGCTACTGCTAATTAGCAGTAGCGCATGCAACTAACAGGCGCTACTGCTACCGACTTAGCAGTAGCGCGTCTTGGTAGAACCACGCTACTACTAAAATTGGTCGAACGTTCCCGCCACGCTAGGTTTAGTAGTAGTGCGCCCACGGTAGTCGCGCTACTGCTAATTAGATGGTAGTAGCGCGCTTTTTGTGCATGTCGCTACTGCTAATTTTGAACCTGGCCAGATGGCGGGCCCCGCTGAGTAGTAGCGCGTCCGCTAGGAGCGCACTACTACTATCGTGTTAGCGGCAGCGCGTTTTGCGACCAGCGCTACTGCTAAACCGTAGTCGTACCACCTTTTTCCTCCCCTCTCCCCCTCCCCCATCCTCTCTTCCTTCACTTTCCCCTCCCACCTCCTCTCTCTGTCACTTTGCTTCTTCCTCACTACTTCTCCCCCATTACTCTCCTTCTTCTACCTATCTTTCTCTCTCTTTATTACTCCTAGCCAACTACACCACCTCCATTAATGCATCTCCTTTATCTTTTTCCTTTCCCCTCCACTAGTTGAACTTGTCTCCTCCCAAACTAGCAAGCTAGGTAGATCTACCTAGCATTTAGTGAAGTGACCTATGTACCTCCCTAACTAGATCTATAGCCTTGTCAAGAAGAGCTTTGTCCACTTTTGATCATTCCATAGGTGTGTGTGGCGGCATGAAAACATCATCACGGTGCTCGATCTCAAGATAGCTGATTTAAAAGTTATGCTTTTGCAAGAATGGAAATATGTGTATGTGTGCGATCTGACATAATCAGGCGATATGATGGAAATTGTGTGTGTGGCATGAGTTGGCGCCGAATTGTGCTTGAGTTGCCTATGATTTGCCGAAATGTCGATTTATTTCCGTTTCGGCGAATTCCAGGCAAACTCTAGATGTCCTATTTTTAGGGAAGGTCATGCCGAATTTTTGTATGACTTTGATGCATGCATGCATTTTATAATCATTTTGTTTATTATTACCATGCAGGAGTTCATGATGGTCAGTGGAACGATGGTGGGCAGGTGGTTGCGGTCGGCGGTGCAGGACATGAAAGAAAATAACCTAACAAAGGTTTTATGTCCATGTCGAAGATGCAAAGGAGGAGTTTGGTTCGACCCCTATGATGCGATGGTGCACCTGCTCATGACTAGTTTCATGGATGGCTATACTCGGCAGATAATTGAAGATGAGGATGATGATGTTGAGGACGCCGACGGGGCAGGCATTGACGACATGGGGCAAGACGAAGAGATGATCTATAATGGTGGTGGAGAAGGGGCCGAACTTGGTCACGGGGAAGAGGCCGGACATGGCGGCGGAGAAGGGGCCAAACATGGCGGCGGAGAAGGGGCCGGACATGGCGGCAGAGAAAACATGGACTCCACGCCACACACTTCATCGGTACCAAGTTCAATCGTGCGGGACCCTCATGTTCAACCACTGCTTCGCAAGGAGACGAGTAATGAGAGAGCTTCTTCTATAGAGGAGGCCAAGCTGCAGCAACTGGTTGTATACTCGAACACTCCACTGTATGATGGTTACAATCCGAGGTGACCCGCTTGAGTTTCACGCTCGAACTCCTGAAGACGAATGCTAAAAAAAATGGACCGACACTAGCCTCGATGAGCTTCTCAAGTACCTAAAGGATGTTCTTCCCGCGGGGAATCTATGTCCTACTAGTGTGGATGAGGCCAATAAGATCGTGTGCCCTCTTGATCTGTTGCACGTTAAATACCATGCATGCAACAGCGATTGCATAATTTATCGGAAGGAGCACGCGGAAAAAACAAGATGTCCGGCGTGCATTGCTTCTCGATACAAGAAGGCCGGGAAGAAATCTTCCCAGATAGCACGCAGAGAGGAAGAAGACCGATGATGGAGATGATCTGAAGCTGAGAAACGCCGAGGATGGAAGCCAGTGGAAAGTGTTCAACGGCGAATATCGGTATTTCGCATGTGATGCAAGGAACATAATGCTCGACCCTTGTACTGATGGCATGAATATGTTTGGCAACCAGAATAGCAACCATAGAACATGGCCCGTGTTTCTATGGATGTATAACCTACCCCCTAGTTGTGCATGAAGTCAAAGTACATACACATGAGCATGCTGATTCAAGGGACGAAACAACAGGGAAATAATATCTGTATCTGGGGCTACTTCAAGAGGAGTTAGACACGTTATGGAAAACACCAGCCAAGACATGGGACGCCAGCAAAGGCGAGTATTTCTATATGAGAGCCGTGTTGATCACGACGATGCACGACTCTCTCGGTTACGGATATGTCGCATGCCAGGTGTGCCATGGATATTGCGGATGCACGCGGTGCATGGATGATATGACGTCTCAGCAACTAACATCAAGGAAAGATGGCGGGTCTGGAAAAATCGTGTACATGGGGCATCAAAGATGGCTCGAGAAGGACGTGTTGGGGAACGTAGTAATTTCAAAAAAATTCCTACACACACGCAATATCAAGGTGACGCATAGCAACGAGAGGGGAGAGTGTGTCCATGTACCCTCGTAGACCGAAAGCGGAGATGTTAGCACAACGCGGTTGATGTAGTCGTACGTCTTTGCGATCCGACCGATCAAGTACCGAACGCACGACACCTTCGAGTTCAGCACACGTTCAGCTCGATGACGTCCCTCGAATGCCGATCCAGCCGAGATTTGAGGGAGAGTTCCGTCAACACGATGGCGTGGTGACGATGATGATGTTCTACCGTCGCAGGTCTTCCCCTAAGCACTGTACAATATTATCGAGGTGGATTATGGTGGAGGGGGGCACCGCACATGGCTAAGAGATCTCAAGGATCAATTGTTGTATCTCAAGGGGGTCCTCCCTCCCCGTATATAAAGGAGTGGAGGAGGGGCAGGGGGCCTGCCACCCTTGGCGCGCCCCATGAGGAGTCCTACTCCCACCGGGAGTAGGACTCCCCCCCTTCCTTTTTGGAGTAGGAGAGTAGTGGGAAGGAGTGAGAGGGGGAAAGGAAAGGGGGGGTGTCGCCCCCCACCTTGTCCAATTCGGACTTGGGGGGGAGGGGCGCGCGGCTGCCCCTTGGCCGCTTCTCCTCTTCCACCACTTGGGCCCACGAGGCCCATTATCCTCCGGAGGGGTTCCGGTAACCCCCGAGTACTCCAGTATATATCTCATAACCCTCGGAACCATTCCCGGTGTCCGAATATAGTCGTCCAATATATCAATCTTCATGTCTCGACCATTTCGAAACTCCTCGTCATGTCCATGATCACATCCGGGACTCCGAACTACCTTCGGTACATCAAAACACATAAACTTATAATATAACCGTCATCTAACTTTAAGCGTGCGGACCCTACGGGTTCGAGAACTATGTAGACATGACCGAGACACGTCTCCGGTCAATAACCAATAGCGGAACCTGGATGCTCATATTGGCTCCTACATATTCTATGAAGATCTTTATCGGTCAAACCGCATAACAACATACGTTGTTCCCTTTGTCATCGGTATGTTACTTGCCCGAGATTCGATGATCGGTATCTCAATACCTAGTTCAATCTCGTTACCGGAAAGTCTCTTTACTCGTTACGTAATGCATCATCCCGTAACTAACTCATTAGCTACATTGCTTGCAAGGCTTATAGTGATGTGCATTACCGAGAGGGCCCAAAGATACCTCTCCGACAATCGGAGTGACAAATCCTAATCTCGAAATACGTTAACTCAACAAGTACCTTCGGAGACACCTGTAGAGCACCTTTATAATCACCCGGTTACGTTGTGACATTTGGTAGCACACAAAGTGTTCCTCCGGTAAACGGGAGTTACATAATCTCATAGTCATAGGAACATGTATAAGTCATGAAGAAAGCAATAGCAACATACTAAACGATCAAGTGCTAAGCTAACATAATGGGTCAAGTCAATCACATCATTTTCCTAATGATGTGATCCCGTTAATCAAATGACAACTCATGTCTATGGTTAGGAAATGTAACCATCTTTGATTCACGAGCTAGTCAAGTAGAGTCATACTAGTGACATTCTGTTTGTGTATGTATTCACACATGTATTATGTTTTCGGGTAATACAATTCTAGTATGAGTAATAAATATTTATCATGATATGAGGAAATAAACAATAACTTTATTATTGCCTCTAGGGCATATTTCCTTCACTCTCCCACTTGCACTGGAGTCAATAATCTAGATTACACAGTAATGATTCTAACACCCATCGAGCCTTGGTGCTAATCATGTTTTGCTCGTGGAAGAGTCTTAGTCAACAGGTCTGCAACATTCAGATCCATATGTATTTTGCAAATCTCTATGTCTCCCACCTGGACTTGGTCCCGGATGGAATTGAAGCATCTCTTGATGTGCTTGGTTCTCTTGTGAAATCTGGATTCCTTTGCCAAGGCAATTGCACCAGTACTATCAGAAAAGAATTTCATTGGACCCGGTGCACTAGGTATGAGACCTAGATCGGATATGAACTCCTTCATCCAGACTCCTTCATTTCCTGCTTCCGAAGTAGCTATGTACTCCGCTTCACATGTAGGTCCCGCCACGACGCTTTTTTTAGAACTGCACCAACTGACAGCTCTGCCGTTCAATATAAACACGTATCCAGCTTGTGATTTAGAATCGTTCGGATCAGTGTCAAAGCTTGCATCGACATAACCATTTACGACTAGCTCTTTGTCACCTCCATAAACGAGAAACATATCCTTAGTCCTTTTCAGGTATTTCAGGATGTTCTTGACCGCTGTCCAGTGATCCACTCCTGGATTACTTTTGGTACCTCCCTGCTAAACTAATAGCAAGTCACACATCAGGTCTGGTACACAGCATTGCATAAATGATAGAGACTATGGCCGAAGCATAGGGAACTTCTTTATTTTCTCTCTATTTTCTGCAGCGGTCGGGCATTGAGTCTGACTCAATTTCACACATTGTATTACCACTACAAGAAATATGTCAACTTGTGACCACCACTATTGGTCACTGAAAGATCATGGTTTTTCATTTGCGACCTTTTTGTGACCAAAAACAGAAGGTCAAAAGCTGGCGGTCATAAACTGACTATAGCGACCTTTCTTCTAGAATGGTCGAAGACGTTTATGACCAAAATATGTCCACTGTGGCATTTTGGTCACTAGCAACCTCCCCAGGCCACGTAGGCATCCAGCGTGGCAAGCTGATGTGGCACAAGATTCAGCCCGGTCCAATTCGATTTTCTACATGGGCCTAGCCCAACAATTCGGCTTTTCTATATTTTTTTCATGTGCTTTTATTAGCTACATGGGCCTAGCCCAAGAATTCGGCCTTTTTATTTTCTAGGCCATGGCCTTTTTTTTCCAAAAGATGAGCCCACTAGTGTCCCAGTTGTCACTGTTATATTCTTGAGATCTTCCAGTAAATAAATAACAATATTTAAATCCGAACAGAGAGAAAACAAAATGCTTCAAACAGAGCACGACTAATTAGGAAAAATATGGTACACATCACAAATACAATCAGAAAGAGCCAAACTTGGCACATTATTACAATCAAACTTGTTCATCCTGGTAACACAGCAAGGATGGTTCATCCTGGTAACACATTATTACAGAAAAATATGGTTCACATCAAGTTTACAATAAAAAAATGTTCACATCAGTTAACACAACTATCACAATATAACTAGCTCCAATGCTTCTCCCAACTTGTTCATCCTGGACCTCACGACAAAACAGGAATGAAGGCCAGCATCTGCAAGTTATCAAGAAAAATGGTTAGAACAAGCAAAATGCGACATTTTTACCATTTAAGCATAGAAGAACTGGGTCAGCAACATTTCGATCTTTGAAAATGAACCAGGATTTCAATCTTTGAACAGCAAAAAATTGATACAGTAGATCATTTGCGGTGCAGAATGAAGCACTATAAATAGGCAGTGCAAAATTCATAGTAAAACAAAGCAACAATAACCCAACAGGAAACACTCGCATAATCAAATGAAAGAATATCAGCACAGCTTTAAACTGATACAAGAACAACAACTACTGCTTGCTAGTAGCTACATAACCAGAAATAGATATAGTACTTAAATTAGCATCTGAAACCTGAATAAATAGCATGCATCAGCAAACTATGAAAACTGAATTAAATTGATCGTAAATTCCCTGTAAAATAGACATCACCTTAATTAGCACCTTGCCAAATCTAGCAGCGTTAAGATTTACTGAAACATGATTCCTAAAATTAATTCAGGAGTGAGGACACAGTCGGAGCTAATGAGAAGATCCTAAGCCATGGCGGTGGATATAGGAAATCAAGGTAAACTTGTAGCGCCAACAGGTACCATGAACCCGTGTATATCCATCCACATCTACAGCGAAGCCTGGTACTTGGGACTTGTAGATCTAACAAGTTGGAAATCTGCACCCAACTAGCACAGATCACCACAACAGATTCCTAGACGCATCCATCAACCAACCAGACATAAGAGCTTTCCTATGGTAAGAACGGATCGGAAAAGGCACAGACCTTGCTGGGACGGGCCATGATGATGATGTGTCCACCGTTGCGGATGGCGTCAGCCTGCTGCGGGTAGGTCTTGGAGGCGCTGGAGTCGACCTTGGACTCGAAGTGGTGCTCATCGGTGTCCGACATCTCCGACGATCCTCCTGAGTCCTAGAACAACAATGAGGAGGTCAACGAAAGCAGGAGGGTGGGAAGGGCAAACTCGAAATCGACTGGATTTTCTGGCGGATCTGGGCTAGCCAGGGGGCACTGCTCACCTACAGCAAAGCAGGAGGCATCGGCGGCGGCTACGTGAGGCATCGGCGGCGGCTACGTGGGAGGAGACGCACGCGCCAAGCGGAAGCTCCCCTGCTGCTTGTTCTGGCAGCACGCGACGGCGGCAGCCCCTCGCGCACCACCTGCGGCGTCGACCCCCGCCAGAACAGCCGCCCGCACGATAGAAGGGCACGGGCAAGCCGGTGGGCCTACTGGCGTCGTCGCTGTCGTCCGGTGTCGGCGCCTGCTGCGGGGAGACGATGTGGAAGGACAGCCGTCGCGGACACGCCCCCACGACGGGGTTGTGGGTTGGTGTAGGGATCCAGAGCGGGGAGGAGGAGGAGGCGGCCATGGTGGACAGTACGGGGTGCGGGGGCGGCGGGGTTGTGTCGATTGGATCTGGGGGATCGAGGTAGGAGGCAGAGGGCGGAGGGTAGGGAGAGATGGTGAGGAGAGGGACGAGGTGGGCGGTGGGTACGGAGGATGGCGAGGTCGGTGGTGGGTGGACTGGATCTCCGTCG
>NC_041386.1:725340422-725363510 GCF_002162155.2 Triticum dicoccoides
GTTTCGGGGTTGGTGTGGACAGCCGTTGGATCCACTAGCATCCGACGGCGTATGATGCACGATCCGCGTGAAGCGTCTACAGACCAATCAGAATGCAGTATGATGCTATGACCATCTAAATTGGTCATAGTTGTTTAATAATAATGTGTTAAAATCATGTCAGCTATTTTATGACCTGAGAAATTCAAAAAGAAAATAGAAAACATTCTCATTGTGTCACCAAAATGTGAATGAGTTTTCAGAAAAAATAACACACATGAAAAAAGATAAATATCTTCAAAAAGGTGTAGTGAGAAATGAGTTTTTTTTGCAAAAATAAAAGAATTTCATTTTTCGAGTGCCCAAAAGGAGGTTTTTTTGTGAAGGACCTCCCAAATAATTGTTGCAAAATTGGACCAAATCATTTTTCTAAAATACTAGGCCATATTTAATGCACAATTGACAAAATGGTTGGGTGTCAAAAGTTTTGATCCACCTCTGGTGAAAAAGACAAATTCCCGCCGATTCAGCTGGAAGCGGGTCAAATTTAAACTGCAGGTGCCTCATACTTTGCTATCTATTTTATCCAAAAATCATTTCTAGGTACATAAGTACCTATTTAATCAAAGAAACACCAAAAAAATTCCAAGATTCAACCACTAGCTAGGAACGGTCATTCCCGCCGTTTTGACCGCATTTTGAAACGGGCATAAAAAATTCAAAACAATTCAAAAAATTGGGAAACCTTCGCATTGTCTCATTATATGTGGCCAAGTTCCCAGGAAAAATAAAAAACTTGTAATACGGCAATTATTTTAAAAAAGTGTTCTCAGAAACGAGCTATCACGTGTGGAGATCGATGGCTTTCAAGCCAAATGATCAATCTTATGGCCACATTCATGGCATAGTTTGTTCAAATGATCTCATATTGTGCACAAGGGTGCATATTGGAATGGCAAACAATGTTGCCTAAGGAAGTTTTCATTTTCTTTGGACGAAAAAACCATTTTCCATTTTTCGAGTGCCCGAAAGGAGGTTTTTTTGTGAAGGACCTCCCAAATAATTGTTGCAAAATTGGACCAAATCATTTTTCTAAAATACTAGGCCATATTTAATGCACAATTGACAAAATGGTTGGGTGTTAAAAGTTTTGATCCACCTCTGGTGAAAAAGACAAATTCCCTCCGATTCAGTTGGAAGCGGGTCAAATTTGAACTGCAGGTGCCTCATAGTTTGCTATTTATTTTTTCCAAAAATCATTTCTAGGTACATAAGTACCTATTTAATCAGAAATACATGGTTTGATGGTGAGACATCGAGGTTTGGACGGTGGCCGAGGGCCCCAACTCTACAGCGCGTAAGCTCGCATGCCCGCTGCGTGGTCACCAAGTGACCGTGGCGTTGCCATGTGTTCTGGGCGGCCTAGGCATGCTTAGTGGGTTGGGCACTCCCCAGGTAGGTACTAGGAATAAAATCACAACATAAGATTCTCACAAGGAGACCGATCGATGCTCGAACATGAATAAGCAGCCAAGTGTTTGATTTGCGGTACGGGAAATGCACATGGCTAATGGGCGTGAGTTTTGGCTGAGGATGATCAGTTACTAAGAGGACCGTCTTCACAAATTTTCACCTCAAAAGGAGGATCCTAGGTGGTACTTGCTTTGCAAATTACCACACTGGACATAAATACGAATGTTGAAGCTGGCATTTGGTGGAGGATGGTTATTTGGGCATAGGAAAGCACTGTAGAAAATGGAAACCATTTGGACATGCCAAAGTGGTACTTCCTTCACAAATTGCTGCTTTGAACAGGATAGGAAAATGAATATTGTTGAGTTATTTTTGAACTAGGTAGGAAGGTTTTTGACATATTTGATGAAGATATGATCCAAACAATTTATGAGAATTTTTTGGAAATTTTTGGAATAACAGAAATATAGGTTGCTTCACAACCTAGGGCAAAAATTGACACATGGGCATGACACATAGGCAAAACTGATGAGGTGGCGCCTTGTCATCACAACCCACCACAATCTACAAGGCTATGACCATCTATATTGGTCGTTAACAACTAGAAATAAGGCAGCGGACCTGCACTGTTTGCTTTGTGACCATTTCGTATAAGGAAATTACGACATTTCTGACCAAAATGGTCGCAATGGTTTAGGGTTTGGAGCCCCCCGAACAGCTTTTGACCAATTGGTCTCAAATGGTCATAGATCTATGACCAATTCTTCTAGGGTCACTGACAGAAGGTCACTAGTTGACATATTTCTTGTAGTGTACAGGCAAGAACCCTTTCTTTGCTTGATCCATTTTGAACTTTTTCAAAACTTTATCAAGGTATGTACTTTGTGAAAGTCCAATTAAGCGTCTTGATCTATCTCTATAGATCTTGATGCCCAATATATAAGCAGCTTCACCGAGGTCTTTCATTGAAAAACTTTTATTCAAGTATCCTTTTATGCTATCCAAAAATTCTATATCATTTCCAATCAATAATATGTTGTCCACATATAATATTAGAAATTCTACAGAGCTCCCACTCACTTTCTTGTAAATACAGGCTTCTCAAAAAGTCTGTATAAAACCATATGCTTTGATCACACTATCAAAACGTTTATTCCAACTCCGAGAGGCTTGCACCACTCCATAAATGGATCGCTGGAGCTTGCACACTTTGTTAGCACCCTTTGGATCGACAAAACCTCCTGGTTGCATCATATACAACTCTTCTTCCAGAAATCCATTCAGGAATGCAGTGTTGACATCCATTTGCCAAATTTCATAATCATAAAATGCTGCAATTGCTAACATGATTCGGACAGACTTAAGCATCGCTACGGGTGAGAAAGTTTCATCGTAGTCAACCCCTTGAACTTGTCGAAAACGTTTTGCAACAAGTCGAGCTTTGTAGACAGTAACATTACCATCAGCATCAGTCTTCTTCTTGAAGATCCATTTATTCTCGATGGCTTGCCGATCATTGGGCAAGTCAACCAAAGTCCATACTTGGTTCTCATACATGGATCCCATCTCAGATTTCATGGCCTCAAGCCATTTTGCGGAATCTGGGCTCATCATCGCTTCCTCATAGTTCGTAGGTTCGCCATGGTCAAGTAACATGACCTCCAGAATAGGATTACTGTACCACTCTGGTGCGGATCTTACTCTGGTCGACCTACGAGGTTCGGTAGTAACTTGATCTAAAGTTTCATGATCAACATCATTAGCTTCCTCACTAATTGGTGTAGTCGTCACAGGAACCGGTTTCTGTGATGAACTATCCTCCACCAAATGCCCCTTGGCCACCTCTCCTCTTCCACCACTTGGGCCCATGATGCCCATTAACCTCCGGAGGGGTTCCGGTAACCCCCCGGTACTCCAGTATATATCCGATAACCCCCGGAACCATTCCGGTGTCCGGATATAGTCGTCCAATATATCAATCTTCTTGTCTCGACCATTTCGATACTCCTCATCATGTCCGTGATCACATCCGGGACTCCGAACTACCTTCGGTACATCAAAACCCATAAACTCATAATATAACCGTCATCTAACTTTAAGCGTGCGGACCCTACGGGTCAATAACCAATAGCGGAACCTGGATGCTCATATTGGCTCCTACATATTCTACAAAGATCTTTATCGGTCAAACCGCATAACAACATACGTTGTTCCCTTTGTCATCGGTATGTTACTTGCCCGAGATTCGATCGTCGGTATCTCAATACCTAGTTCAATCTCGTTACCGGAAAGTATCTTTACTCGTTACGTAATGCATCATCCCGTAACTAACTCATTAGCTACATTGCTTGCAAGGCTTATAGTGATGTGCATTACCGAGAGGGCCCAGAGATACCTCTCCGACAATCGGAGTGACAAATCCTAATCTCGAAATACGTCAACTCAACATGTACCTTCGGAGACACCTGTAGAGCACCTTTATAATCACCCGGTTACGTTGTGACGTTTGGTAGCACACAAAGTGTTCCTCAGTTAAACGGGAGTTACATAATCTCATAGTCATAGGAACGTGTATAAGTCATGAAGAAAGCAATAGCAACATACTAAACGATCAAGTGCTAAGCTAACGGAATGGGTCAAGTTAATCACATCATTCTCCTAATGATGTGATCCCGTTAATCAAATGACAACTCATGTCTATGGTTAGGAAACTTAACCATCTTTGATTCACGAGCTAGTCAAGTAGCGTCATACTAGTGACATTCTATTTGTCTATGTATTCACACATTTATTATGTTTCCGAGTAATACAATTCTAGCATGAATAATAAACATTTATCATGATATGAGGAAATAAATAATAACTTTATTATTGCCTCTAGGGCATATTTCCTTCAGGACGACCCGTGGAGAAAACGTGGAGATCTATTTAATGGTGAGGCTAAGCATCGAGGACCTCCACATAAGCGGAGTGGTGCCGAAATTGATGAGCAGTTGATAACTGGGAACAGTGCTCCACGCCGGGAAAGACGATGAAAAAGGCGCCGGAGCCGCTGCTGAAGATATGGAAGACGAGGTCTGTTTTCTGGGACTTGGAGTACTGGCAGAAAACTCGACACGCCTCATTGCCTTGATCAAATGCATATCTGTAAGGATGTCCTTGAGAGCTTGCTTGCGACACTGATGAATATGCTGGATAAGACCAAGGATGGACCGAAGGTAAGAAAAGACTTGCAGGATTTGGAAATCAGGGAAGATCTGCACATGTTGCCCCATAAAAATTCAGAGGAGAGAGACGGAGACAGAGGTGCGGGAGAAGAAGGGCAAAAAAGTAAAGGAAGAGGATTATTTCCCCCCTTCTTGCTTCACTTTAAGTCCGGCTGAGATCGATCAATTCTTCAAGTGCCTTACTGGAATCAAAGTTAGTTCCAGTTACTGTGGCAAGATAAGAAGATATCTAGACACGAAGAAGAAAAGGTTCAGCGGGATGAAGTCCCATGACTGTCATGTGATGATGACGCATGATACGTCCATTTTGCATCATGCTTTTATATCAATATTTATTGTATTATGGGTTGTTATTACACATTATGTCACAATACTTATGCATATTCTCTCTTATTTTACAAGGTTTACATGAAGAGGGAGAATGCCGACAGTTGGAATTCTGGGCTGGAAAAGGAGCAAATATTAGAGACCTATTCTGCACAACTCCAAAAGTCCTGAAACTCCACGAAAGTCATTTTTGGATTTAATAAAAAAATACTGAGCGGAAGAAATACCAGAGGGGGGCCACCCACCGTCCACGAGGGTGGGGGCGCGCCCTACCCCCCGGGCGGGTAGAAACACCGCCGCCACGAGGTGGAACCTTGGCGGAACCAATCTAGGGCTCCGGCGGAGCTGTTCTGCCGGCGAAACTTCCCTCTGGGAGGGGGAAATCATCACCATCATCATCACCAATGATCCTCTCATCGGGAGGGGGTCAATCTCCATCAACACCTTCACGAGCACCATCTCCTCTCAAACCCTAGTTCATCTCTTGTATTCAATCTTTGTCCCAAAACCTCAGATTGGTACCTGTGTGTTGCTAGTAGCGTTGATTACTCCTTGTAGTTGATGCTAGTTGGTTTATTTGGTGGAAGATCATATGTTCAGATCCTTAATGAATATTAATTCCCCTCTCATTATGAACATGAATATGATTTGTGAGTAGTTACCTTTGTTCCTGAGCACATGGGAGAAGTCTTGCTATTAGTAGTCATGTGAATTTGGTATTCGTTCGATATTTTGATGAGATGTATGTTGTCTCTCTTCTAGTGCTGTTATGTGAACATCGACTACATGACACTTCACCATTATTTGGGCCTAGAGGAAGGCACTGGGAAGTAATAAGTAGATGATGGGTCGCTAGAGTGACAAAAGCTTAAACCCTAGTTTATGTGTTGCTTAGTAAGGGGCTGATTTGGATCCACATGTTTCATGCTATGGTTAGGTTTACCTTAATACTTCTTTTGTAGTTGCGGATGCTTGCAATAGGGGTTAATCATAAGTGGGATGCTTGTCCAAGAAAGGGCAGTACCCAAGCACCGGTCCACCCACATATCAAATTATCAAAGTAACGAACGTGAATCATATGAGCGTGATGAAAACTAGTTTGACAATAATTCCCATGTGTCCCCAGGAGCGTTTTCCTTCATATAAGAATTTGTCTAGGATTGTCCTTTGCTACAAAAAGGATTGGGCCACCTTGCTGCACCTAATTTACTTTTGTTATTTGCTACCCGTTACAAATTACCTTATCAGAAAACTTCTGCTCCTCGTTGGGTTCGACACTCTTACTTATCGAAAGGACTATGATAGATCCCCTACACTTGTGGGTCATCAAAAATCTTTTCTGGCGCCATTGCCGGGGAGTGAAGTGCCTTTGGTAAGTGGAACTTGGTATGGAAAAATTTATATAGTGTGCTAAAATTTACTATCACTTGTTACTATGGAAGATAATCCTTTGAGGGGCTTGTTTGGGGTATCTTCACCCCGACCAGTAGAGCAATGAGTTGCTCCTCGACCTACTGAACCTACTGAATTTTTTTACTTTGAAATTCCTCCGAGTATGATAGAAAAACTGCTAGCTAACCCTTTTACAGGAGATGGAACATTGCATCCCGATTTACACCTAATCTATGTGGATGAAGTTTGTGGATTATTTAAGCTTGAAGCTATGCATGATGCTGTTGTCAAGAAGAAGGTCTTACCTTTATCTTTGAAGGGAGAGACATTGACATGGTTTAGGCTATGTGATGATAGGGGATCATGGAACTACAACTGATTGAAATTGGAATTTCATCAGAAGTTTTATCATATGCATCTTGTTCATCATGATCGTAATTATATATATGATTTTTGTCCTCGCGAAGGAGAAAGCATCGCTCATGCTTGGGGGAGGCTTAAGTCAATCTTATATTCATTCCCCAATCATGAGCTCTCAAGAAAAATGATTATTCAAAAAATTTATGCTCGACTTTATCTCAATAATCGCTCCATGCTCGATACTTCTTGTACTGGTTCTTTTATGATGAAGACTATTGAATTCAGATGGGATTTATTGGAAAGAATTAAATGCAACTCTGAAGATTGGGATCTCGACGAAGGTAAGGAGTCAGGTATGACACCTAAGTTTGATTGTGTTAAATCGTTTATGGATACCGATGCTTTTCATGAATTTAGCACTGAATATGGACTTGACTCTGAGATAGTAGCTTCTTTCTATCAATCATTTGCTACTCATGTTGACCTCCCTAAGGAGAAGTGGTTTAAATATAATCCTCCGACTAAAGTAAAAGTAGTTGCACCTATTAAAGTTGAAGAAAAGACTATCACTTATAATGATCCTATTGTTCCTACTACCTATATTGAGAAACCACCTTTTCCCTGTTAGGATAAGGATCATGCTAAAGCTTCAACTGTGGTTCGTAAGAGTAATACTAAAACACCTACACCACCTGAGCAAATTAAAGTTGAACTTAGTATTGCTATGGTTAAAGATCTCTTGGCTGATAATATTAATGGGCATGTTATTTACTTCTGTGATGAAGATGCTAGAATTGCTAGACCTGATGCTAAAAATAAACATAGACCTGTTGTAGGCATGCCTATTATTTTTATTAAAATAGGAGATCCTTGTTATCATGGCTTATGTCATATGGGTGCTAGTGCAAGTGCAATACCTCATTCCTTATACAAAGAAATTATGCATGATATTGCACCTGCTGAGATAGAAGAAATTGCACTACTAGGAAAAGGCCTACTAATGGCGCACCTAATTTGGCCATTAATGGCGCATCAGTGGTGCGCCATTAGTGCCACGCCATTAGTATATTTTACTAATGGCGCACCACTGGTGCGCCATTAGTATCTGGTATACTAATGACGCACCACTGGATGCGCCATTAGTATATACAACAGTGCGCCATTAGTATGCCTCCCAGGAGGCCATGTATACCCAGGTGCTTTGGCATACTAATGGCGCACAACAGCAAGATGCGCCATTAGTAACTTCGGCATACTAATGGCGCACTGTCTAATGATGCGTCATTAGTATCCTTTGGCATACTAATGGCGCACTGTGGTGTGATGCGCCATTACTATGAATATTAGGTTTTTTTTATTTTTTTATTTTCTGTTTTTTGCACAGGTTACAAAATGTATAATTGGACAAAATATAGACAGCACACATCAACAACAGATTCATCAAATACAATAGAAGATTAGTCTCTGAATAAAATTCATCATATTAGTCTCCGAATTGAAAAGACCGAACAAAGATAGAACATTATATTACAAGTCTCGAGACCGCGAGTAGCGAGTTTGTCTTCACATTACAAGTCTGATATCGATCATCTAAACTACCGTCACATAGAAGAGAGTTGCGGTCATCACGATGAGCATCATCACGATGAATCTCGTCTTCATCCGGTTCCTCCAACGCTCCCTCCCCTCTCCCGCTAGATAGCGGGCGTATCTAGATTCGGCCTCGGCCCTTGTGGTGTACCCTTTGTAACTGTTACCGCTGAATCGGTGAACCTGTCTCCGACACTCCTCCAGAAAAAAAAACATACTAATGGCGCACTGCTCCAGAGTGCGCCATTACTAGTTTAAACTAGTAATGGCGCACGGTGGAAAAGTGCGCCATTAGTAGTTTAAACTAGTAATGGCGCACTTTCTGGCAGGTGCGCCATTACTAGTTACAACTAGTAATGGCGCACTTCGTCTGGATGCGCCATTAGTATGTTTGGACAGGCGCACTAGTTCAAAAAAAAGATTTTTTGATACTAATGGCGCACCTTGGGCCAGGTGCGCCATTAGTAGTTTCAACACTAATGGCGTACCAGAAGGTGGTGCGCCATTAGTATATACTAATGGTGCACCGCCTGTCTGGTGCGCCATTAGTGTCAATCCCATCTATAGCCCTTTTTCTAGTAGTGTTGATGTTACAATTAGGCTTGCCAATAGAGATACTATTTCACCAGTTGGGATTGTTAGAGATGTTGAAGTCTTGTGTGGGAAAGTTAAATATCCTGCTGATTTTCTTGTTCTTGGTTCCCACAAGATGACTTTTGTCCCATTATATTTGGTAGACCCTTATTGAATACTGTTAATGCTAGGATAGATTGCGAAAAGGATGTTGTTACTATTGGTTTGGGGGATATGTCTCATGAGTTTAATTTTGCTAAATTTCATAGACAACCTCATGATAAAGAATTGCCTAGTAAGGATGAAATTATTGATCTTGCTTCTATTGTCGTTCCTCCTAATGATCCTTTAGAACAATATTTGCTAGACCATTAAAATGATATGTTTATGAATGAAAGATGGGAGATAGATGAAGTATTCTTTAAATAGGGACCTATTTTGAAACACAACTTGCCTGTTGAAATCCTAGGGGATCCTCCACCACCCAAGGGTGATCCCGTGTTTGAGCTTAAACCATTACCTGATACTCTTAAATATGCTTATCTTGATGAAAAGATTGTTGAGGTTTTCATGGATGATTTCCCCGTATATGGATGTTTTTTTGATGATTGCTTGAGCAACCTTGATCGAGTTTTGTAGAGATGCGAAGATACTAATCTTGTCCTGAATTGGGAGAAGTGCCACTTTATGGTTAATGAAGGCATTGTCTTGGGGCATAAAATTTCTGAAAGAGGTATTGAAGTTGATAAAGCTAAAGTTGATGCTATTGAAAAGATGCCATGTCCCAATGACATCAAAGGTATAAGAAGTTTCCTTGGTCATGCCGGTTTTTATAGGAGGTTCATTGAAAACTTCTCTAAAATTTCTAGGCCTCTGACAAATCTCTTACAAAAAGATATTCCTTTTGTCTTCGATGATGATTGTGTAGAAGCATTCGAAATAGTTAAGAAACCTTTGATTTCTGCACCTATTATTCAGCCACCTGATTGGAATTTACCCTTTGAAATCATGTGTGATGCTAGTGATTATGCCGTAGGTGCTGTTCTAGGACAAATAGTTGATAAGAAACTAAATGTTATTCAATATGCTAGTAAAACTCTAGACAATGCCCAGAGAAATTATGCTACTAATGAAAAAGAATTTTTAGCAGTTGTATTTGCTTGTGATAAGTTTAGACCTTATATTGTTGATTCTAAAGTAACTGTTCACACTGATCATGCTGCTATTAAATATTTATGGAAAAGAAAGATGCTAAACCTAGACTTATTAGATGGGTTCTCCTACTACAAGAATTTGATTTGCATATTATTGATAGAAAGGGAGGTGAGAACCCCGTTGCAGACAACTTTTCTAGGTTAGAGAATGTTCTTGATGACCCACTACCTATTGATGATAGTTTTTCTGATGAACAATTAGCTGTCATAAATGCTTCTTGTACTGCTCCATGGTATGTTGATTATGTTAATTACATTGTTGCTAAATTTATACCACCTAGTTTCACATACCAGCAAAAGAAAAAGTACTTCTATGATTTAAAGCATTACTTCTGGGATGACCCACACCTTTATAAAGAAGGAGTAGATGGTGTTATTAGACGTTGTGTACCTGAGCATGAACAGGAACAGATCCTACACAAGTGTCACTCCGAGGCTTATGGAGGACAACACGCTGGAGATAGAACTGCACACAAGGTATTGCAATCCGGGTTTTATTGGCCTACTCTCTTCAAGGATGACCGTAAGTTTGTCTTGTCCTGTGATGAATGTCAAAGAATTGGTAATATTAGTAGACGTCAAGAAATGCCTATGAATTATTCTCTTGTTATTGAACCATTTGATGTTTGGGGCTTTGATGATATGGGACCGTTTCCTTCCTCTAATGGATATACACATATTTTAGTTGTTGTTGATTAGGTTTACTAGGTGGGTAGAAGCTATTCCAACTAGTAGTGCTGATCATAACACCTCTATTAAGATGCTTAAAGAAGTTATTTTTCCGAGGTTCGAAATCCCTAGATACTTAATGAATGATGGTGGTTCATATTTTATTCATGGTGCTTTCTGTAAGATGCTTGCTAAGTATGATGTTAATCATATAATTGCATCTCTATATCACCCAAAGTCTAGTGGTCAAGTAGAATTGAGTAATAGAGAGCTTAAATTAATTTTGCAAAAGACTGTTAATAGATCTAGAAAGAATTGGTCCAAGCAACTTGATGATGCATTATGGGCCTATAGAACTGCATATAAAAATCCTATGGGTATGTCTCCATAAAAAATGGTTTATGGAAAAGCATGTCACTTACCTCTCGAACTAGCACATAAGGCTTACAGAGCTCAATTATGATTTCAAACTTGCCGGTGAGAAGAGGTTATTTGACATTAGCTCACTTAATGAATGGAGAACTCAAGCCTATGAGAATGTCAACTATTTAAATAAAAAGTTAAAAGATGGCATGAAAAAAGGATACAAAAGAGTGAGTTTAATGTAGGTGAGGTGATTATGTGTTGCTATACAACTCTCGTTTAAGATTTTTTGCAGGAAAATTTCTCTCTAAATAGGAAGGTCCTTACGTTATCGAGGAGGTCAATCATTCTGGTGCCATAAAAATCAACAACTTCGAAGGCACAAGTCTGAAGGTGGTGAACGGTCAAAGGATCAAACATTATATCTCAGGTAATCCTATAAATGTTGAAACCAATTTTATTGAAACCGTAACCCCGGAGGAATACATAAGGGACACTTTCCAGAATGTTTCAGACTCCGAAAAGGAATAGGTATATGGTATGGTAAGTAAACCGACTCCAAAACAGTTCTAATAGCATTTTTTCTCCGTTTTGGAATATTTAAGAAAATAGGAAAATAAGAAGTAGTCTGGGAAGGACATGAGGCGTCCACGAGGGTGGAGGGCGTGCCCTACCCCCCTGGGCGCCCCCTGCCTCATGGGCACCTCGTGTGCTCTTCGGACTCCGTTTTCTTGCACGATACTTCTTTCAATCGGTAAAAATTCATTTTATAATCTCCCAATGCTTTTGACCACCGTATCATGCAAATATCCTCTGTCTTTGTCGAACTGTTTTCTATTAAATTTCTCAAGGCCAGGCATCATGTCGTCACCCTCCTCCAACAATGAAGGCAAGGATGCTTGGCTAATGAAGATGGAGCTGAAGAGAGAAGAACCCGGGGAGATCAACAAGGATGATAGGATCAAGAAGTCCATGGAGGAACAAGCTCTGGCAGGAGAAAAAGAAGACATCCAACCTCTTCCCGACCTCTTTAACCCAACTGAGATTGAGGCTTTCAAGATGATTGAGTTAGCTCGCATACAAAACAAGTATCTCACATGTGAAAATATTTTGTTCAAGGATCATATCGTCGCACTCAAGGGCATTATCCGCAAATTGGAAGAGCTCCTATGCTCGATGTGCGATTATCCATCATCATCACCACCTTCTTCACCAGCAAAGGAGACATAATTACATGGGTATTTGCACTCCCCTTGGCAACTGCCAAGCTTGTGGGAGGTGCCCCGGTATCGTATCACCATCACACTCCTATGTTCACCGTTTTTCTTAGTTCGTTCATTTTAGTAATATCTTCATCTAGTAGAATAAAATTTTGGTATGATTTAGTTTTGAAGTTTTGCCTTATGATCCCTCTATGTAATCGAGTCTATGAGATATATATAATAAAGATTAGTGTTGAGTCAAGGGATTTGCTATCCTGCTATGATCTTGACGGAATAAAAGAAAGAATAAGAAGAAATAAAAAAGGATCATATTGATCTTATGGGGAGTAATGACTTCACATATAAAGAGTATGATGAATAAAAGTTGTTGAGAGTTGACAAACATAGTTTTGGTCATCGTTGCAATTAATAGGAAGTAATAAATAAAGAGAGGTTCTCACATATAAATATACTATCTTGGACATCTTTTATGACTGTGGGCACTCATTAAAATATGACATGCTAAAGAGTTGATGTTGGACAAGAAAGACAACGTAATGGGTTAGTTTTCTTATATTCGAAATAAAGTATATTGTCATGGACCATCCAACATGTAGAGCTTGCCTTTCCCCCTCATGCTAGCCAAATTCTTTGCACCAAGTAGAGATACTAGTTGTGCTTCCAAATATCCTTAAACCCAGTTTTGCCATGAGAGTCCACCATATCTACCTATGGATTGAGTAAGATCCTTCAAGTAAGTTGTCATGTTGCATGCAATAAAAATTGCTCTCTAAATATGTATGGCTTATTAGTGTGGAGAAAATAAGCTTTATACGATCTTGTGATACAGAAGCAATAAAAGTGATGGACTGCATAATAAAGGTCCATATTACAAGTGGCAATGTAAAGTGACGTTCTTTTGCATTAAGTCGTGCATCCAACCATAAAAGCACATGACAACCTGTGCTTCCCTCTGCGAAGGGCCTATCTTTTACTTCTGTCTTATACATATGCAAGAGTCATGGTGATCTTCACCATTCCATTTTACATTTTATCCTTTGGCAAGCACCTCGTGTTGGAAAGATCCTGATATATATATCCAATTGGATGTAAGTTAGCATGAACTATTATAGTTGACATTACCCTTGAGGTAAAAGGTTGGGAGGCAACACTATAAGCCCCTATCTTTCTCCGTGTCCGATTAAAACTCGATACCAATAAGTATTGCATGAGTGTTAGCAATTGTGAAAGACTAAATGATAGTTGAGTATGTGGACTTGTTGAAAAGCTCTTACATTGACTCTTTCCGATGTTATGATAAATTGCAATTGCTTCAATGATTGAGATTACAGTTTGTTAGTTTTCAATGAAGTTTCTGATTCATACTTAACATTGTGAATAGGTTGTTACTTGAGCATAAGAAATCATATGACAATATATATATATATATATGTTGTTGTTGTTATAAGAATCATCATGATGCCCTCATGTCCGTATTTTATTTTATCGACACCTTTATCTCTAAACATGTGGACCTATTTTTCAATTTCGGCTTCCGCTTAAGGATAAGCGAGGTCTAAGCTTGGGGGAGTTGATATGTCCATTTTGCATCATGCTTTTATATCGATATTTATTGCATTCTGGGCTGTTATTACACATTATGTCACAATACTTATGTCTATTCTCTCTTATTTTACAAGGTTTACATGAAGAGGGAGAATGCCGGCAGCTAGAATTCTGGGCTCGAAAAGGAGCAAATATTATAGACCTATTCTGCACAACTCCCAAAGTCCTGAAACTCCACGAAATTCAGTTTTGGATTTAAGAAAAAATACTGAGCAAAATGAATACCAGAGGGGGGCCACCCACCGTCCCCGGGGGTGGGGGCGCGCCCTACCCCCTGGGCGCGCCCCCCTGCCTCGTGGGCCCCCTGGCAGGCTTCCGGTGACCATCTTCTGCTATATGAAGTCTTTTACCCTGGAAAAAATCATAAGCAAGATTTTCGGACGAAACACCGCCGCCACGAGGCAGAACCTTGGCGGAACCAATCTAGGCTCCGGCGGAGTTGTTCTGCCGGGGAAACTTCCCTCCGGGAGGGGGAAATCATCACCATCGTCATCACCAACGATCCTCTCATCGGGAGGGGGTCAATATCCATCAACATCTTCACCAGCACTATCTCCTCTCAAACCCTAGTTCATCTCTTGTATTCAATCTTTGTCCCAAAACCTCAGATTGGTACCTGTGGGTTGCTAGTAGTGTTGATTAGTCCTTATAGTTGATGCTACTTGGTTTATTTGCTGGAAGATCATATGTTCAGATCCTTAATGCATATTAATACCCCTCTGATTATGAACATGAATATTATTTGTGAGTAGTCATGTTTGTTCCTGAGGACATGGGAGAAGTCTTGCTATTAGTAGTCATGTGAATTTGGTATTCGTTCGATATTTGATGAGATGTATGTTATCTCTCCTCTAGTGGTGTTATGTGAACGTTGACTACATGACACTTCACCATTATTTGGGCCTAGAGGAAGGCATTGGTAAGTAATAAGTAGATGATGGGTTGCTAGAGTGACAGAAGCTTAAACCCTAGTTTATGCGTTGCTTCGTAAGGGGCTGATTTGGATCCACATGTTTCATGCTATGGTTAGGTTTACCTTAATACTTCTTTTGTAGTTGCGGATGCTTGCAATAGGGGTTAATCATAAGTGGGATGCTTGTCCAAGAATGGGCAGTACCCAAGCACTGATCCACCCACATGTCAAATTATCAAAGTAACGAACGCGAATCATATGAGCATGATGAAAACTAGCTTGACGATAATTCCCATGTGTCCTCGGGAGCGTTTTCCTTCATATAAGAATTCGTCTAGGCTTGTCCTTTGCTACAAAAAGGATTGGGCCACCTTGCTGCACCATATTTACTTTTGTTACTTGCTACCCGTTACGAATTACCTTATCACGAAACTATCTGTTACCGATAATTTTAGTGCTTGCAGAGAATACCTTTCTGAAAACCGCTTGCCATTTTCTTATGCTCCTCGTTGGGTTTGACAATCTTACTTATCGAAAGGACTACGATATATCCCCTACACTTGTGGGTAATCAATGCAGATACTTCATGTTGCCCGTAGAAGGATAATGGGCAAGCACGCCCGTGACACGCTTATTGGTCTCTGCAACTTTTTCGACTTCATCTATCGAAAGTCGATCAGTGTGAAGCAGCTCCGAAGGCTACAGGAAGAGATCGTTGTGACACTAAATGAGCTTGAGATGTACTTCCCGCCCGCGTTCTTTGACGTCATGGTGCATCTGTGTGTCCATATTGTGGACGACATAATAGACCTGGGGCCGTCCATAATATGTCCCGTCCAGATGGAAGCATCGTCCAGGGCTATCTGACACAAGAGTGCATCTCTTTCTGCGAGAATTTTCTATATGGCGCAGACCGGCCGCCTGGTGTTGGTTTGCCCATTAACAAGCATGATGGGAGGCTCGAAGGAGATGGTCACTCCAAAGGTCGCAGGGAACTGCATGTGGCCTACTCAAGTCGACACAATGACTTTGACAGAGCAAACTTTGTAGTGCTACAACACCTAGACCAGGTAGATACTTCCGTGGCACTACACAAAGAAACTATCGCAAAGAAGTATCGTGACCGGGGGTATGCAGGACGGACACCAAAATTACTAGGGAGCACAACTCCACTTTCCTGCATTGGTTCAAAGACCATATTATTGCTAATCCGCGAAGAGCGCTCTAAGGACGGATTGCTCATATACGCCTTAGCACATGGCCCCTCGCCCGACCTCTTCACCTATCAGTCATACGATATCAACGGATACACGTTCTACACGGAGGCCAAACATATGGATAGTGATGATAAGAACTCAGGGGTAATGATGGAATGCATGACCGGCTACGACAACGGCGCAAATGAGAGATTTTACGGAAGGGTTGAGGAGATCTGGGAGCTTGACTACTATGGACTGCACAACACGACGATGTTCTGTGTCAGATGGGCTAAGATTGTCGAAAGAGAAAACCGGTATTTCACTACCATGACTATACCCGACGCCAAGAGTGCTACCACGAACGCTGTCGTAAAAAACGAGCCATCGGTACACGCTAAGTAGGTGACACAATGCTTCTTCATAATCGACCCGTGCAATCCCAGCCGAGTTATGGTGAGGAGAGGCAAAAGGAACATAATTGGAATGGATGGTGTCGCCAACGAGGAAGACTACGACCAGTACGACAACCCAATGAGGGAAGATGACGATGACGATGAAGTATAAGTCAAAAGAAGAATTAATACTACATTACCTAAGAAATATCATACTCCATGTAAAAGGAAAAGTCACAATGAGGGGCTCAATTATTCTTCAACGAACAAGAAGGGAAAGAAGATCACTCAAAAACGAAAACGTCGATGCTGAGGAACCGTTATCGTTCAAATGATGTAATATATATGTTTCTATTTTGTGTACACACTTAACCGTTATGCATGGGTCAAATGATGTAATATATATACTAGTAAGCGTGCACGAGCAACGCACGTATCCTAATCTTACTACAAGAAAACATGAACTTCCTCTTATGTTTTTACCTGGACATTTAAATGCGTGTCACGGCCAATGATTTAAATATAGTTATTTATTTTAGATCAAGTCATTCGTCCTGTTTGACTGGTGAAGGACTTCCATTATTGAAATGTTGTGATCCCAAAATTCCAAAAACAAAATGAAAAAAAAAATCACGCATGTAACACACGACCAAAACACATGTCTTCCAATAGAAATAATGATCACATAAATGTATTGTAATTGTTACTTATTACAAAAATACTTAAAAATAACAACTAAGCAACATTATCTAGTAATCATTATTTCATGATGATCCTCTCTGAAAGGTCCAACTTTTGATACGATCTATAATGGTGCATTATATAAAATTGTTATTAAAAAACATGAGTAACGTGTGTGGAAATGAGGCCTCATTCGGTTTGGAGGAAATCAAAATGTAGGAATTAAGAGTATTATAGGAATTTGATAGGATGGCACTTGTCATCCTAAGGAATTGTCTTGCCTCGTTCCTACGCGTAAAATGAGCTTTGAGTGGATGTGTAGATTTCTCCAAAAACAAATGAAAATAAATAGCATTCCTATGAAATTCCTGCGTTTCCTACAAACCGAATGCATCTATAAGAATTTTTCCTATGGAATCCTTGTTCCTACGTTTTTCCTATAGAAATCCTCCAAACCGAATGAGGTCTGAGCATGGTGGCAATACTTACCTTGGGTACCGGAAAATGTATCGTCCCGTCGTGCCATGAGTGCATTAAATTGAAAACCAAATAACCAGACAAGGGACTGCATGTATGAAATGTTACATGCGAGTTGAATGAATCAATTAATATTGTGATGTACTGACATGATTCTTACCCGTATGAGTTTGTGGGAACATCAGGAACTTTGCATCCCCATATCAAAATATCGTCCATGAAGGCAGGGTTTGTAGCTTGGAGTGCAAGGTTTAGATCATTGACCATAGTTTCAAATATATGCTTTCCGAAAGTAGGTATTGAAAGCGGATCATTGACCGTGTTGGTTTCGTCATCATCCATGTCTCGGTTTCTTATATCATCGTCATTGAATTCCGAGTCGACCAAAATGATAGCTAATTTGTTTCTAAAATCTGTCATATGAACCTAAAGTGAAGTACTAATAATAAGACTTAGTTTATCATGATACGATGCAAGATATACCTATTCGGGAGTGGCGAACAAACTATCTCCCGTGAAGTACTCCATGTAATTTAACATCTAGAGACCACAAGATGACCTGGATGATAGGAATTTTGATTTGATTAATAACAAAGATATTAATAAAAATATTGGTATTATAAAATGATGATGATTGAACCACACAGTCATCCATAAAAAAGATTTGAACAACATTTGCCGCTAATATAAATGAAATGAGCAAAAGAGCAATGAATAAAAGAATTGAATTGTGAACACATAATTTTTTATAAATCTAATGAACAAAAGGGCTATCAATAAAAAAAGAATTTATAAACGCATATTTTTTTAGAGGACCCCATATAATTATTACTTCACCAAATGGCTTCATATAAATTTAATTCAGATTTCACTCATGCGTTGAAAAGTAACAAGAGGAGCACTAACAAGGAGCAGCGGTTGAGAAGTACGTAAAGTAAAAGAAAGAGTAGCGGTTGCACTTCGCTTTCTCCACTTTACTTTCTCCACTCGTGAGAGACACAGACAGTCATCACTTTACTTTCTCCACTCGTCACTTTGCTTTCTCCGCCAGCCGCCTCCGCCAGCCACCTCCGCCAGCCGGCACGCCGTCGCCCGGCGCCCCTCCCCCACCCACACCACCACGGACTCACCCCGTCTTGTCCTATCCCCACGACGGCCTCACCCCGCTGGCCCTTACCCCCACGACGGCCTCGCCCCGCCGACCCTTATCCCCACGAGGCCTCTCCCCGCCGCCTCCTGTCACCACCGCGGCCTTGCCTTGCCGCCAACCCCGCGGATCTTCCCTAGATCGGTTCTGCCGCCGCCATCCTACTGCCCTAGAGCAGATCGAGATGCGAGCTGCTGGACACGATATGGGAGGAGGCGTCTCGAATTGGGCCGAGATTCAGTGCGTTGACGTGCCCGCTGCAATCATCGCTCCCCGTGCTGGGCTCACACAGTTGCTCCGGGAAGGAGTTCGTAGCTTGCATACATGCTCGGTTCTTGAAGGTATACTGTTTGATTAGATGTTGTTAGTGCACCTACGGTTATCAGTGGGGATTTAGTCAGGTGACATTTTTGAGGCAACCATGTTGTGACAAAGCTGATTGATTTGTGGATTTAAATTCAGGGTGGCTTAATTTGTCACTATCAGCTATCTATAATTGATGTTCAGTCGTTGCTTTTTGTGGCAGTTGCTTGATTCGTGTAGTTTTCTCATATTGTAATGTAACATTATTACTGGCACTAAGTAACAGCGAGTTCTAGGGTCAGAACCAAGTTGGTATTTGCACTGTTTGTATCAGAAATACATGTGACTCCATCATTTTACATCTTTCCTTTGCTGATGCTTATGCCATTGTATGCACAACAGGCGCCTTCGCCAGATTGTCATTCATATGTGAGATGTTTCTCTTTCTCCATGTTGGCATGGATGATATAGAGTAGTGGAAGATTGTTAGTGAAACACATACAGGTATGCCATGTATCTACTTCTTTCCATGTGTGTAGTAACATATTCGTTGTTCAAATCCAGAAATTGTAACACATTTTCTATACTATATGAAGCCCAATGAAATGTATCACCTTGAGCTCCATTATTTAGGCCAAATCTCATGAGAGGTGCTGTGTCAATTGCATCGGCATACAATAAGGTAAATAATTGCATTGGCATACCAAATCTGTTGATCAAATGTGCTTCAAGAATGCTATGCAGTGAAAAAATAAACATAATAGCATACCAAAAATGTACCCTGTTAAGCATAAATGCTCTGAGATTTATTAGGAGGCGTACCCATCTGTCTAAAGACTGCTCTTAATATATTCTTCTGTTTTCCATGTTGTGACATTTAGATCAGTTCACTTATTGGATTTTAATTCCATCTGCTCGGATGCATATTTGAATAAATCCTCCGGTCCTTCTAGTTGTTGTACCAACAAATGAAAAAAGTATAAGCATGAACAGCGAGAAGTAAGAAGGAAAAGCGTCTTATGCAAAGATGGGGTAGTAGGACTAACTACTAACCGTATTAGTGAGGTCCCCGTGATTCATTGATGGGTCTAGCGAGTCGAGCACTTGAACACATAGTTTTCTGGCATTTATAACACATAGGTAGCAGTCGTCCATGTTTATTGGAATGATATGAAGAAAATGATTATTTTAGTTGTACTCCTATGTGGACGAATCGGTCGTTCTCCCTGTAATTCATAGAAATATGTAGAAAACTGAGACTAACCATATCATTTTCAAAATATTCTTTGGCTCTGTTTAATACCCATGCTGGTGCAGCATCCGTGTCATCTGAGGGTAGATAGTCACTGATCTTTATCATCTTAGATATGCATGCATTCTCTTAAGAACACACTTCCACCTGACCTTACCTGTAGATGCTCCGTAGTAGTCATGCAATTTATGTACGTATTTATGACCTACGATTAAAAGTATGAACCAAGTAGTAGTGAATTCAAGCACCATTATATTTGTCCACGGGATTGTGTCCACACGACGGCACACTGAGTATGTTCACTGGCCTCATCCTCCCTCCAATGTTTTGCATCTGGTACGTATCATTTTTGTGTAGCCAATCACAATCTTCATCAGCTACAGAAATATTGAGTGACTATCAGTTGGGAAATCAAAGATTGGATATCATGTGTTTGATGTAGCTGGCATCACCTGTATCGGATTGAGTTTGTTCTCTAGTTGTTGGGACAAGTGTAGATTTGGCTCGACACTGTTTCTCACGTAGGTTTTGTAATATCCCTTCTTTATGTTGCTCATACCGGGCATTTTCCCTCTCCCTCTTAAGTGCTTGTTTTTCTTTCTGTAGAATAAGTGTGAATTACATACAGTAGACAATGCAATATGAGCAGAAGTTGTTTTCCTCTGTACAATGTAAGTGTCAATTATGTATGATAGATTACCATATATATATGACATACTGCATTTGTAGACTTGAAGTGGTAGTCGTAACCCAGTAAGTTGGGAGGACTCATTGGCAGACTCGACATTATTGACATTTTTCTTGTTAGAAATGACACTTTCCGGTGTTCTTAATGAACAGGTATGCCTACATCACAATTGTATGTACTGTTTCAGTTTTGTTGACATAGAAAGGAAGCTATTATGTTTGTCCAGAAAAACACAACCTTTCCTCAGCCGGTGTGTATCCACGCTGGGTGACAACCGACTGTGCACTGGGCCTCTCCACGGTGTCAAAATCTGCCCAAAAGAATTGATCATTAATATGACTTTACTTGTTATTCATGAATGTATCATAAAGAACAGAAAAAATAGAGAAACCAGGCGACATGGACTCGGGTGGATTAGATGGAGTGTTGTTTCTATTGAGAATAGCCGACGTAGCTTTCTTACGATCCCTTGCCTCCTGTCTTATTTTTAATATTGCACCATGTATAGTGCATACCTCTCCCTTTCCCTTTGTCTCTTCTATTCTTTTGGATCTGTTTTTTGACCTGCTAGGGAATGAAATATTCAGGATTTACAAGGTCGAAGCAGGTAAGAGTTGGTGATATATGTATTTACCTGAATTGCCGCTGTTTGTCAGGTCCTGAAAGGGAGTACGTACCCAACTATGCTGAGAGGATGCCATATTTGTCTTCTCACTGAATCTATTTGTGAAACACTTCTTCAACCTTGTTATCAATTTGTGAGTCAAACAATGAACAATTCTACATGAAGAACTCAGTTTGTCTTGCAGATCATGATGTCATGTAAGTATCAAATTTCACACTACAAACTACAGATTTGTCAGATTAAACAAGCAATTTCCTTTGCCTTCTGTATGATGTCTGATTACAAATTCAAATGATCTAACCTGTGTAGTGGCAGGGGCGGAAGTACTACTGTGGCGCGGGTCTCCGGGGTTATGACACCGAAGGTAGGGCAGCGCGCTGTGTCGAGGATGGCCACTGGGTCGACGACGACATGGAGATCAGGGGCGAGGACGGCGGAGCGAGACGGAGTTTTTGTTCAGACGAAACGGCCACCAGGTCGACGACGTCGTGGAGATCAGGGGCGAGGCCGAGGTTTTGTTCAGACGGCACAACCACCGGGTCGACGACGGCGCGGAGACCAGGGGCGAGGACGGCGGGGCGAGGCCGAGGTGACGTCGTGGAGATCAGGGCGAGCCCGAGGTTTTGTTCAGATGGCACGACCACCAGGATGAGGATGTTGTGGACACCACGGGCGAGGCCAAGTTCATGGCGTGGTGGCGGCATTGATTGCGGAGGTATTGTTTAGTTTCCTAGAGCCTGGATGTGCCATCGTTGGGCTGTGGCGTTGATTGCGGAGGTATTGTTTCCTGGAGGTGCCATCGTTGGGCTGTGTAGCATCCTGAACGGGGAGTCTGCCAGCAGAACATTTGTTTTCAACCGTCGATCTGATTGTAATATGGTTGATGTAACGTGGACAGTTGGATGGTATAAAGTGGGTCTGGTGGACGTGGGGGGTTATCCCGTGTGCACTTTGTGGTGTGGCTTTAGGGGAATTCATGTTTGATCTTTTAATAGTAGTATATAGATATATATGTTCCTATTTGCTATACATACTTAACCGTCAAATGATGCAATATATATTGCTTTAGTTATATACATTGTATCACCTTCCCTTCGTTCCTGCTCTCGGAAAAAGAAGAAAAAAAAAAGAAAAGTGAGAGAAACTAAAGGAAAAAATAGTAGAAACCAATAGAAAAATAGCTATAGGTACTCGTTATAGCAGTAGCGTTTTTTTTGAAAACGGGCTATAGCTAGTCAAACTAGCAGCAGCGCAGCCATAGAAACACACTATAACTACCTGTGATAGCAGTAGCGCGTCTGAGCTAAACGCGCTATAGCTAATTTAGCTATAGCGCGTTTAGCTCAAACGCCCTACTGCTATTCTGACTTAACCCCCAAAATCTCCACTCTCTGATTCTTCCCGCCTCTGCTTCCT